>NC_058523.1:260994910-261312827 GCF_904849725.1 Hordeum vulgare subsp. vulgare | reverse complement strand
CATGGTCACCACGTAAAACATGCAACAACAAAATTAGAGGACGTCTAACTTGTTTTTGCAGGGTATGCTTGTGATGTGATATGGACAACGATGTGATATGATATATTGGATGTATGAGATGATCATGTTGTAATAGTTAATATCGACTTGCACGTCGATGGTACGGCAACCGGCAGGAGCCATAGTGTTGTCTTTAAACTAACGTTTGTGCTTGCAGATGCATTTAATATATTGCTAGGACGTAGCTTTAGTAGTAATAGCATGAGTAGCACGACAACCCCGATGGCGACACGTTGATGGAGATCATGATGATGGAGATCATGGTGTGACCCCGGTGACAAGAAGATCGTGCCGGTGCTTTGGTGATGGAGATCAAGAAGCGCATGATGATGGCCATATCATGTCACTTATGAATTGCATGTGATGTTACTCCTTTTTGCACCTTATCTTGCTTAGAACGACGGTAGCATTATGAGGTGATCTCTCACTAAAATTTCAAGACGAAATTGTGTTCTCCCCGACTGTCCACCGTTGAGACAATTCTTCGTTTCGAGACACCACGTGATGATCGGGTGTGATAGACTCAACGTTCACATACAACGGGTGCAAAACAGTTGCACACGCAGAACACTCGGGTTAATCTTGACGAGCCTAGCATGTGCAGACATGGCTTCGGAACACATGAGACCGAAAGGTCGAGCATGAATCGTATAGTTGATATGATTAGCATAGAGATGCTTACCACTGAAACTATTCTCGACTCACGTGATGATCGGACTTGAGATACTGGATTTGGATCACGTACCACTCAAATGACTAGAGAGATGTACTTTTTGAGTGGGAGTTCTTAAGTAATATGATTAATTGAACTAATTGTCATGAACATAGTCTAATGGTCTTTGCGAATTACGATGTAGCTTGCGCTATAGCTCTACTGTTTTTATATGTTCCTAGAGAAAATTTACTTGAAACTTGATAGTAGCAAACTTTGAAGAGGATTGTCCTCGTTGCTGCGCAGAAGGCTTATGTCCTTAATGCACCACTCGGTGTGCTGCACCTTGAGCGTCATCTATGGATGCTGTGAACATCCGACATACACGTTTCTGATGACTACACGATAGTTCAGTGCAAAATACTTAATGTCTTAGAAGCAAGGCACAGAAGACGTTTTGAAACGTCACGGAACATAAGTGATGTTCTAAAGAGATGAAATTGTGATTTCATGCTCGTGCCCTTGTTAAGAGGTACGAGACCTCCGACAAGATTCTTTGTCCACAAAGTAAAGGAGAAAAGCTCAATCGTTGAGCGTGTGCTCAGATTGTCTGAGTACGACAATCGCTTGAATCAAGTGGGAGTTAATCTTCGAGATGAGATAGTGATAGTTCTCCAAAGTCACTGCCACCAAGCTGTGAGAGCTTCGTGATGAACTATAACATATCAAGGATAGATACAATGATCTCTGAGTGATTCGCGATGTTTGACACTGCGAAAGTAGAAACCAAGAAGGAGCATCAATAGTTGATGGTTAGTAAAACCACTAAGTTTCAAGAATGGCAAGGGCTAGAAGGGATACTTCATGAAACGGCAAAACAGTTGCTGCACTAATGAAGAGACCCAAGATTAAACCCAAACCCGAGACTAAGTGCTTCTGTAATGAGGGTAACAGTCACTGAGGCGGAGCAACTCTAGATACTTGGTAGATAAGAAGGCTCGCAAAAGTCGAAAGAAGTATATTTGATATACATGATGTTGATGTGTACTTTACTAGTACTCCTAGTAGCATGAGGGTATCGGATACCGGTTCGGTTGCTAAGTGATCAGCGTAAACGGAGACTAGCTAAAGGCGAGGTGACGATACGTGTTGGAAGTGTTTCCAAGGTTGATATGATCAAACATCGCACGCTCCCTCTACCATCGGGATTGGTGTTAAACCTAAATAATTGTTATTTGGTGCTTGCGTTAAGCATGAACATGATTGGATCGTGTTTATTGCAATACGATTATTCATTTAAAGAGAATAATGGTTACTCTATTTTCTTGAATAATCACCTTCAATGGTTTATTGAATCTCGATCGTAGTGTTACACATGTTCATGATATTAGTGCCAAAAGATACGAGGTAATGATGATAGTACCACTTACTTGTGGCACTGCCGCTTGAGTCATGTTGGTATAGATTGCATGAAGAGGCTCCATGCTGATGGATCTTTATACTCACTTGATTTTGAATCACTAGTGACATGCAAATCATACCACATGAGCAAGGCCTTGTTTTCATTGAGATGAAATAAGATAGTAACTTGTTGGAAGTGATACATTTTGATGTATGCAGTCCAATGGGTGCTGAGGCACGCAGTGGATATCATTATGTTCTTACTTCAATGACGATTTGAGTAGATACTAGAGTATTTGCTTAATGAATCACAAGTATGAAATATTGAAAAGTTCAATTCTGTTTCGGAGTGAAGTTCGTCGTAACAAGAGGATAAACTGTCTACGATATGATCATAGAAATGAATATCTGAGTTACGAGTTTTGGTACGCAGTTAATACAATGTGGAAATTGTTTCGCAGTTCATGCCACCTAGAACATCATAGTGTGATGATGTGTCTGAACGTCATAGCCACACACTATTTGGTATGGTGCATGCTATGATGTGTCTTATCGAATTACCACTATCGTTTATGGGTTAAGCATTAGAGACAACCACATTCACTTTAAAAAGGGCACCACGTATTTCCGTTGAGATGACACAGTATAGACTAAGGTTTAGAGAAATCTAAACTGTCATTTCTTCAAAGTTTGGGGGTTTCGACACTTATGTGAAAAAGTTTCAGTCTGATAAGCTCGAACCCAAAGCGGATAAATGCCTCTTCATAGGATATCCAAAATAGTTGGGTACATCTCCTATCTCAGATCCGAACGCAAAGTGTTTGTTTCTAGAAACGGATCCTTTCTCGAGGAAAAGTTTCTCTTAAAAGAATTGAGTGGGAGGGTGGTAGAACTTGATGAGGTTATCGAACCATCACTTCAACCAGTGTGTAGCAGGGCGCAGGAAGTTGTTCCTGTGGCGCCTACACCAATTGAAGTGGAAGCTGATGATGGTGATCATTGAGCATCGGATCAAGTTACTACAAAGATCGTAGGTTGACAAGGTCGCGTACTACTACAGAGTGGTACGGTAACCCTGTCTTGGAGGTCATGTTGTTGAGCAACAGTGAACCTACGAGTTATGGAGAAAGCAATGGTGGGCCCGGATTCCGACAAATGGCTGGAGGCCATGAAATCCGAGAGAGGATCCATGTTTGAAAACAAAGTGTAGACTTTGGAAGAACTACTTGATGGTCATAGGACTATTGAGTAAAGATGGATCTTTAAAAGGAAGACAAACGATGATAGTGATAAGTCACTATTAAGAAAAGCTCGACTTGTCGCAAAGATGTTTCCGACAAGATCAAACAGTTGACTATGATGAGACTTTCTCACTCGTAGCGATGCTAAAAGTCTGTTAGAATTATGTTAGTAGTTGCTGCATTATTTATGAAATATTGCACATAGAATGTCAAAACATTGTTTCCTCGACGGTTTCCTTGAGCAAACATTGTATGAGATACAACCATGAGGTTTTGTCGATCCTAAAGATACTAGCAAGTATGCAAGCTCCAGTGATCCTTCAATGGACTGGTGCAAGCATCTCGGAGTTGGAATATACACTTTGATGAGATGATCAAAGATTTTTGGTTTGTACAAGGTTTATGAGAAACTTGTATTTCCAAAGAAGTGAGTGGGAGCACTATAGAATTTCTGATAAGTATATGTGGTTGATATATTGTGGATCAGAAGTAATGTAGAATTTCTGTAAAGCATACAAGGTTGTTTGAAAGGAGTTTTCAAAGGAATACCTGGATTGAGCTACTTGAACGTTGAGCATCAAAGATCTATGGAAATAGATCGAAAGCGCTTAATGGAAGTTTCAACAAGATGCATGCCTTGACAAGTTTTTGAAGGAGTTCAAAATAGATCAGCAAAGAAGGAGTTCTTGGTTGCGTTGTAAGGTGTGAATTTGAGTAAGACTCAAAACTCGACCACGGCAGAATAAAGAGAATAGACGAAGGTCGTCTTCTATGCCTTAGCCGTAGACTCTAAAGTATGCCGTGCTGAGTACCGCACCTGATGTGTGCCTTGCAGCAAGTCTGTTGAGAGGTACAGAGAGTGATCCATGATTGAATCACTAGCAGCGGTTAAAATTTATCCTTAGTAACTGATGGACTAAGGAATTTTTCTCGATTATGGAGGTGGTTAAAGAGTTCGTCGTAAAGGGTTACGTCGATGTAAGCTTTGACACTAATCCGAATAACTATGAGTAGTGAAACGGATTCGTATAGTAGAGTAGGTATTTGGAGTATTTCCGAATAGCACATAGTAGCAGCATCTGTAAGATGACATAAAGATTTCTAAAGAACACACGGATCTGAAAATTTCAGAACCGTTGACCAAAACCTCTCTCATGAGCAAGACGTGATCAGACCCCATAACTATATGGGTGTTGGATTTGTTGGAATCACATAGTGATGTGAACTAGATTATTGACTCTAGTGCAAGTGGGAGACTGTTGGAAATATGCCCTAGAGGCAATAATAAATTAGTTATGATTATATTTCTTTGTTCATGATAATCGTTTATTATCCATGCTATAATTGTATTGATTGGAAACACAATACTTGTGTGGATACATAGACAAAACACTGTCCCTAGTGAGCCTCTAGTTGACTAGCTCGTTGCTCAAAGATGGCCAAGGTTTCCTGGCCATAGGCAAGTGTTGTTACTTGATAACGGGATCACATCATTAGGAGAATCATGTGATGGACTAGACCCAAACTAATAGACGTAGCATGTTGATCGTGTCATTTTGTTGCTACTGTTTTCTGCGTGTCAAGTATTTGTTCCTATGACCATGAGATCATATAACTCACTGACACCGGAGGAATGCTTTGTGTGTATCAAACGTCGCAACGTAACTGGGTGACTATAAAGATTCTCTACAGGTATCTCCGAAGGTGTTAGTTGAGTTAGTATGGATCGAGACTGGGATTTGTCACTCCGTGTGACGGAGAGGTATCTCGGGGCCCACTCGGTAATACAACATCACACACAAGCCTTGCAAGCAATGTGACTTAGTGTAAGTTGCGGGATCTTGTATTACGGAACGAGTAAAGAGACTTGCCGGTAAACGAGATTGAAATAGGTATGCGGATACTGACGATCGAATCTCGGGCAAGTAACATACCGAAGGACAAAGGGAATGACATACGAGATTATATGAATCCTTGGCACTGAGGTTCAAACGATAAGATCTTCGTAGAATATGTAGGATCCAATATGGGCATCCAGGTCCCGCTATTGGATATTGACCGAGGAGTCTCTCGGGTCATGTCTACATAGTTCTCGAACCCGCATGGTCTGCACATTTAAGGTTCGACGTTGTTTGATGCGTATTTGAGTTATATGGTTGGTTACCGAATGTTGTTCGGAGTCCCGGATGAGATCAAGGACGTCACGAGGGTTTCCGGAATGGTCCAGAAACGAAGATTGATATATAGGATGACCTCATTTGATTACCGGAAGGTTTTCGGAGTTACCGGGAATGTACCGGGAATGACGAATGGGTTCCGGGTGTTCACCGGGGGGGGGGGGGCAACCCACCCCGGGGAAGCCCATAGACCTTGGGGGTGGCGCACCAGCCCTTAGTGGGCTGGTGGGACAGCCCAAGAAGGCCCTATGCGCCATAGGAAGAAAATCAAAGAGAAAAAAAGAGGAGGTGGGAAACGGAAGAAGGACTCCACCTTCCAAACCAAGTTCGATTCGGTTTGGAAGGGGAGACCTTCCCCCCTTAGGCTCGGCTGACCCCCTTGGGAGTCCTTGGACCCCAAGGCAAGGCCCCCCCTCTCCCACCTATATATACGGAGGTTTTAGGGCTGATTTGAGACGACTTTTCCACGGCAGCCCGACCACATACCTCCACGGTTTTTCCTCTAGATCGCGTTTGTGCGGAGCTCGGGCGGAGCCCTGCTGAGATAAGATCACCACGAACCTCCGGAGCGCCGTCACGCTGCCGGAGAACTCTTCTACCTCTCCGTCTCTTTTGCTGTATCAAGAAGGCCGGGATCATCGTCGAGCTGTACGTGTGCTGAACGGGGAGGTGCCGTCCGTTCGGCACTAGATCGTGGGACTGATCGCGGGACGGTTCGCGGGGCGGATCGAGGGACGTGAGGACGTTCCACTACATCAACCGCGTTCACTAACGCTTCTCCCGTACGGTCTACAAGGGTACGTAGATCACACATCCCCTCTCGTAGATGGACATCACCATGATAGGTTTTCGTGCGCGTAGGAATTTTTTTGTTTCCCATGCGACGTTCCCCAACATTTTCTACTGCTCTACGTCGGCAGGTCCCAGTCCCGCACATTTCCACGCCGTTGTGAGGCGCCTCACGGGGGAAGGCCCTGACAGCCCCCGATACCGACCGAATGTGCCTCGACGGCACGAGGGTGGTCAAGTGGCTTTGTGACCGGTAAGGCTCGTGAGGCACGATGCTCAGGAACCCCTTTGACGTTCGACCAGCTCTGCGTCGCCAAGACCCGGTCCCGCACATTTCCCAACCGTCGTTGCTTGCGACCGAATGGATGATCACAGCTACGGGGTCAAGCCCTGCCACCCCTACTAACGATCGAATGTCCGTGGACGGCATCAAGGATGGCAGGTGGCCTTATGACCGGTAAGGCTCCTGAGGTTCAATGCTCAGGAGCCCCCTTTTGATGCTCAAGCGCCCCCCATTTCATTCTATTGATTGTGGCCGTGGGAAGCCACGGGGCCTCCCCAGGTCCCGCGACTGGGCGACGCACCGGCCGGAACCCCCAAGCGGGGGCGGGGGGGGGGGGGGTAGATCGCCAAAAGATGCAAGCAAGGCAAGATGCCAGATTGCTGAATGGATGGCACATAAGTTATGGAAGCATGCGTAAATGTTATGAAGGACAGAGGCGTGCCCTGAACACTTGAAGTTCATGCAGCCAGCAAATGCTCCCTAGAGCAGTGAACCCCAAAATTACCTTGCATAGCTTCTTCGCGCCTGAGGGGCGCCTCGTGAGGCCCGGCCCTCGGTGCCCACACCAGCACCGTAGTCGCCGTGGGTGACCCGCGCCACTTGTGTCTCGTTTGTTTCTTCGACTCATCCTCCTGAGGCTCGGGACCAGGTTCTTTGAAGTTCCTCCACGGGGGCAGCGACTGGTGTCACGCCTCGCGGCTTGGGGGTGCCTTCTTGCCCGGACCTCTTGGGCCCGGTGCTCCGCCATTGAGAGCCCTAGTGTGCAGCTCAAGGGGGACCCCTAGAGCTTTGCTTACTCCCGAGGGGGACTCGCACATGGGGTAGACGCGTGAGGCTCTTCCTCGACAGTAGGGTCAGGCGGTGTTACATAACATGGTACGTAAGGCTCCATGTAGGCGTTCGATCGACCTCCAAAGCCGTTCAGCAGCGCGACGATGGAGGTCCCTCTCTTCGGCGGGGGGAAGTCCCCCCGGCCGCGTTGGTCAGAGTTCTTCTTGCGATGGGCCTCCGCCCGAAATCGCTTGTTTTTGTTGCCGCCGTTGGGTGGTCCCGACATTTCCTGGTGCAGGCTCCCCCCTTGATACACTGGCATCTCTCCATCATCGTAGTTCGCCCACGCCGACGCCTCCGCCTTCTGTTGCATGCGCCTGAGGGAGCGCTCCTGTCTGGCCGTCCCGGGTTGCCGGGGGCCGACCTGGTCTTGGTGATGTGCGCCGGTGTGCGCATCGAACGTCCTGCCGTTCTCTTCCTGTCCTTGGTGGTTGCCGGCATGCTGTGCCTCGAGGCCGTCCGCCGAAATCTAGAGGAGGAGGAGGGCAGCATGCGACGCGTCTCCCTCGGCCCTGCCCAGCACAGGAGGGGCCCCGTCGTTTGTAGGCCCGGGGACCGACATGAGGTGCGAGCCCCCGATGCCCGATGCCTGCGGCCTTGAAAAAGAATGGGGTCGGATGGCCTTGTGTGCGATGGCGATCAGCTCCCTGATGTGGTCCGCCTAGGCGTCGAATCCCCCTTGTGTCGGCCGATAGCGGAGCATACCACTCGCCATCTGCAGCGCGTCGTCCACGCTGAGGTCCGCTAGGTTGATGCGTTGCATCGTGGGTGCCGGGGGCGCCACCCAGCCACCGTGCGCCTCGCTGGCGCGGGTGGTTGCGATGGTGGAGGTGACGTTGACGATCTGGTACGAGCCTCCTGGTACCACAACGCCGGTACGCGTCGCGACTGCTGTGGTATGACGGTAGGAAGCCAGCTCGGCGAGGTTCAAAGAAGCTTGTTGGGCGTCAGTCATCGGAGCAGTGGGGCATAGGGAAGACGAAGCTTGGAGAAGACCTTGACATGTCCCCTACCTGGCGCGCCAAATGTTGGATTTCGGGCTCCGCAAAATCCTAAATTTTTGGACTCAGGGGCATGTACGAAGATATCTCGTGGGCTCGCCTCACCGAACTCGCTACTCGTCGGGGATGGCAAAGAACTCGCTTGATGGTGAGATAGACACAGAACACGACCGTTTACCCAGGTTCGGGCCGCTGGGAAGCGTAATACCCTAATCCTGCTTTGGTGGATTGCCTCTCGTGGAGGTTGGTGAATGAACTAGTACAATGTTCGAGGGCATCCGGAGGCTGGATGGCCTTTGCGTGGTGCCAATGGGCGAATGAATGGATCGGCTCGGAGGACTGGGATCGGATCCCCCTCTACAAAGTGACCTGTCCTCTATATATAGCGGCGACCTGGGTCCTCTTCCTCCATCGCAAGGATGGTTAGGGATCCCACAATGGTCAATCTTTGAAGGGGAAGAGGGGAACATGCTCCCTTGCCCCAAAGGTGGTATTTGCCTACAAACGTGGCTGTCAGCGCAACAGGGAGGGGTCCAGGGGTGACGTTCATCCTGCAGGCGGGCGGCGATGGCCTTGTTGTACCAGAATGGAAACCTTTGGGAGATGCCTTCGGAACCCGCGTACGTCCTTCCCTCCTTTGCACGAAAGAGGAAACTGCTCTGTCGTGCAATCCGCTGTCCGCCTGTCCTTTCTCCGTGTCATCCTTGACTCCTGAGGCTCGGTCTTGCCACAGAATCTTCGCCCCTCCGGAGGGGTACTGAGGAGGCCCCCTGCGGGTGTTGAAACCGCTCCTCCTCGCGAGGCTTGGCCCCTCGCGAGGGCCTTGCCTTGAGTGATGCCGGGCCTATTGGTTTCTGGTCGATGAGGTGGGCCAACCCTGGGCCGCAGGCAGGCAGGTTTGGGTAACCCGATTCCCAGAATACCGAGAAATTCTACTCCTCTTCTTACTCAATTTTTTTTAGGATCACGAGAATAGTTTTGGAATCTATATGATGTCGATGTGACGGAGTTCTATCTTGGTGCCTCCTGCCGTGTTGATTTTATTTCTGGGAGTTGAGCTCCAGGGAATTCTTGAGCACATCGTTGTCATTCAGATTTCTTAGTATCTTAGGATGGAGGATGTTTGAAATTGTTTCAATACTAGTAGTGGTGAGAGGAGTCTAGCTTCCCCAGTACTGGCGCAGATAGGTCCGGATGTATCGCCATATTTAGTATTGTTGTGATTACGAGGATGTGAGGTAGATGAGTTTCCAAGATTCTGGTGATGTGTTGACGAATGTGATACACTAGACGGGTTATATGCTAGGAGTTGAGTGAAATTTTACTCCTTGTATCCGTGGACTCGATTGCATGACCAAAATTTTTGGGAGTTCTTAGGTGGGAATTCAAGTATTTACTTATAGGGCAATCTTCCAACAGATGAATGATGTGAGGTTGGGGTCCAACATCTAGTGCATTCATTTGTTCACGGTCGTCTTACAACGGTTCTCCTTGTGTCTTAAAGAGTCCTTGTAGCTTGATACGACTCGGGGACGCTTCGCATGTTGTGTGCACTGCGTTGTACATGATGGCTACTATAGGATCGAGCCTGTGTAAATCTATCCACGAAAATTTCAGATGAATCTCTGTTATGAATTTGTTTTTGCTTGTTTCGTAAGCCCCATCCTTTGTTTTGTTGGAGTATGGTAATTAAAGTTGCTTCGATGTCAAGTAGTGATTTCATATCTTTCCAAGAGGTGTTCTCATATTTTTATGGGAATTCAAATTCTTTTGCTCAATCAAGTTGTCTTTTCAATTCTTCTCAACCGGAGTCGTCATGTCAATTCTTTTTCAAAGGTGTGCTTCTCTTCAAGTCAATTCAATCCTGTCCAATTTTTTTGCAACGATCCATCTCTCATTTCTTTTCGGAGTTAGTGTCCTCTGTCCCAAGTTGTCTTTGTTTTCCCCGCCCTCCCACCCTTTTCTTCAGTGATTCAACTATCATCCAAGTGTCTTCCTTTCAGTGTTGCTTCCGCTATCTTTTCTTTTCTCTCTTATCCGGTGATTTCTTTGTGAAGATTCTCACGAGTTCTAAGCTCATCATTCTTCATTTTTGTTCTATTTTCTAGTGAATTCAATTCAAGCCCTCAGTGTTCATCATATCCTTTTCTTTCGCTCATGATTTCTGCGTTGGGAATTCTTATCAAGTCTTTCTTGTTTTTCATCTCTCTCTATTCTATCCGGAGTGTTCTAGATATCTCACTATTTTTTTTTTTTTCAATCCTTTCAATTATTTCAGGGTTCCCAACCTCATCAAGTTTTCTTTGTACCGGTGCAATCTCTCTCTTCCTGAGCAATCGTTTCAATGGTGTTTCTTTTGAGTGGGCCCATAACCCACAGGTTCTTTCCCAGGATCTTGTGTGGCTCTTGTAATCTTTCCCGGAGATCTGTGATTCTTTTCAAATATGACGTAAGAATGATTTCCATCAGTCATATTCCTTCCTCAAGGCCAATCTGAATGATTTCATTGTTGACTAAATTTTTCATTCTTCATTATTCTGGAGTGTCTCAGTAATTCTTGGTGGTGTTCTCCTCATCATTTTCAGCTTGGAAGACCGAAGGAGTGTTTCTCTCAAATCTTGGTCCATTTTGTTAAAGATTCATCATTTCAGCTTTGTGTTACCATCTTGAATTGTTCACGATCATGAGAAATCCCTTTCTTGCTATTCGGTGCATGTAAGAATTGTTTTCATTCTCGGTCCTCCGAAGGCCATCATTTTAGAAGATTTTTTCGTTCTCATCTTTCAGCTTTCATCCTCAAATTCTTCTCAATTGTTGTCTCTTCGTTCATCTCTCAATTATTTCGGTGCCACGTTCAAGTTTTTTTTCTCTCAAGTGGCTCATGATCTCTTCATTCTCATGTTTCTCCATTCGTTCTTATTATCCCCATTCATTCCAATTCTTACCGGTGTCTCCTTCAAGACTTATTCAAGTGGTGGATATATATATCTCTTCTAGTTTCTTCTCAAGAAGAATAAGTGGTATGCTAAATCCGTTGCTTGTCATCAATTTAACATGGTGAAGGATAGGCATAACATAATTCTTATTCTTATTTCATCAAAGTGATTTCAATTCTTCTTCCGGAGTGGCTCATGGTATCAATTTTCTATTCCATGTTGTTCATCTAGTTTTTCCGGAGTTCCAAGTTTTCTAAAGCATCTCTTCGCGAAACTTTATCTAAATCTTTGCAAGGCCTCAATCCTATTATTTTCAAGCTTTAATTCTATTCTATCATCCTTCTATTCCGGAGGTGCATCATGGTGGTTTTTAAGAATTCATTCATTCTCAAGTGATCTTCAAGACCCTTGTTGGAGAACCTTAGGTGTTCTTTCTATTGAATTCCAAAGAGCAAGTCTTTCCCCTTTGTTCTTTGAGGTGATGTTATAACATTCTTGTTAGTGGAGGAGCCTTGGAAAGAAGTTGTTTCAAGAATTAATTATGTAACCCCACCAAACCCTTTGATCATGAGATATTTTGACCATGGTTTCTTCATTGAGTTATCTTGGTTTGGATTTCACCTAAAGCTTTTCCTATGGATTGTTTCAATTATGTTGATTATTGTTCATCCAAGTTTTCAATGTATCCTCTTGGTGTAAGAAGTGTGCATGTCTTTGCTCTCAATCAATCCTTGTTTTGTTAGTGGCTGGTTGTCACCTCATAATTGTTCACATGGTTTTCGTAAGTCCACTACAAGATTGTTCTTTTCGTTGTTGTTTTTCCAATAGTTCTGTTCTATTCTTCTTGCAAGCCTGCTTGTCAAATTCAGTTGTGATAGTAGTTGTCATTTTCTTCTTCATTCTATTCTTTTCACAAATCTAGTTTCTATTCTCTTGGTCCGGAGTTGTGGTGATGTTGCTCTCTTCAATCTAGCATATTGTTCTATCAAGATCATGTTCTCTCCTTGCTTATTCAATTTAGTTAGTTTGTTGTGAATCTTTTCAAGATCTTTCCATCTTGTCAATTTTTGTGTGAATTCTTGGTTGTTTCTCATGCTTCATCTCTTTGCAACCTTAAAGATTCATTGGCTTCACTCATTTGTCAAAGAACCGGCTAAGTTTTACCTCTTGCTCTTTCTCTTCCTATTCCCTTTCATTCTTGGATCTCGGGTCGAGATCCTCTTGTAGTGTAGGAGAGTTGTGACAGCCCGAGACCGACGCTCCAGAAGATTCTCCTTTTATTCCGTTTTCGTTGTGTGACTTATTTGTGTGTCGCACTCATCATTGCATCAATCGTCTCATCCGCATGGCATCGGCACTCCGTTGCCGATGGTTTTCAAAAATTGCATTCGTTATTAGTTGTCGGTTCTCTCCGTGTTCGTCGTTAACCGTTTTGAGACCAACCACACACGCACGCGCCCGTGGCATCGTTAAAATCTTGTTTTTAAAAGTGCATACAAAATATTCTCAGATTGAGTTGAAACTTGGCGTGCGGTCTTGCTATAGTGTAGGTAGGTCGCCTGCCAAATTTCGTCGCAATCGGAGTCCGTTTGATACCGGAACGGTCGACCGTAGTGGCCCGTCAGCGGGTTATCGTCGGACGTTTTCGATGTTGTAATCTCTGTCGCCGGGTCGAACCACTTCCCTATCATCTCCGCCTAAGACAGTCTACACGACCCAACTAGCCAAACCTACCCCTAGGACGTTTCGGGATCCGTCTGATCAGGATCGGAGGGTCCGAAAAAGGCCGAAGTAGCTAACCCTATCCCATTTTCTATAAATAGCAGCCTAACCCATGCCTATTTTGGCCTCACCTCTCTTCCACCTCGAAACCCGCGCCACCGCCACCTCCCACCTATCTCTCCTCAGGCCAGCCAACCAAGGCCCGCCCGAGCCTAGATCCGGCCCTCCCCGGGCCGGGGTCGTGCCTCCGCCGTCTGGAGGCTGAGCCTCTCTCCTCTCCTCTTGAGGCCAGCCCCTCCAGCTACTCGAGCGCTCCTCCCGAGATGCACCCGCCACGTGCAGCCACACCCTCCGCTGCCGCCTTGCACCTACCCCGCCTACACCGTTGGCCGCCACCGGCCGACCACCGAAGGGTCGTCGGAGCGCGCCCTCGCTGGATCCGAGGTCGACCAGCAACCCCCCTGCCGGATCCGAGGCCCGAGCAACTCCCGCGCCGTCCCTGCGGGAGGTGTGCGTCGCCCTTGCCGAATGTCTGCACCGCCCTTGCCGAAGGTCCGGCCTCCCTGCCACACTTGCCGCACCGGAGCTGTGCAGCCTTGCGTCGCCGCCGCCGCCAGATCAAGCGCTAGATCGAGGCTCGACCGCTCGCTCGTCTGCTGCGTCCAGGCCTCGTGCAACGTCGCCCCAACGCCCCGTGCTGTGGGCCGGTTCCTTCATGCCGAGGCCCAGCCGTCCTTCCAGGCCCAACCGCCCCAGCCGGCCTGCCCCGTCGTCGCGTGGGCCGTGAGTCGGTCGAGCCGCTGCAGCTCCAGGCCTAGCTCCGGCCTCCTCTCAAGCCTGCATCGGCCGACCCACCTCTCCACCGCTTGGGTGGACCCCAGAGGTGAGCCGCCCTACTAAATCCCGCCCAGGCGCCTTTTCGTTATCTAGCACCCATGCCTATTGGCCCAGTTTAGCAGATTTCGGCACATTAGATTTTTTTTGGTTTTTCGAATTTATTCAATTTCAGAAAAAGAGCATATTTTTAAGCACGCGTAACTTCTATTCCGTGCCTCGGATTGCGACAAGTTAGATATGTATCTTGGCTAAAATTTTGCGTAGATTAATAATTTCCAATTTTCATGCATGGTAAAAATACTTAAACGTGCTGTTTGCATCGGTTTGCCTGTCGACGTGTTATAAAAGGTTTAGGTCGTAATTATTCAACCGTAGCTCCGTTGGAGATGAGCCATATGAAAATGGTCTAGAACGACGAGTAGAATCACGTGAACCACTTTGTTTTGCCATCTAACAAACATAAAAGGTGATTAGGATAAATCTGGACAGATTACAAAGTTAACGCGTGGGGTCATTTCGGAGATGCTATATGTCGTCTCCGCCCTCATTTAAAATGCCTAGATAGGTAGTTTAATTTGGGATTCACCCCTTTCCATGTTTAACAACATTTAATATTGCCATGGAAATAAACGGGAGTGAACTAAATAATTAAACATGGAGTTCCATCAACATGCAACTCGTCGCATATTGAGCTTCACTTAATGTGTAGCGTTTGACTGTGTGAATTGCCATGCCATGCCTTGCATATTTGAAACTGATCATGCATCATATGTGAATTGCATTATGTCGTGCATGTCCCGTGGTGAATACATGTGTTGATTCTTGTTTCTGGTTTGCTTCGTCTCAATAGAGTTACGCAAGCCTGTCGGAATGTGAGGACCCGTTCGACTACGACGGTTCGTTTGCTTCATGGAGACGTTCTACTTCCAAGCGGGATCTTAGGCAAGATGATCATTTCCCAAGATACAATTACTATCATTGCCATGCTAGTTGTTTTGTTTCTTTCGTTATGTCTCAGGCCTACCACAGTTAAATATCAGCCTCCCAACAATACCATGAAATGCCTTCAACCTCTTCACAACCTAGCAAACCACTCATTGGCTATTTTACCGCTTGCTTAACCATGTGTTAGCGTTGCTAGTTGCAGGTGCAGTTGCTTCCATGTGCAAACATGGGTTCCTTATTATATCACCCTATTAAATGCTATTTTATTTAATGCACCTATATACTTGGTAAAAGGTGGAAGGCTCGGCCATTCTAGCCTGGTGTTTTGTTCCAGCTTTGCCGCCTTAGTTTTTGCTACCAGTGTTATGTTCCATAAATGAGGGCTCCTAACATGCTTGGGGTTGTTATGGGGACAACCTAGATTCTCGTTTTGGGATAAAGTTCGTCTGGCAAGGCCCAACATTGGTACTATATTTGCCCAACATAATAATTTTGTTAATACTGAAAAACATAG
This sequence comes from Hordeum vulgare subsp. vulgare, assembly GCF_904849725.1. Taxonomy (NCBI): domain Eukaryota; kingdom Viridiplantae; phylum Streptophyta; class Magnoliopsida; order Poales; family Poaceae; genus Hordeum; species Hordeum vulgare. Next base: position 261,297,438 of record NC_058523.1, on the reverse strand, counting down.
GGCGTCATGAACCCTGTTAGGGCATATTTAATGCCTAAGTAATTTTGGTGATTCATGACAGTACCGCAAAGGACTAATCGTGTGTGTTAAGATTTCAGATAACACATGTCGACGGCACAAGACGACTCGCCCCCTCTTTCCATGGAACAGAAACACGGAGTACTCTACGATTCTCCTTCTTCGAGTCATAGGAACGCCGCACAATTAAGAGGGGACCCGTAGTGGAAAGGTTTGGGTGGAATCAATTTTGCACGCACACACTATATCTCCTTTCCCTCTACCTGCAACTTTGGAGTGGCTCCCGACTCTGTTTTTATCTCATCTAAGCAAAAGGTCTCTCAGCGGTAGTACCGCTGTGCCTAGAGGTGGTACCGCTGGGCCTAGCGGTGGTACCGCTGGAAGTGGCGGTGGTACCGCTGCAACTTGCGGTAGTACCGCTAGTGGTGGCGGTAGTACCGCCCCTGGTCAGCGGTAGTACCGCTCCAGGAGCTTAGTACCGCCTTCCTAGTGGCTGTACTTCGTCGGACCTTTTTGCGAAGACTTTCTTGGCGGTGGTTGGCCCGGTAGTGCTTCTACACTACCATGGGCCCAGCGGTAGTACCGCTGCAGCCATCGGTAGTATCGCTGGAGTGCCAGCGGTAGTACCGCTGCAGCCAGCAGTAGTACCGCTGGAGTGCTAGCGGTAGTACCGCTGCAGCCAGCGGTAGTACCGCTAGGCTCGGGTTGTGAGTGGGAAAACGGTTGGATTCCCCCCCCCCCACTATATAAGGGGCTCTTCTTGCTGTACAACCCTACCTTTGACCCTCCTAAGCTCCATTGTTGCTCCCTAAGCTCAAAAGTGCCCAAACTCTCTCCCTAGCCAATCAAACTTGTTGATTCTTTAGGGATTGGTTGAGAAGGCCTAGATCTACACTTCCGCCAAGAGAAAAGTTGATTCCCCCACCAATCCCTTGTGGATCTTGTTAATCTTGGGTGTTTGAGCATCCTATATGGTTGAGGCCACCTCGGAGCCACATTCCATTGTGGTGATGCTTCGTGGTCTTGTTGGGAGCCTCCAAGCTTTGTGTGGAGTTTGCCCCAACCTTGTTTGTAAAGGTTCGGTCGCCGCCTTGAAGGGCACCTATAGTGAAATCACGGTACCTTGCATCGTGTGAGGACGTGAGGAGAATACGGTGGCCCTAGTGGCTTATTGGGGAGCATTGTGCCTCCACACCGCTCCAACGGAGACGTACTTCCTGTCAAAGGGAAGGAACTTCGGTAACACATCCTCGTCTTCATTGGTTCCACTTGTGGTTATTTCTAACCTTTACTTCGTGTATGCTTATGTTGTTGTCTATCTCTTACTTTTCTTAGTTGTTCTTGTTGTTAGCATTATATAGGTTCACCTCATTATTGCTATTTTAGTGAACCCGTATGTTGCTTACCCTAACTTGTTAAGATTAATTAAAAAGTGGTCGTTGCCTATTCACCCCCCCCTCTAGTCAACCACATCGATCCTTTCAATTGGTATCAGAGCCACGTCTCTTTATTAAGGGTTTAACCACCCGAAGAGTATGGAAGATGATGAGGGAGTTCCCCGTGCACAAGCTGAGTCCATGGACTTGACTCCAATCACAAGGGACGACTTGAATACGGCTATGGCCGCACTCAAGACGTCCATGACGAACGAGGTCAAGACCATGCTTAAGGAGTTAATTGAGGGAATTAAAAACTCTCCTGAACCGACATTGGTGGTTAAACCCACCACCACGGATTCGGAGGCCAATTCCGTTAGGGAAACGGCTATAGGTATGCAACCTTCCCGTCCTCTCGAAAATGATGGGAATGGGACTTATGCATCTGTTCCACCACCCTTAGTCTATGGAGGACCGGTTCCCACACCGCGTCTTAATCCTATTAGTCCTCCTCCTAAGCTTGTAAAAGGTGATTTTGCTAACTGGGTATTTTCTATTAAGTCTCATTTGAATCACAGCTCAACAAATTTGTGGAGAATCATTGAGCAAGGATAGTATCCCCATGATCCAAGCAACCTCACTCCAAGAGAAGAAGCGGACAATCAATATAATCACTCTGCTTTGTTTATTCTCCAGTCCGCAGTGCCACGTGAAGATCTTCCTCACTTGCGTCCCTTCACTTTGGCCAAGGACTGTTGGGAGCACATTATGGTGTTGTACAAGGGAAGCTCAAGCATTCAACGGTCCAACTATGAAGTGGTACTTGATAAGGCCGATGAGTTTGTGATGAAGGAAGACGAGGACCCTCGTGATCTCTATCGGAGGGTGACTGCTATTGTTGTGGTACTCAAGGACCATGGGAGCAAGGATGTGGATGATACATGGGTCAAGCGCAAGTTTCTCAAAGCCATCATGCCTTTCAATAAAGCCATGTCATCTGCCATTCGTCAGCGACCAGACTTCCACTCCTTGTCTTCCAGTGAGGTGTTGGATGAATTCATTGCAATGTCAATCATGAACGAGACAGCTGACAATGCACTTGCTCGTGTTCGCTCAAAGACAGCTTCACCAAACCTTGCGTTAAAGGCAAAAGCAACTTCTGAAGAAGAAGAAGAAGAGGATGAGGAAGAGGAGAGCTGCCGTGAAGACATGAAGTATGCTTATCATGAGCACATGGCTCATGCGTCAAGGAAATTCTGGGGCAACAAGAGGAACTCAAGACCCACCTTCACCAAGAACAACTCAAGTGGGTTCAAACCCAAGCAACGAGTGAGGACATGCTATAACTGTGGTAACGTGGGTCACTTCGTGGCCGAATGTCCCTATGAGAAAAGGGAAGACAACGGGGGCAAGCTCATTCGCAAAGACAAAACCAAGTCATTCCCAATCAAGAACAACTTTGTGAAGAAACCCCACCCAAAGGGCATGGTGGCCCTTGAAGAGTACCCTTCCGATGATGATGATGATGATATGGTGGCAACGGCAACTGTTGCTATTGCCACCCCCTCTCCCAAGAAGGTGTCTCTCTTCAACACCCCCAATGAGAACCACATCGCCAAGTGCCTCATGGCAAAAGGTATCAATCAGGTAACTCCCATCATTAAGACCAACATCGCTACTGCTCCTTCATTGTTAAATTGTGTTGATGATAGTGATGTTGGGTAACTTAATGAGCATGATCTTGACAAATTTCTGTGCACTATTAAGGGAGAATCCAAGAAGCACTTTCTTGCTCTCTTGGAACAACTGGGTGAGGCCAATGACCTCATCGAGTCTCATGAGGAGACCATCTCCGAGCTACAGGGACATAGTCGTGACTATGCCGATGAAATTGCTGAATTATCTATTGCTCTAGAAAAGGAGCGAACTCTTCGTTTGGCTCTTGTGGAGTCATACAATGATGACTGCGCTAAAATGCAAAAGAAACTAGATCATGATACTGTTCTTACTCGTATGCTTAAGTCTGAAAAGTATGCTCTTGGGGTTGGCCATGATAGACTCAAAGTGGAGTTTGACACACTTGACAAGGCTCACAAAGTCTTGAAAGGTGTTCATTTCTCTCTGAAAGAGTCTCATGATCAACTCCAAGCAAAGCTTACCAAGGAGATCTCTACTTGTCCTCCCTTTGTGTTAATTGATGATGCTTGTACAACTAATCCTTGTTGTGAGCATGTACATCTTGTGGAGGAAAATGCCAAGTTAAAGGAGAAACTTGAGAAGGGTCTTGTGGCATGCATACAAGGTGAGAAGAGCCTGAACGGCCTCTTGAGCAATCAAAAGGGTGTTGTAGGAAAGGAGGGACTTGGACTTACCTCCAAGTCAAAAGGAAAAAGGAGGAACAGGAACAAACGATCCCCTACCCTCATGGACATCTTTGTCAAAGAGGGCGAAGGGACTCAGGAGGTGAATAGGAACAAGGTGGACGATGGTAACATCAAGAAGGCAAAACCATTCCTACTAACACAACCGGCAAACTCAATCCTTCCTATGTCTTATGTCGTGCTGGTGATGGGCATCTTTATGCTAGATTTGTTGGTTCTTACTATGAGTCCATTGAATGGGCTATTTGGGTACCTAAGACCCTTGTCTCTAACATTAAAGGACCCATTGAAAAATGGGTACCTAAAACCAAGCCTTGATCTATTGCAGGAGTTTGCTTCCGGTGGGGTGTCATGGTTGCTCGATAATGGAGCAACAAATCATATGACCGGAAGCAAGGACTTAGTGGTGGATGTGCATACTTCTCCATCTATGCCCACCCATGTCCAATTCGCCGATGCATCCTCGTCAAAGGTATTGGGATTTGCTAAGGTGGTCATCTCTCAAGAGTTATCTATTGGGAAGGTCATGCTTGTTGAGTCTCTTGCCTACAATTTACTTTCGGTTCGTCAACTTGCAATTATGGGTTTCTCCACTTTCTTTAATCTTGATACTATGGTCCTCCTGTGGAGCAAGACTCTTAAAGTAGCCTATGTTGGATATGTCGAAAATGGTCTTTATGTGGTGAACTTCTCAAAGCGACCCACTAAGACTACGCCGTGTTTAATGGCTAAAGTTGATGTGGGCTGGCTTTGGCATCGCCGACTAGCTCATGTCAATATGAGATCTTTGCAAAGTCTTCTCAAAGGGGACCATATTCGTGGACTAACAAATGTGAGTTTTGCTAGAGATCGTGCTTGCAGCGCCTGCATTGAAGGAAAGATTCATGAAACTGCTCATCGTCCAATGACTCTCATTTACACTAAGAGGCCATTGGAGCTCCTCCATATGGATCTTTTCGGTCCTCCATCATTTGATAGTCTTGGAGGCAGAAAGTACTGCTTGGTGATTGTTGATGACTACTCAAGATACACCTGGGTATATTTCTTCAAAAGGAGGAGTGAGACTCAACAAACTGTCATCAACTTTGCTAATGAAGCTCAACGTCAACATGAAACAAAGATCTTGATGATTAGAAGTGACAACGACACCGAGTTCAAGAACTACACCTTGGATGAGTTTCTAGGTGATGAGGGAATAAAACATCAATATTCAGCACCACATACCCCTCAACAAAATGGCATGGCAGAAAGGAAGAACCGGACATTGATGGATGCTGCAAGAACAATGATGGCGGAATTCAAATCTCCATATAACTTTTGGGCTGAGGCCATCAACACAGCATGTCATGCGTCCAATCAGCTCTATATCCGCAAAGGCTTGAACAAGACTCCATATGAGATTCTCACTGGAAACAAACCCAATCTCAAGTACTTCCGGGTATTCGGTTGTAAGTGTTTCATTCTCAAGAAAGGTGCACGTTTAGCTAAATTTGATTCTAGAGCACAAGAGGGCATCTTTGTTGGTTATGCTACAAACTCTCATGCTTACCATGTCCTCAACAAGTCCACCGGACTCATTGAGGAGACGTGTAACGTGGAGTTTGATGAAAATAATGGCTCCCAAGTGGAGAAAAGTGGTCTTTGTGATGTAGGTGATGAAATTCCTCACCAAGCCATAAGAAGAATGGGGATTGGTCAAATACTCCCCATTGAGGAACCCCTTGTGGCCGAAGGAGAAGGACACTGCTCTACTCAAGTGGAGCCATCACCCCCACAAGCCCCACACGCTTCCGATGAACAAAGAGAAGACTCTCAACAAGTTGAACAAGCTCAAGGTCAAGATCAATTGCCCAACGATGGTGATGTGTCCCATAATTTTCAAGCACTTACCCAAGGTTCCGAACCTGCTCAAGATCAAGATCAAGTGCAACCACAAGATCCAGACCAAATAGAAGCACAAGATCAAGATCAAGAGCAACCACAAGTACAAGGACAAACAAGTGAACCTGCTCAAGTTGAAAGTCAAGATGATCAGGATACTGTCTCGCAATTCCCTTCTGCAGCACCAACAGTCGGTGCCAAGGGAGGTTCAAGACGCAAGTCCAAGCAAAGTAAACAAGTCGATGCTCCCCAGTTATCCAATGAAGAACTCTTGGAGCGTCGAGCAACCAAGATTGCGAACAAGCTGAGAGTCAAGTCACATCTTATGAAGAATGTACTTGGCAGTTTAAAAAAGGGAGTATCCACCCGTCAACAGATTTGGAATTATTGTGAGCATCACGCGTTTGTTTCGTATTGTGAACCTCAACACGTACAGGAAGCACTCAATGATGAGGATTGGCTTATGGCCATGCATGAAGAACTCAACAACTTCGAGCGTCATCAAGTTTGGGGTTTAGTGCCAAGACTAAAGGACGAACATAATGTCATCGGGACCAAATGGATTTTAAAAAACAAGCAAGATGCCAATGGGATTGTGATTCGAAACAAGGCTAGATTGGTGGCTCAAGGCTACTCCCAAATCGAGGGTATCGACTACGGTGAAACCTTTGCCCCTGTTGCTCGTCTAGAATCTATTCGCATGCTGCTTGCATTTGCTTCTCGTCATAATTTCAAATTATAGCAAATGGATGTGAAAAGTGCCTTTCTTAATGGTCCTTTAAATGAGTTGGTCGATGTCAAACAACCCCCGGGATTCGAACATCCCAAGCTCCCCAATCATGTGTACAAACTTAATAAGGCACTCTATGGCCTTGAACAAGCCCCACGTGCGTGGTATGAGTATCTTACTGAGTTGTTATAAGATCGTGGGTTTGAAATTGGGAAGATAGATCCCACTCTTTTTACTAAGAGGGTTAAAGGGGATTTGTTCATATGCCAACTATATGTTGATGATATCATTTTTGGTTCTCCTAACATTTCATTCAATGAAGAATTTGCTGCACTAATGACCAAGAAATTTGAGATGTCCATGATGGGAGAGTTGAAGTTCTTCCTCGGATTCGAGATTGAACAAGGCCTAGAAGGGACCTTCATCAAACAAGCCAAGTACACTCAAGACATTCTCAAAAGGTTCGAGCTCGGAGATGTCAAATCGGTCATGTTCCCCATGCCAACAAGATGCAAGTTTGAGAGTGATCCCAATGGTAAAGCAGTGGATCAAAAGGTATATCGCTCCATGATTGGATCCCTCCTTTACCTTCGTGCATCTAGACCAGATATTATGTTGAGTGTAGGGATATGTGAACGGTTTCAATCCGCACCATGGCTATTAAGCGAATCTTTTGATATTTGGCTCATACCCCAAACTTTGGTCTATGGTATCCCAAAGGAGCAAACTTCAACCTAGTGGGCTATTCTGACTCAGATTGGGCAGGAGATTGTGTGGAGAGGAAGTCAACTTCTGGAGGATGCCAATTCCTTGGTCTCTCACTAGTAAGTTGGTCTTCAAAGAAGCAAAATTGTGTCTCACTATCATCCACCGAAGCTGAGTATGTGGCAGGTGCAAGCTATTGTGCACAATTGCTATGGATGAGGGAAACTTTAAAGGATTACGGTGTCACTTGTGACAAAGTGCCTCTTCTATGTGACAATCAAAGTGCTATCAAGATTTCTCTCAACCCAGTGCAACATAGCAAGACGAAGCATATTGATATTCGCCATCACTTCATTCGTGAACATATCAAGCTTGGTGATATTGAGGTTCACTTCATCCATAGTGAAGAGCAACTTGCAGACATTTTCACTAAGCCCCTAGATGAAGCAAGGTTCCGGGAGTTAAGGCATGAGCTAAATATCATTGATTCAAGTAATGTGGATTGAAGCTAGGCACTTTGCACCTCACTATGCATTCGATCTTGTTCTAGATGTAGGCATGGTCATAGGGGGAGTGTTGTTCTCTCAATGAACTTTTCCTCCCACCATTATTCATAAATTGATCAAGTCTTTCACTTTAGCAATTACCAAATGGACTTGTGCTTCAAAGACGAGCGTTGGTCATGAACCCAAGGATAATTCTTCGCGGTGTCATACCTTTGTCTCAAACATAGGTGGCCTCGGCCACCGCCCCCACCTTTCTCTCATATGGAAGAAAGGATACAAAATGACGAGTCAGTATATCTTGTTGGTGCTATCTTCTTATTACACTCACTCGTCGTTTGCCCACGTCCTTCTCATGCAATCCTATGTCTCATTGTGCCATTTGGAGCGGTACTACCGCCAGGGGTAGCGGTACTACCGCCAGGACCCCAGCGGTACTACCGCTCGGCATAGCGGTACTACCGCCAGGACCCCAGCCTACCACGACCTGACAAGGGCTTTTAGGGCTGTCTCAAGGGGGAGCGGTACTACCGCCAGGACCCCAGTGGTACTGCCGCTACAGGCAGCGGTACTACCGCCAGGACCCCAGTGGTACTACCGCTGGCCCGTACCCCTTGGACTATATAAAGGAGGGGGAGCCCGTTTTTCCTGCCCTCTTTCTTCTTCCTCGTGGCTCTCCCTTCCCCAACCCCGAACTCCCCCTATTTGGATCTCTATTTGTGGAGCCCCTTCTCTCCGTTGATTTGGAGGGTTTTCTCCACTCCTCCTTCCTCCACCAAGCGCCATGGACTCCGGTAAAGCTCCTCCCTTTATTCTCTTGATTGGTATTTTCTTGTTCTAGGGGTAGGAGCATTGGTGATTTGGATCCATGACTATGGTTTTGTGCTTAGTTCTTGGATGGAACGAAGGAGATATTCTAGGGGAGTGTAGGTCCTATGATTCATTGCATTTATATTGACATGCTCAAGGTTCTTCATGTTTTAGATCAAGCACTTTTTCTCTTATTTTGGATTAGATCTAAAACGTTGATCCTCTTGACTAGGCATGTCTTTATCTAGATGATTCTTGAGATCCTCATGTGTTTAGGGCTATGGTGGTTTTTGTAGTGATTCTATGCAGTACCCATGGCCCTCGTAAATCCAATCTAGCCGTTCCTATGGGTCTTTTTCTATTCAGATATGAAAGTCAACCCCCTAGCGGTACTACCGCCACGGGTAGCGGTACTACCGCTAGGACCCCAGTGGTACTACCGCCAGGAGGATATTTTTATTCTTTTCCATTTTCTTGGCAATGTGAGTTTACTTGTATGCCTCTTTTTGTTCATTGCCTTGACTCCTCCTGTCGCTCTTTTTCGGTGTGTGTCTTGTGTGTCACAGGTGGTGCTCGCCGCTCGAATCCCCCACGGGACACCCAAACGAAGCAGTATCGCACTCCAGATGCTGCAGAGGGCTCCGCCACTTCCGGTCTGAATCCCAAAAAGAAGTCTTTCAAGAAGACAGCTCACAAGGACAGGGGGATCAACATTCGCACTATGCCCCCAAGGAGTTTCTGCGGTTCCGCACCCGCAATCACTATCTAGAAGAGAAGGCTCAGATCAAGGATGTCGAGCATGTTTGGTCACGGGATCACTGCAGGATCTATCGCGACATCATCAAGCACTTCAAGAAGATGTTTGTTCCAGTTCAGTGGATTGACTTGGCTCACCTTCAGCGGAACCCGGATTACTTTGGTGAGGCTCACTCTTTGATTGACAAGCTTGGCATTAAGGAGATCATCACCTTCAAGCGTGACTTTGATCCAGATGTTGTGGCCCAATTCTATGTCAATGTTCACTTCTCACCTGATGAAGAGCGCACCATGACTTGGATGACTGGTACTCAGAAGATGACAGATTCTTGGTCAGAATTCATGAAGTTTCTCAAGGTCGACTTTCAGGGAGCTGACAATCCTCTTGGGTTGCGTCCTCATGCTCCATCTTCATCTACTGCCACCCCCAAGGACAGGCTGCGACAACTTTATGTGAAGAAAGGTGTGCTCCCCAAGCATCTGGATATCATGCATCGGATCTTCCGCAACACTCTCTTTCCTCGCAATTGCAACTTTGACGAGGTGCATGGTTATCTAGCTGAGATGCTTCTGCTTTGTGAGGAGGCTAGGACTAAGGAATCTGCCCCTCTCGATATTTCTGATGTGATGTTCAATGAGCTCTGGAACTGCATCATGAACCGCAAGGTTCCCATCTATGGGCCCTACTTGTTTGCCTATATTCGCCAGAGGTGGCACGAAGTCTATTTGATTGATGAGTTCCACCTTCAGGCTGATTACTTTGTGCACGATCCTATCAGGCTCCGCATCAAGGACAAATGGGCCAACCCATCCACTTCGTCTCAGCACATGGACACTGACACAGAGACTGCTGCTGAAAGAGGCCCCGCTTCTCAGTCCCACTCTTCTGCTATGCCATCTTGGGCAGTGAAATTGAAGGATAAAATGAAGACTCTCTTCTGTATGCAGGCAACGGGAAAGTACCAGTCTCATGTGGCCCAGAAGGAGAACCGTCAAAGGCACAAGCGTGTCCTGAGGACACTTGATGTTGATATATCCAGCGGCTCAGAGGACGACTTCACTCCAGAGTCTGATTGGATGCGGGATCAAGGTTATCAGTGGTCTGATGCAGAGGAGGAGGCGTCTGAGGAGAGGGCAATGAGGAGGACCAGGACGATCCGGATGCCACGGATGAGTCTGGGGCTGATGAGGATGAGGAGTGACCACCTGTGTCATTAGGTGTGCCCCTTTTTGGTGTCTTGTGCCAAAGGGGGAGAGAGTCTAGGAGCTGGATTTGAGATTTGAGCTTTGCTTATCTTATCGTGTTTGTTTTGAACTTGGTTTGCTTTTATTTGCTATCTTTGCTTTGTGTGATGTGAGACTTGAACTAGTGTGCGATTTATTTCTATCATATGTCGTGAGTCATATGCTCCTTAATTTTCTATACCACTATATTTATGTTCACATGCTATTCACTGTGCAAATCCGTTATTGTCATCAATCCACCAAAAAGGGGGAGATTGTTAGGGCATATTTTATGCCTAAGTAATTTTGTTGATTGATGACAGTACCGCAAAGGACTAATCGTGTGTGTTAAGATTTCAGATAACACATGTCAACGGCACAAGACGACTCGCCCCCTCTTTCCATGGAACAGAAGCACGGTGTACTCTACGATTCTCCTTCTTTGAGTCATAGGAACGCCGTACTATTAAGAGCGGACCCATAGTGGAAAGGTTTGGGTGGAATCAATTTTGCACGCACAAACTTTATCTCCTTTCCCTCTACCTGCAACTTTGGAGTGGCTCCCACATCTGTTTTTATCTCATCTAAGCAAAAGGTCTCTCAACGGTAGTACCGCTGTGCCTAGCGGTAGTACCGCTAGAACTGGCGGTAGTACCGCTTGTGCTGGCGGTAGTACCACAGTGCTGGCGGTAGTACCGCCCCTGATCAGCGGTAGTACCGCTCCAGGAGCTTAGTATCGCCTTCCTAGCGGCTGTACTTCATCGGACCTTTTTGCGAAGACTTTCTTGGCGGTGGTTGGCCCGGTAGTGCTTCTGCACTACCATGGGCCCAGTGGTAGTACCGCTGCAGCCAGCGGTAGTACCGCTAGGCTCGGGCTGTGAGTGGGAAAACGGTTGGATCCCCCCACTATATAAGGGGCTCTTCTTGCTATAGAACCATACCTTTGACCCTCCTAAGCTCCATTGTTGCTCCGTACGCTCAAAAGTGTCCGATCTCTCTCCTTAGCCAATCAAACTTGTTGATTCTTTAGGGATTGGTTGAGAAGGCCTAGATCTAGACTTCCACCAAGAGAAAAGTTGATTCCCCCACCAATCCCTTGCGGATCTTGTTACTCTTGGGTGTTTGAGCATCCTAGATGGTTGAGGTCACCTCAGAGCCACATTCCATTGTGGTGAAGCTTCATGGTCTTGTTGGGAGCCTCCAAGCTTTGTGTGGAGTTTGCCCCAACCTTGTTTGTAAAGGTTCGATCGCCGCCTTCAAGGGCACCTATAGTGGAATCACGGTACCTTGCATCGTGTGAGGGCGTGAGGAGAATACAGTGGCCCTAGTGGCTTATTGGGGAGCATTGTGCCTCCACACAGCTCCAACGGAGACGTACTTCCTGTCAAAGGGAAGGAACTTCGGTAACACATCTCGTCTTCATTGGTTCCACTTGTGGTTATTTCTAACCATTACTTCGTGTATGCTTATGTTGTTGTCTATCTTTTACTTGTCTTAGTTGTTCTTGTTGTTAGCATCATATAGGTTCACCTCATTGTTCCTATTTTAGCGAACCCGTATGTTGCTTACCCTAACTTGTTAAGATTAATTAAAAAGTGGTCGTTTCCTATTCACCCCCCTCTAGTCAACCATATCGATCCTTTCAAACCCGAGGAGTAATTCAACATAATATAGGGGGGCCAGTGCTGATGGTGTTGGTCCCAAACAGAGCAACTTATTAACGCTAACCGGGGCAACTCGGAGTTTGGCGTGGTAACCATATCTCATCCTCGTGTCCTGAGAACGAGATACACGGCTCCTATCAGGATTGTCGACACGTCCGGCGGCCTTGGTGGACTTGTTTTACCTTTCTCGAGCGTCTTGTGCGAGGGATTCCGATGATGCTTTGGGTTATCTCTGTTGGAAATATGCCCTAGAGGCAATAATAAAGTTGTTATTATTATATTTCCAGTTCATGATAATTGTCTATTATTCATGCTATAATTGTATTAACCATAAACCGTAATACATGTGTGAATATTTAGATCACAATGTGTCCCTAGGGAGCCTCTAGTTGGCTAGCTCGTTGATCAATATATGATCAAGGTTTCTTGATCATGGACATTGGATCTCATTGATAACAGGATCACATCATTGGGGAATGATGTGATGGACAAGACCCAATCCTAAGCATAGCACTAGATCGTGTTGTTCGTGTGCTAAAGCTTTTCTAATGTCAAGTATAATTTCCTTAGACCATGAGATTTTGCAACTCCTGGATATCTTAGGAATGCGTTGGGTGTATGAAACGTCATAATGTAACTGGGTCATTATAATGGTGCACTACGGGTATCTCCGAAAGTGTCTGTTGGGTTGTACGAATCGAGACTCGGATTTGTCACTCTGTGTGACGAAGAGGTATCTCTAGGCCCACTCGGTAATCCATCATCATATTTAGCTCATTGTGACTAAGGAGTTAGCCACGGGATGATGTGTTATGAAACGAGTAAAGTGACTTGCCGGTAACGAGATGGAACAAGGTATAGAGATACCGACGATCGAATCTCGGGCGAGTATCATATCGATAGACAAAGGGAATTGCATACGGGATTGATTAAATCCTTGATATCGTGGTTCATCCGATGAGATCATTGTGGAACAAGTGGGAACCAACATGGAGAACCAGACCCTGCTATTGGTTATTGGCGGGAGAGATGTCTCGGTCATGTCTGCATGTCTCCCGTACCCGTAGGGTCTACACACTTAAGGTTCGATGACGCTAGGGTTATAGGGAAATAGTGTACATGGTTACCGAAGATTGTTAGGAGTCCCAGATGAGATACCGGACGTCACGAGGAGCTCCTGAATGGTCCGGAGGTAAAGATTGATATATAGGAAGTCCTGATTTGGTCACCGGAAAAGTTTCGGGCTTATCGATAGTGTACAGGGAGTGCCTGGAGGGTGTCGGAGGACCCCCGGAAGGGGTGTGATGACCAAAGGACTTCAGGGGATGTTAGAGGAGGTGGACCAGCCCTTATTGGGGTGGCCAAGGCCTTCCCTAAAAGCCCATGCGGCTAGGGATAAAGAGATAAGGCAACAGAGGATTTAAAAGGATGGGATCCACCTCCCTTGTGGGAGGTGGACTCCTCCCTAGCTCGGCCGAACCTCTCCTCCTTGGAGGAGGGGACAAGGAATATCTCCCTCTCCCTCCTCATATATATACTTGAGGTTTTGGCCCTTTTGAGACACAGAATAATTCATCTCTCTCCCACGACGTAGCCCTAGCTCTGTCTTCTTCCTCCTGCGCAGTGCTTGGCGAAGCCCTACTAGAGAACCACATAGCTCCACCGCCACCACGCCGTCGTGTTGCCGGAGCTCACCCTTAAATCCTCCTCTCTCCTTGCTGGATCAACAAGGAGGAGACGTCACCGGGTTGTACGTGTGTTAATCGCGGAGGCACCGTCATTCGGTGCATAGATCGGAATCTACCGTGATCTGAATCGCTGCGAGTACGACTCCATCAACTGTGTTCTAGCAATGCTTCCGCTTAGTGATCTTCAAAGATATGAATATGCTCTACCCCTTTGCTCGTTGTTGGTTTCTCTATAGATATATCCTTGCATGCCGTAGGATATTTTTTGAAATTACTACGATCCCCAACAGTGGCATCCGAGCCAAGGTTTTATGCGTAGATTCTATGCACGAGTAGAACACAAAAGTTATGGGCGTTGATTTGTCAATTTGCTTGCCGTTACTAGTATTATCTTGATTCAGCGTCATCGTGGGATGAAGCAGCCCGGACCAACTTTACACGTAGTCTTACGTGAGACTAGTTCCACCGACCGACATGCACTTGTTGCATAAGGTGGCTAGCGGGTGTCTGTCTCTCCCACGTTAGTCGGATCGGATTCGATGAAGAGGGTCCTTATGAAGGGTAAATAACATTGGCATATCAACATTGTGGCTGTCATGTAGGTAAGAAATGTTCTTTCTAGAAACCCTAACCAGCCACATAAAACCCGCAACAACAATTAGTGGACGTCTAACTTGTTTTTGGAGGGTATGCTATGTGATGTGATATGGCCAAAAGGATGTGATGTTCCATATGTGATGTATGGGATTGTTCATGTTCTTGTAATAGGAATCACGACTTGATGTCGATGAGTATGACAACCGCTGGAGCCATAGGAGTTGTCTTAATTTATTGTATGAGATGCAACGCCATGTTGATTACTTTACTTCATCGCTAACGGTTAGCTATAGTAGTAGAAGTAATAGTTCGCATGACGACGCCACGAAGACACAACGATGGAGATCATGGTGTCATGCCAGTGACAATGATGATCATGGTGCCCCAAAGATGGTGATCAAAGGATCAAGATGGTTTTGGCCATATCATGTCACTATATGATTGCATGTGATGTTTATCATGCTTTACATCTTATTGCTTAGAACGACGGTAGCAAAGATAAGATGATCCATCATTAAAATTTCGAGATATGCATTCCCCTAAGTGTGCACCGTTGCGAAGGTTTGTTGTTTCGAAGCACCACGTGTTGATTGGGTGTGATAGATTCTAACGTTCACATACAACGGGTGTAAGCTAGTTTACACACGCAGAACACTTAGGTTGACTCGATGAGCCTAGCATGTACAGACATGGCCTCGAATACGGGAGACCGAAGGTGGAACATGAGTCGTATGGTTAATGCGATCAACATAGAGATGCTCACCATTGATGACTAGTCCATCTCACGTGATGATCGAAGATGGGCTAGTCGACGTGGATCATGTGTCACTTGGATGACTAGAGGGATGTCAATCTAAGTGGGAGTTCATAAGTAATATGATTAGAGGAACTTAATTATCATGAACTTAGTCTAAAAGTGTCTTTACAAATATTGTAGATCCAATGGCCAACACAAATGTCCCATTCAACTTCAACGCGTTCCTAGAGAAAACCAAGCTGAAAGACGATGGCAGCAACTATGCGGACAGGGCTCGTAACTTAAAGCTCATTCTCATGGCTTCCAAGAAGGTATATGTCCTTGATGCACCGCTAGGTGATGCTCCTGTTCCCGCGACACACCTGGACGCTAGGAATGCCTGGCAGTCACGGAGTGATGACTACTCTCCCGTTCATTGCGACATGCTTTACAATTTAGAGACGGGGCTCCAAAGGTGTTTTGAGCAACACGGAGCATATGAGATGCTCGAGGAGCTGAAACTTGTTTTTCAAGCTCATGCCCGGTTCGAGAGATATGAAGTGTCCGGCAAGTTCTTTAGCTGAAAGATGGAGGAGAATAGTTCTGTCGGTGAGCACATACTCAGGATGTCTGGGTTGCACAACCGCTTGACTGAACTGGGAGTTGAACTTCCAGATGATGCGGTCATTGACAGAATCCTCCAGTCGATTCCACCAAGCTATAAACGCTTTTTGAGAAATTACAACATGCAAGGGATGGAAAAGATTATTCCAGAGTTGTATTCAATGGTGAAATCCACGGAGGTAGAAATCAAGAAAGAGTATCAAGTGTTGATGGTCAATAAGACCACCAGCTTCAAGAAAGGCAAGGGCAAGAAAAGCTTCAAGAAAGACGACAAAGCAGTTGCCGCGCCCAGTAAGCCAATTGCCGGGAAGAAGCCAAAGAAAGGACCTAAGCCTGAGACTGAGTGCTATTACTGCAAGGGAACCGGTCACTGGAAGCGGAATTTCCCCAAGTACTTAATGGACAAGAAAGCCGGAAACGTCAAAGGTATATGTGATATACTTGGTATTGATTTGTAACTTACCAGCGCTCGTAGTACCTCCTGGGTATTTGATACCGGTGCTATCACTCACATTTTCAACTCTAAGCAGGAACTGCGGAACAAGCGTAGGCTGTCTAAGGACGAGGTGACGATGCGCGTCGGGAATGGTTCCAAGGTCGATGTGATCGCCGTCGGCATGCTACCTCTACATCTACCTTTGGGATTAGTTATAAACCTTAATAATTGTTATTTAGTACCAGCTTTAAGCATGAACATTGTATCTAGATCTCGCTTGATGCAAGATGGCTACTCATTTAAATCTAAGAATAATGGTTGTTCTATTTATATGAGTGGTATGTTTTATGGTCATGCCCGCTGGTAAATGGTTTATTCCTGATGACTCTCAATTGTGATGATACACATATTCATAGTGTGAGTTCTAAAAGATGCAAGGTTGATAATGATAGTCCCACATACTTGTGGCACTACCGCCTTGGTCATATCGGTGTAAAGTGCATGAAGAAACTCCATACAGATGGACTTTTGGAGTCTCTTGATTTTGAATCATTTGAAACATGCGAGCCATGCCTCATGGGCAAGATGACCAAGACACCGTTCTCCGGAATAATGGAGCGAGCAACAAGCTTATTGGAAATAATACATATCGATGTATCCGGACCAATGTATGTTGAAGCTCGCGGAGGCTATCATTATGTTCTCACCCTCACTGATGATTTGAGTAGATATGGGTATGTCTACTTAATGAAGCACAAGTATGAAACCTTTGAAAAGTTCAAGGAATTTACAGTGAGGTGGAGAATCAACGTGACAAGAAAATAAAGTTCTTACGATCCGATAGTGGAGGAGAATATCTGATTCACAAGTTTGGCACGGACCTAAAGAAATGTGGATTTGTTTCATAACTCACGCCTCCTCGCACAACGCAGCATAACGGTGTCTCTGAACATCGTAATCACACTCTATTGGATATGGTATGATCTATGTTGTCTCTTACAGATTTACCACTATTATTTTGGGGCTATGCATTGGAAGCTGTCGCATTCACTTTAAATAGGGCACCGTCTAAATCCGTTGAGACGACACCGTATGAATTATGGTTTGGCAAGAAACCTAAGTTGTCGTTTCTGAAAGTTTGGGGCTGCGATGCTTATGTGAAGAAACTTCAACCAGAGAAGCTCGAACCCAAAGCGGAAAAATGTGTCTTCATAGGATACCCTAAGGAAATTATTGGGTACGCCTTCTATCTTATATCTGAAGGAAAGATCTTTGTTGCTAGGAACGGATCCTTTCTAGAGAAAGTGTTTCTCTCGAAAGAAGTAACTGGGAGGAAAATAGAACTTGATGAGGTAATTGTACCTCCCCTTGAACCGGAGAGTAGTGCGGCGCAAGAAAATATTTCCGAGGCCCCTGCACCGGCTAGAGATGAAGTGAATGATGATGATCATGACACTTCAGATCAAGTTGGTATTGAACCTCGAAGGTCGACAAAGGTACGTTCCGCACCAGAGTGGTAAGGAAACCCTGTCATGGAAATCATGTTGTTAGACAACAGTAAACCTTTGAACTATGAAGAAGCGATGGCGGTTCCAGATTCCAACAAATGGCTTGAGGCCATGAAATCCGCGATATGATCCCTGTATGAGAACAAAGTATGGACTTTGGTGGACTTGCTCGATGATCAGCAAGCCATAGAAAATAAATGGACCTTCAAGAAGAAGACTGACACGGATGGTAATGTGACCATCTCTAAGGCTTGACTTGTCGCTAAGGGTTATCGACAAGTTCAAGGGATTTACTACGATGAGACCTTCTGACCCGTAGCAATGCTGAAGTCGGTCCGAATCATGTTAGCAATTGCCGCATTTTATGATTATGAAATCTGGCAAATGGATGTCAAAACAACATTCCTGAACGGCTTTCTTAAAGAAGAATTGTATATTATACAGCCGGAAGGTTTTGTCGATCCTAGCAATGCTAACAAGGTATGCAAGCTCCAACGCTCCATCTATGGGCTGGTGCAAGAATCTCAGAGTTGGAACATTTGCTTTGATGAGGTGATCAAAGCGTTTGGGTTTATATATGCTTATGGAGAAGCCTGTATTTACAAGAAAGTGAGTGGGAGCTCTGTAGCATTTCTCATATTATATGTGGATGACATATTATTGATGGGAAATGATATAGAATTATTGGAAAGCATAAAGGCCTATTTGAATAAGAGTTTTTCAATGGAGGACCTTGGAGAAGCTGCTTACATATTTTAGGTATCAAGATCTATAGAGATAGATCGAGACGCCTCATAGGTCTTTCACAAAGCACATACCTTGACAAGATATTGCAGAAGTTCAATATGGAGAAGGCTAAGAAGGGGTTCTTGCATGCATTACAAGATGTTAGGTTGTGTGCGACTCAACGACCGACCACGACAGAAGATAGAGAAAAGATGAGTACAGTCCCCTATGCTTCAACCATAGGCTCTATCATGTATGCCATGTGTGTACCAGACCTGATGTGAACCTTGGCATAAGTTTGGTAGGGAGGTACCAGAGTGATCCAGGAGTGGATCACTGGACAACGGTTAAGAACATCCTTAAGTACTTGAAAAGGACTAAAGATATGCTTGTCATTTATGGAGGTGCCGAAGAGCTCGTCGTAAAGGGTTACGTCAATGCTAGCTTCGACAGAGATTCAGATGACTCCAAGTCACAAACCAGATACTTGTTCATTTCGAATAATGGGGCAGTTAGCTGGTGCAGTTGCAAGCAAAGCGTCATGGCAACATGTACAGGTGAAGCGGAGTACACAGCTGCTTCGGAAGCAGCACAGGAAGGAGTCTGGATGAAGGAGTTCATCACTGACCTAGGAGTAATTCCAAGTGCGTCGGGCCCGATGACTCTGTTCCGTGACAACACTCGAGCTATTGCCATTGCAAAGGAGCCTAAGTTTCACAAGAAGACCAAGCACATCAAGCGCCGCTTAAACTCCATTCATGGATACATCCAGGATGGAGATATAGATATTTGTAAAGTACATACAAATCTAAATGTCGCAGACCCGTTGACTAAATCTCTTCCACGGGCAAAGCATGATCAGCACCAAAATTCTATGGGTGTTCGATTCATCACAATGTAACTAGATTATTGGCTCTAGTGTAAGTGGGAGACTATTGGAAATATGCCCTAGAGGCAATAATAAAGTTGTTGTTATTATATTTCAAGTTCATGATAATTGTCTATTATTCGTGCTATAATTGTATTAACCAGAAACCGTAATACATGCGTGAATATTTAGATCACAATGTGTCCCTAGTGAGCCTCTAGTTGGCTAGCTCGTTGATCAATAGATGATCATGGTTTCTTGATCATGGACATTGGATGTCATTCATAACGGGATCACATCATTGGGGAATGATGAGATAGACAAGACCCAATCCTAAGCATAGCACTAGATCGTGTTGTTCGTCTGCTAAAGCTTTTCTAATGTCAAGTATCATTTCCTTAGACCATGAGATTGTGCAACTCCTGAATATCGTAGGAATGCTTTTGGTATATCAAACATCACAATGTAACTGGGTGATTATAAAGGTGCATTACGGGTATCTTCGAAAGTGTTTGTTGGGTTGTACGAATCAAGACTCGGATTTGTCACTCCGTGTGACGGAGACGTATCTCTGGGCCGACTGGGTAATCCATCATGATATTAAGCTCAGTGTGACTAAGGAGTTAGCCACGGGATGATTTGTTACAGAACGAGTAAAGAGACTTGTCGGTAACGAGATTGAACAAGGTATAGAGATACGACGATCGAATCTCCGACAAGTATCATACTGATAGACAAAGGGAATTGCATACGAGATTGATTGATCCCTTCACATCGTGGTTCATCCGATGAGATCATCGTGGAACATGTGGGAACCAACATGGATATCCATACCTCGCTGTTGGTTATTGGCCGGAGAGATGTCTCGGTCATGTCTGCATGTCTCCCGAACCCGTAGGGTCTACACACTTAAGGTTCGATGACGCTAGGGTTATAGGGAAATAATGTACGTTGTTACCGAAGGTTGTTCGTAGTCCCGGATGAGATCCCGGACATCACGAGGAGCTGCAGAATGGTCCGGATGTAAATATTGATATATAGGAAGTCCTATTTTGGTCACCGGAATAGTTTTGGGCTTATCGGTAGTGTACCGGGAGTGCCGGGAGGGTGCCGGAGGACCCCCCGGGAGGGGTGTGACGACAAAAGTACTTCATGGGCTGCAAGAGGAGGTGGATCATCCTTTATTGGGCTAGACAAGGCGTTCCCTAAAAGCCCATGCGGCTAGCGATAAAGAGATAATGCAAAAGAGGATTTAAAAGGAAGGGATCCACCTCCCTTTTGGGAGGTGGACTCCTCCTTAGCTCGGCCGAACCTCTCCTCATTGGAGGAGGGGACAAGGCAGCCCTCCCTCTCCCTCCTCCTACATATACTTGAGGTTTTGGCCCTTTTGATACACACAATATGTCATCTCTCTCCCATGGTGCAGCCCTACCTCTATGTTCTTCCTCCTCCACATCGCTTGGCGAAGCCCTGCCAGAGAACCACATAGCTCCACCACCACCACGTCGTCGTGCTGCCGGAGCTCTCCCTCAACTTCTCCTATCTCCTTGCTGGATCAAGAAGTAGAATACGTCACCGGGCTGTACGTCTGTTGAATGCGGAGGCACCGTCGTTCGGTGCATAGATCAGAATCTACCGCGATCTGAATCGTTGTGAGTGCGACTCCATCAACCTCGTTCTAGCAAAGCTTCTGCTTAGCGATCTTTAAAGGTATGCAGATCTTTAAAGGAATTTTTTTGAAATTACTACGATCCCCATCAATCTTGAGGTTGAGGTTTTCCAATAGGAACCCGAGGAGATCACATATTTCGCTGATCAAGGTCATTCCGTCGCAGCGTGTGGTAGTTTGTGATGGACTAGTTCAAGCACCCCTGCAGGGTTAAATCTTTCGGAAAGCCGTACCCGCGGGTATGTGGAAAGCTGGAAACTTTGTTTAACATTCGGTTCTAGACAACTTGAAGTAAGCTTAATTAAAATGTGCCACCTGAGTGCGTAACCGTGACCGTCTCTTTCGTGAGCTCCTTCTCCGATCAAGGACACAGTGGGGTTATGTCTGACGTAAGTAGGTGTTCAGAATCATTCATTTGATCATCAATATTTCACGTCCGGTTATGCGTAGATCATCGCCCTCTTTTATTCTTGTACTCGTAAGTTAGCCACCTCAATAAATACTTAGTCTCTTGCTGTAGCCTCACCATTTAACCATACCTCATCCATTAAGCTTTGCTAGTCTTGATACCTTTGGAAATGAGATTGTTGAGTCCCTTGTGGCTCACAGATTACTACAACGCCAGTTGCAGGTACATGTAAAGGGTTACTTGACGCGAGCGCGTTGGTTGTTCATTTCGAGTTTCTTCTTCTTCATCGACCTAGGATGGGTTCCAGGCCGGCAGCCTGGGATATCAAGGATGGACGTTGTTCTTTTATCGTTTGTTTTCGTCCGTAGATGGACCCTGCTCTTCTTTATGATGATTGTATGAGTTGTACTGATGTGACTGATGTAGTTTGTGGCGAGTGTAAGCCAACTTTTTATACTCATATTTTCAGTACATGTACTTGTAACAATATCCATTTTTGCGAAACGACAAGATGCGTTTCTATCCCTGTCGAGGCCCTCGCGCCAAAATAAGGATAGGACCGCATCTTTGGTTTTACACCGCCGCCACCGCTTTCGCCCCGCGCGTCGCCCCTGGGGCGGTCCGCCTCCATGACCGCCGCCGGGGGCCGCGCCTCCCGTACCTAGGGTTCGTCCATCGGTCTTGTTTACCGGCTACACTAGAGAGTCTTTTTCCTGATCTCTTGATCCGGCTTTTCACTCTGTTACCAGTCTCTTGATCGGCATTCTTCCTTTTTGGTTTTCAGATGTAAGAACGGGTTAAGTCGCCCACAGCCGCCGTCGACACCTGCGCGCCTCTACTCCAACCTATGCGCGGCGAGCTGTCCTCTACTTAGACCCGGCAGCCTTGCACGATGCGGCGGCCCGTCATGAACGTCGTCCGCGCATCTGCACGCCATCACTTTAAGCTATCATCGCCGCCCCATGCTGAATAGGATCCTTGCATCACTCACCTTCCGTCTTCTTCGCCAGTCGTCGGCCGCCTCGGGAACGTCGGCTTCCCTAGGCCTGCTGGGTGCCTCGGCTGCCGCCCCCTCGCCGGTTATGGGGCTTGCGGCTTCGCAAGGCCTTCTGGCTACCTGGGATTGTCGGCTGCGCCGGGCATGCCTGTTGCCTTGCCTGCCGGTCCCATTGACGATTGCCGGCCCTGCCGCTGCGCTGGGCCTTCCGACTAGCTTGGCTTGCCGGCTGCGTCGGGCCTAACAGCTGCCTCGGGCTCCTCGACCCATCGCCAGCCTCCTGTGGCATGCCGTTCCCCGTTGGCCGCCATCGCCTGGGTATGCTCGGCCAACCGCATCATCGTCCACGACGCCGTCACCATCATCGAGCAGCGCCCCGACCTCGCTAGCGATCGGATTGATCACCCGCCCGCCGCGATCGACTCCATCCGCTCCGTGTAACTCACCTAATCAGTTGGTTGCATGCGCCTCTCGAGGTCCTGTGAAGATTGTCCCGAGTACTGCGCGCTCCTCCACCGATCGAGCAACGGGATGCCGTTGCGTTGCCCCGTCGGGCCGCAACACCACCGCCCACTTGTTCTCCCTGCGGTTGCATCAACCCACGAGCCGCTGCAACACCGCCCCTTCGGGCTATAGTGCAGCGGCACGCGGTCCGTGCCGTCGCCCGAGGCCGTCCCCGTGGCTGCACCGACCCGCGCACCGACACTGCGTTGCTCCTTCGGGCCGTAGTGTTGCAGCACACGGTCTATGCCGCCACCCCTAGGTCTTCCTGTCATCGTCCTGACCCGAGCATTGCCGCTTCGTCGCCCCTTCGGGTCGTAGCAACGAGGCGCGTGGTCCACTCCGCCGTCCCCGCGCGTCGACTTCCTGTGGTATGCGTCGCGCCGTCTCCTTTGCCGTGAGAATGCCATCGTTCGCCCCGGTCTTCGTCATGCTGTCAGGCTCTTGCTTGCCTACTTCGAGCATCACTTCCACGCTCCCAACCAGCCGCCGCTACCCTTTGGCGCTGCTGCAGCTCGCTCACCCGAGTCGCACCGCCCATCCACCTCCTTCATCTTTGTCCAACACCAGCTCATCGCCAGCGTCGTCGTCGTCTTCCCTCCCCACGACAGGCAACATCACCCCCGCCGATTTGCGCCACAACCATCGTCGAGTCCTTCTCTACTAGCCTCCTCGACATGGCATACAGGTTGTGTGCAGGTCTCCGTCTTCGCATGCCCAGTGCTGGCAACACGAACGTGTGCTTTCATCCCCGATGTGCTCCTAGGCCTGGCAAGCCTGGTGTGGGACATCTCCAACATTGACTTCATTCGTCTACGCAACTGCGGTGCTAGCAACACCAATGCGTACCTTCGTCCATGATGTGTCCCGTGTCTTGGCAAACCCGGCGCTATGTGTCATCAACTACGTCTTCTTACCAGCGCACATGTGCGCCCATGACTAACTCGGCGCATCCTTGCGCCTGCGGCTCCACGACGACTTCCTCGACACCGGCTACCCTGACTCGACATCGACCACGACGTTCTTCACACGGCTACCTCGACCACGACTACACCACCCTACACTCTCGGATACCTCGACAAACGCACAAAGGGCTACAACCCTCCTTGAGCAACCTCATCCGTTTCCACTCCAGCCACAACTTCTGCGATGCATCGACCGTTACGACTATGGGGGAATGACCGTTGGCTTACCTTCGGATTCTTCTCCAGCCTCACCATCTGTGTCTCTACTGTTGTGACTGTGGGGGGACGTTCAGTATATTCATTATTAGGAAATACGAGATAGACTAGGATTTGTCCTACCTTGCCTTGTACTCCAAGTTGATCATTGTACTCCTATATATATGCCCATGAGGCTCAAGCAATACAATAACTAATCCACCAATCCCTCCATTCTCCCATTTAACAACGACCATGAGCCCTTTTTCTATTCTCAGATCTGGATGCCTCAGCCATCTCCATCAGACGGGGTTTACATAGAGTACTAGCTCACTTGGTGTGGCTGGCTACTGAGATATATGCCAAAGGTGTGCGGATGCGGGGACACCAGCAGCTGACACAACTATGCTAGAGGCTCGTCATGGACGTCGAGATGCCAGTGGCCGAGCCGGAGAGGCACCGGATGCGTACGCGACAATGAAAAGGATGTCGGAGACGGCGACAACAAACACGGAGACACGTGCAGCCGACACAGGCACGACCGAGCAGAAAAGCGGAGCAAGCAGGGCCGGCGCAGGCGTGACCGAGCGAAGCGGGTGCGCGACGTGGCAACAGTTGGTCTGGCACGGCGCACGTGGAGGGTTGAGGCCGAGCCGGCGAGGGCATGGTGTAGCAAGGCGAGGCATCGAGTTGGAGGCGACCGAGGCAAGGCGGACTGGTGTAGTTAGCCGGTGCACGCGCGCATGATGTGTGCTCGGAGCAAATAAGTTACGGATGGTGAGAGTCGGCTCATGGTGAGCCTGGCTCGAGGTGAGGCGGAGGGTGGTGGAAGCAGGTGTGGCGGGGTGAGCCTTGATATGTCCCCAACGTATCTATAATTTTTGATGGTTTGATGCTATTATCTTGTCAATCTTTGGATGTTTTGCATGCGTTTTATTTATTTTCTGGGACTAACTTATTAACTCAGTGCCAAGTGCGAGTTCCTGTTTTTTACATGTTTATGACCCCTTTCACAGGACATTTTTAAACGGACTCCAAACGGAAGAAAATCCCCGAAAAGATTTTTTCTGGAACGGAAGAAGATCGGAGAGCTTGGGGGCCAAGCCAGAAGAGCCCCAGGGGCCCCACAAGCCCCCACCGCGCGGCCAGGGGGCCGCGCCATGCAGGCTTGTAGCCCCCCTGGAGGTCCCCTGACCTAGATCTTGCACCTATAAATTCCCAAATATTCCCAAAAAAAAATCAGGGAGCATCGTAATCACTTTTCCTCCGTCGCAAGCTTTTGTCTCTGCAAGATCCCATCTGGGGCACGTCCTGGTGCCCTGCCGGAGGGGGGATTCGGACATGGAAGGCTTCTCCATCAACACCATGACCTCTCCGATGATGCGTGAGTAGTTCACCATAGACCTACGGGTCCATAGCTAGTAACTAGATGGCTTCTTCTCTCTCTTGGATCTTCAATACAAAGTTCTCCATGATCTTCGTGGAGATCTATCCGATGTAATCTTCTTTTGCAGTGTGTTTGTCGAGATCCGATGAATTGTGGATTTATGATCAGATTATCTATGAATCTTATTTGAGTTTCTTCTGATCTCTCTTATGCATGATTTCATATCCTTGTAATTCTCTTCGAGTTGTGGGTTTCGTTTGGCCAACTAGATCTATGATTCTTTCAGTGGGATAAGTGCTTGGTTTTGGGTTCATACCGTGCGGTGACCTCACCCAGTGACAGAAGGGGTAGCGAGGCACGTATCGTGTTGTTTCCATCAATGGTAAAAAGATGGGGTTTTCATCATTGGTTTGAGATTATCCCTCTACCTCATGTCATCTTGCTTAAAGTGTTACTCTGTTCGTCATGAACTCAATACACTAGATGCATGCTGGATAGCGGTCGATGTGTGGAGTAATAGTACTAGATGCATTAAGTATCGGTCTACTTGTCTCGGACGTGATGCCTATATGCTAGATCATTGCCTTAGATATCGTCATGACTTTGCGCGGTTCTATCAATTGCTTGACAGTAATTTGTTCACCCACCGTAATACTTTCTATTTTGAGAGAATCCTCTAGTGAACACACTGGCCACCAGGGTCTACTCCACACCATATTTTCAGCCTTACACTTTTTACTACGTTGCACTTTCCGCCTTCAGATCTCACTTTTGCAAACAATCTTGAAGGGATTGTCAACCCCTTTGAAGCATTGGGTGCAAGTTTGTTTGTGTTTGCGCAGGTACTCTGGACTTGACGAGACCCTCCTTCTGGATCGATATCTTGGTTCTCAAACTGAGGGAAATACTTACTGCTCCTGTGCTGCATCACCCTTTCCTCTTCAAGGGAAAAACCAACGCAAGCCCAATCTCCGTCAACGTGTCAACTTCTGGCGCTCTTGTTTGCGAAGTAGCAGAAGGATTTCTGGCGCCGTTGCCGGGGAGGAGGTTCAAGTCAAGAACTCACCCAAGTAAGTGTCGCAAACTCATCTCTTGCATTTACTTTGTTTGCCATTTGCCTCTCGTTTTCCTCTCCCCCACTGTGAACAATTTGCCTTTTTCGTTCGCCTTTTTGTTCGCCTTTTTGGTTCGCCCTTTTTCTCGCTCGCTTTTTGTTTGCTCGTGTGCTTGCTTGCTGAAGTCACCATGAAAGAAAGCACCAAGCTTTGTGACTTCTCGAATACTAATAATAATGATTTTATTAGTACTCCGATTGCTCCCGCCACTAGTGCGGAGTCATACGATATCAATGCCGCTTTGCTGAATCTTGTTATGAAAGAGAAATTCTCTGGCCTTACTAGTGAAGATGCCGCATCCCATCTCAATACCTTCATTAGGCTTTGCGATATGCAAAAGAAAAGAGATGTGGATAATGACGTGATTAAATTGAAGCTTTTTCCCTTCTCGTTGCGAGATCGCGCAAAAACTTGGTTTTCTTCTTTGCCCAAAAATAGTATCGGTTCTTGGGATAAGTGCAAAGATGCTTATATATCCAAGTATTTTCCGCCGGCTAAGATCATCTCTCTCCGTAATGATATCATGAATTTCAAGGAACTTGATCATGAACCTGTTGCACATGCTTGGGAGAGAATGAAATTAATGATTATAAATTGTCCCGCTCATGGCTTGAGCCTTTGGATGATTATTCAAATCTTTTACGCTGGCTTGAATTTCGCTTCTAGAAATATCTTGGACTCCGCCTCAGGTGGAACGTTCATGGAAATCACGTTAGGAGAAGCCAAAAAGCTCATAGACAACATCATGACGAACTATTCTCAGTGGCACACTGAAAGGTCACCTACTAGTAAGAAGGTACACGCTATAGAAGAAATTAACTCGTTGAGTGCTAAGATGGATGAGTTAATGAATTTGGTTGCTAGTAGAAGTGCTCCTTTGGAGTCTAATGATTTTCCTTTGTCTTCTTTTATTGAGAGTAGCAACGCTAGCTTGGACGTAAATTTTGTTGGTAGGAATAACTTTGGCAACAACAACGCTTTTAGAGGAAACTATGTTCCTAGGCCTTTTCCTAGTAACTCCTCTAATAACTTTGGCAACTCCTACAACAATACCCATGGAAATTACAATAGATTACCCTCTGATCTAGAGAGTAATATCAAAGAGTTCATCAACTCTCAAAAGATTTTCAATGCGTCCATAGAGGAAAAACTACTCAAAATTGACGATTTGGCTAAGAGAGTTGATAGGATTTCTTGTGATTGTTATGCTTTAAAAGTTAGATGTACTCCTCCCAAAATCAACATGGATGAAACTTTGAAAGCTATGCGTGTTTCCATGATTGAGAGCCAAGAAAGAACCTCCCAAATTCGTGCTAGACATGAATGGCTTAAAAAGGCGTGTTCTCGCGATGAGAATCACGAAGATCTTAAAGTGCTTGGTGTGACTCGCATTGAATCTTTGTTTTATTGCGTCAAACCTAATGATTATGGGGCTGGATATGAATCCACTTTGGTTGAAAAGTGCCCCAATGATTCGGAGTCCATCTACCTTGATGCTAAAAGCGTTAAAAGTGGAGTAGAAGACGTTAATACTTTGAGTAGTAATGAAGTTACTACCGTGGATTTCAAGGAATTCAATTATGACAGTTGCTCCTATATTGTATGCATTTCTTTGATGCAATCCATGTTAAACTCTCCGCACGCTTATAGCCAAAACAAATCCTTTACCGATTATATCGTCGAAGCTATGATAAAAGCTCTTGAAGAGAAACTTGAATTGGAAGTCTCTATCCCCACAAAGCTTCATGATGAGTGGGAACCTAACATCAAAATTAAAATCAAAAACTATGAGTGCAATGCTTTGTGTGATTTGGGTGCTAGTGTTTCTGCGATTCCAAAATCTTTATGTGATATTCTGGGTTTTACTGAGATTGAAGAGTGTTCTCTTAATTTGCATCTTGCTGATTCTACTATCAAGAAACCCATGGGAAGGATCAATGATGTTCTTATTATTGAAAATAGGAACTATGTACCTGTGGATTTCATTGTGCTTGACATTGATTGCAATACTACATGCCCTATTATTCTTGGTAGACCTTTCGTAAGGACTATCGGTGCTATCATCGATATGAAGGAAGGGAATATTAGATTTCAATTTCCTTTAAGGAAGGGCATGGAACACATTCCTAGAAATAAAATAAGATTGCCTTATGAATCCATGCTGAGGGCTACTTATGGTTTGAGCACCGAAGACGACGATACGTGATTCTATCACTTCTATGCCTAGCTAAGGGCGTTAAACAATAGCGCTTGTTGGGAGGCAACCCAATGAATTTATCTTTTTCTTTCAGTTTTATTGCATCCACACTTTCGTAATTCTGTTGTGATTGTGTTTTTTGTGTTTCTTTTTGTGTTTGAGCCAAGCAAAGCCTTTATGACTAGTCTTGGTAATGGTTGTTTGATCTTGCTGGAAAAAGAGAGAAAGTTTGCACTCACGAGATGATTTTTCATTTTTATTCGGAAAGATCTTTTGAGTTGATTCTTTTTGCTGCTGATTGAGATGCTTTTTCCCTAGACCTTCGTAATTTGTCAGATGTTTTGAGGTACCAGAAGTATACGAAGTATACATATTGCTACAGACTGGTTTGTTTTTGACAGATTCTGTTTTTATTGAGTTGGTTGCTTGTTTTGATGAAACTATGGTTAGTATCGGGAGGTACTAGCCATGGGAAAGTGAGAATACAGTAGCTCATCATCAATATAGATGGAATTCAAGTTTGCTACAGTACCAAAAGAAGTGGTAGTTTGTTTTCTTGTACTAATGTTATCACAAGTTTCGGTTTAAGTTTTGTGTTGTGAAGTTTTCATGTTTTGGGTGACGTTGTCATGGACAAAGAGATAAGGAGTGGAAAGAGCTCAAGCTTGGGGATGCCCAAGGCACCCCAAGCCAAATTCAAGGACACCAAAAAGCCTAAGCTTGGGGATGCCCTGGGAAGGCATCCCCTCTTTTGTGTTCAATCCATCGGTAACATTACTTGGAGCTATATTTTTATTCACCACATCATATGTGTTTTGCTTGGAGCGTCTTGTATCATAGGAGTCTTTTCTTTTTGTTGTGTCACAATCATCCTTGCTGCACACCTTTTTGACAGAGAGATACATGCACTCATCGTGATTTTGCTAGAATGCTCATAGTGCTTCACTTATATCTTTTGAGCTAGATACTTTTGCTCTTGTGCTTCACTTATATCTTTAGAGCATGACGATGCATGATTTGGTAGTTTGCTTATGCTATGAAAGTAGTCCCATTTGCTAGGTACCCAAAGAGGATGCAAAAACCTCCATCTTCATGTGCATTGAGTAGAAAGAGAAGTTTCGATTCCTCTCAATTAGTTTTGAGACACGGATTCGGTAATATTGAGAGTTATGTTAGTAGGGTGTTGTGAATCTAGAAATACTTGTGTTGAAGTTAGTGATTCCCGTAGCATGCACGTATGGTGAACCGCTATGTTAGGAAATCGGAGCATAATTGATCTATTGATTGTCATCCTTTGTGTTGAGGTCGGGATCGCGCGATGGTTTACACCTATCAACCCTTCCCCTGAGAGTATGCGTTTAGCACTTTGTTTAGATTACTAATAAAAACTTTTGCAACAAGTATGTGAGTTCTTTATGACTAATGTTGAGTCCATTATATAGATGCACTTTCACCTTCCACCATTGCTAGCCTCTCTAGCGCCGCACAATTCTCGCCGGTGCACAAACCCACCAAATTCCTTCCTCAAAACGGCCACCATACCTACCTACTATGGCATTTTCATAGCCATTCTGAGATATATTGCCATGCAACTACCACCGTTCCATCTAATGACTTGGTCCATCACTTTCATATTGCCATTGCATGATCATACTAGATCGTTGCACATCCCGGTACACTTCCGGAGGCATTTCCTATGGAGTCATCATCATTGTGATCTTCGAGCTGTGAGTAAATAAAAGTGTGATGATCATCATTATTAGAGCATTGTCCGATATGAGGAAAAAAGAGGCCAAAGAGCCCAAAAACAAAAAAAATATAGAAAATAAAAAAAGAGGCCTAAGAGCCCAAATGCTACTATCTTTTTCCACACTTGTGCTTCATGATAGCACCATGTTCTTCATGATTGAGACCTTCTTGCTTTGTCACTACCATATGCTAGTGGGAATCTTCATTATATAACTTGGCTTGTATATTCCAATGACGGGCTTCCTCAAAATTGCCCTAGGTCTTCGTGAGCAAGCAAGTTGGATGCACACCCACTAGTTTTCCTCTTGAGCTTTCACATACTTTTAGCTCTAGTGCATCTCTTGTATGGCAATCCCTACTCATTCATATTGATATCTATTAACGGGCATCTCCATAGCCTATTGATACGCCGAGTCAATGTGACCATCTCCTCCTTTTTTGTCTCACAACCACCACCACACTCTATTTCACCTATAGTGCTATATCCATGGCTCGCGCGCATGTATTGCGTGATAGTTATAATTTTTTTGAAAAAGTAAGAGTGCGAAAACAATTACTTGGCCAATTCCGGGGTTGTGCATGATTTACATTAGTTGTGTGAGGATGATGGAGCATAGCCAAACTATATGATTTTGTAGGGATAACTTTCTTTGGCCTTGTTATTTTGAAAGTTCATGACTACTTTGCTAGTTTGCTTGAAGTATTATTGTTTTGAATCGTACGGATCTGAACATTCATGCCACGTGAAAGAAGTTGCAAAGGACAACTATGCTAGGTAGCATTCCACATCAGAAATTCATTCTTTATCACTTCCCTACTCGAGGACGAGCAAGAGTTAAGCTTGGGGATGCTTGATACGTCTCCAACGTATCTATAATTTTTGATGGTTTCATGGTATTATCTTGTCAAACTTTGGATGTTTTGCATGCCTTTTATTTATTTTCTGGGACTAACTTATTAACTCAGTGCCAAGTGCCAGTTCCTGTTTTTTCCATGTTTTTGACCCCTTTGAGAGGAGATTTTGAAACGGAGTCCAAACGGAAGAAAATCCCCGAATTTTTTTTTCTGGAACGGAAGAAGATCGTAGAGCTTAGGGGCCAAGCCAGAAGAGCCCTATGGGCCCCACAAGCCCCCAGCCCGTGGCCAGGGGGGCCGCGCCATGCAGGCTTATGGGCCCCCTGGAGGTCCCCTGACCTAGATCTTGCGCCTATAAATTCCCAAATATTCCCAAAAAAATCAGGGGAGCATCGTAATCACTTTTCCGCCGCCGCAATCTTCTGTCTCCGCAAGATCCCATCTTGGGCACGTCCTGGTGCCCTGCCGGACGGGGGATTCAGACACGGAAGGCTTCTCCATCAACACCATGACCTCTCCGATGATGCGTGAGTAGTCCACCATAGACCTACGGGTCCATAGCTAGTAACTAGATGGCTTCTTCTCTCTCTTGGACCTTCAATACAAAGTTCTCCATGATCTTCATGGAGATCTATCCGATGTAATCTTCTTTTGTGGTGTGTTTGTCGAGATCCGATGAATTGTGGATTTATGATCAGATTATCTATGAATCTTATTTGAGTTTCTTCTGATCTCTCTTATGCATGATTTCATATCCTTGTAATTCTCTTCGAGTTGTGGGTTTTGTTTGGCCAACTAGATCTATGATTCTTGCAATGGGAGAAGTGCTTGGTTTTGGGTTCATACCGTGCGGTGACCTCACCCAGTGACAGAAGGGGTAGCGAGGCACGTATCGTGTTCTTTCCATCAAGGGTAAAAAGATGGGGTTTTCATCATTGGTTTGAGATTATCCCTCTACATCATGTTATCTTGCTTAAAGCGTTACTCTGTTCGTCATGAACTCAATACTCTAGATGCATGATGGATAGCGGTCGATGTGTGGAGTAATAGTAGTAGTTGCAGAAAGTATCGGTCTACTTGTCTCGGACGTGATGCCTATATGCTAGATCATTGCCTTAGATATCGTCATGACTTTGCGCGGTTATATCAATTGCTCGACAGTAATTTGTTCACCCACCGTAATACTTGCTATTTTGAGAGAAGCCTCGAGGGAACACTATGGCCCCCAGGGTCTACTCCACACCATATTTTCAGCCTTACACTTTTTACTACGTTGCACTTTCCGCCTTCAGATCTCACTTTTGCAAAAAATCTTGAAGGGATTGACAACCCCTTTGAAGCGTTGGGTGAAAGTTTGTTTGTGTTTGCACAGTACTCTGGACTTGAGGAGCCGCTCCTTCTGGATCGATACCTTGGTTCTCAAACTGAGGGAAATACTTACTGCTCCTGTGCTGCATCACCCTTTCCTCTTCAAGGGAAAAACCAACGCAAGCCCAATCTCCATCAACGTGTCAACTTCTGGCGCTGTTGTTTGAGAAGTAGCAAGCCTGGCTTGGACGCGCTCGGCAGCAGAGCAAGGTTGACTCAGGGTGAGGCGAGCGAGGCCATGGTGTCGTGTCTATGGTCATGAGGTGATGAAACGCAATAGCCATCTTTTCCATGTTGGATCTGTGGTCAATCCGTTGCTAGGTCATGGCTTCTCCTCTCTTGTGTACTACTCCCTCCGTTCCTAAATATAAGTTTTTTTAGAGTTTTTACTAGGAGACTACATAAGGAGCAACTTATATTTAGGAACGGAGGAAGTATTTATTTCTTTCATCGGATTTTTGTATCCTTGTACCCGAGGATTCGGTCTTCTACGACAAAAACAACATGAGGAGTTCCATCGAGACTTGGACTCCTATACATGGAGCAGCGAAAACACATCACATCGAATATCCGCTCGCGGTGCAGTAGGAATAGGATCCGACGGTCGATCTTTTAAGGCTTATCCGATGTACTTTGTTGTCACCTAAAAACATTCTTGATCATATCCGTCTAGTGTATGATGTTGTCGACTCTTTCTATCTAGCAAATCACGAGCTTCTCGGTACCTAGGAGAGCTTCCTCCGAGAACACAACACCACCGTGCGCTGGTCCCACGGTGGGCGCCAACTTTTGTGGTTTCTATCACGGCACATGTCCTTGTGAAGGACTTAGGTGTGAGGTCATCGCATTATGTGACTGCTTGAGAGGGCTTGGTTGGAATCGAGAGACGCGAGTTTAGCCAGGTTCGGCCCCTCCGATGGAGGTAAAATCCTACGTCCTGCTTGTGTTTCATTGATGATGATTATGATCTCCATTACAAGGGTGAGGGATCGCTACCTCTAATCTCGAGGGTGTCTAATCTGTCTACCTCTTGATTTGTCTTGGCTATACCTAACTTGAGTTGTTCCTTTTGAGGTGCCCTGGCCCTCCTTCTATAGGTTGAAGCGGTAGGTTTACATAGAGTCCTATTAGGACTAGGACTAGTTTCTCTTGAATCATGATCCAGGTCTTGTTTCTCATTGGAGGGAAATTCTCCTCTTCTTGGGCCTTCTCCGTGAGCCGCCTTCCACCGGTTTGCACACTCGGCCTTGGCCTTACCATCCCGGTTGACATGATAAACATAGTGCCTCGCATGAGCTGCCAAATGACGGGCCAGGTCACATTCCTAGCCATGTCAAATCGTGAGTAAGATCCCCGACATTGTCCCCCCAGGGTAGCTTGAATTTATTCATGGTAAGCTCCTGAAATAAGAATAATAAATATGTTAAGAGACCGGCTTGCTCCCTGGCCGGTTTATTTCAATGGAGTGGATCTTAAAAAATCCTGGTTTCTTTTGAGCCGTCTTCATAATTATCTTGTCGGACAATGTCCTTTGCAATAAAATATTGGGAATAAAGCACCACAATGTTGTTGAGTCGGCTTCCAATGCTTTGTCTTGATGAAAAAATTGGAGATAAGAAAACCATATGACAACATGTAAGGGCTTTTTATCTTCCCGCCTCACTCATTAAGGGTTCGCATATGCAATTATGTTCGTCCCCAAAAGAGACATTTGAGCTTAATCCATCTTAATAGGTAAGCTGATTTTCCACGAATAATGTCATGAAAAATAGTGGCAGAAGTTTGCAAACTTTTACCATGAAGGTTCATCTGCCGTAAAGTGTCGGAATATAAGATGTTGGTGTTGCTTCTTCCATCCATGAGGACCTTTGTGAGGGTATAACCACCCAGGCTAGACCTCCTGGGTTATCAACCCGGGAAGGGTGATCCTTTGTGCTCCAAATGATTGGTTTCTCATTGGAGGTAATTCCTCCTTTTCTTGGGCCTTCTCCGTGAGACACCTTCCATCGGCTTGCACACTGGGGCTTGGGCCTTGCCATCCCGGTTGACCTGATAAACACAGTCTGTCGCATGAACCGCCAAATAATGGGCCGGGTCATATACCTGGCCGGGTCAAACCGTGAGTAATATCCCCGACAGGAACCGAAACCCACTTAGTAGAAAACTAAATTGAAAAATTTGAGTTCAATCTTTTGAAACTTTCTATGTTTTGTGATGCTCATCCATTCCTACTGTTCTATAACTATTCCCAGGGTCAGCTTGTCAGCTTGTTCGCATGTCAGGGTCTGAAGACAACCAGAATGCCTACAAACAATAGAACATGGAAGTGGACTTAGTCATTAGTCCCGAGAAGACAGATTCTGATCCACGCACTCCAAGCTCTCATGATATGCCCAAGGCAGCTGCTAGCTCCAGAAAGAGGCTGAACTCAGATGAAGAAGTTGCTCATTTCATTTTTGAGGAAGGCACTTCCCACAAGCAGAAGGAGAGATTAACAGTCAGAAAGGTTCTAGAGTCTGTTGCAGGAAAGAAAGGGTTGTCTCAATCTTCTAAGAAACCTAGAGGGATTGGAAGGCCAAAGACTTTAGCCAAGAAGCCAGGCCAGAAGAGAGTCAGGAAGAGAGTTGTACATGTTGTTGGAAGGCCAACATCTATGTATTAAGATCCAACGGAAGTTGTTGAGGAAGAAGAGGAAGAGGTTCCTCCCTATCCACATCCTTCCAAGAAGAAAATCCTAATGGGAGATGCAATGCCGAGTAAGCCTGCAAAAAAGGATAAGACTACTACTCCCAAGAACAAAAAGCATGTAGCTCCTAAGCCCAAGAGGACTACAAGAGATATTTCTGCAGTAGAGAAGAACAAGGGCTCTGCATCCACACATGTTTCTGCAGAAGAAGAAGAAGATCATGCTATTTTGAGGAAGCTGAGACCTCATCTGCTAGAGCATAATGATGCTCATCCTATTGCAGAGGACATGAAGAATAGGAGAGATCAAGGGGTGAGAACGTGGAGACGAATAGATCTGTGTGATGTCAGGAGGAGGACAACTGTCGATGCTTTCTTTCACACCAAGGAGCAGCAGATTTTATGAGACTGTGCTATTGGACAAGATTCCTGCTGTGTGAGCAACATGAGATGTGTAGAGTTGGACTACATCAAGGAACATGAGTACTACTTCCCTCCTGTGAAAGAAAACTTTCGAGCCATTGACATAAAAGATTTCGTTCGTAAGGAAATAACTTCCTCGAATGATGAAATGATCATGCAATTCTACTCCACTATACATTTCTATCCTGATGGTGGAATTGTATGGATGACGGAAGGTCACAGGTATGAGTCAACTGCTAAGGAGTGGGCAACCATCATAGGTGCTCCAAAGGCACTAGAGAGTGGTTTGGATGTTTATACCGAGCCTAAGATGAATCACAACTCTATCGCTAACATCTATAACCAAATGCCCCAGAAGTACCTGAAGACCCACAAGCTTGGATCTATTTACTTTTTGCAAGATGGAATACCTACCAGCAACACCAACATGAGATATACCTTGATGCCTAAGTGAGGTGATGATAAAATGACCAGGAGGTATTCTATCAAGAAGTTGCACCACATAGACACCCACTGTAGGCGATGCGAGGTCGACACCTATGGGAATCAACGTAAAACCCTTGTGCTCATAGGGAGGGGATAGGTGATGTGAAGAGCAGAGCTAACGATCAACACCCGCCAAGCTTTTTTACCAGGTTCGGGCCGCTTATGCGTAAAACCCTACGTCCTGCTTGTCTGGTTGTATTAAGCGTTTTGTTGTTGATTGTTACAGTGACGTTGATGACCGTCTTATGGGCCAATGTCCAAAGAGTCTAACCCCTTCGGAATGAGCTAAGGGCCTCATTTTATAGGCAAAGGGCTCACCTACAGTGCACGGTGGTAGGTTCACGGGGAGTTACAGTGAACCTAGGAAGGTGCTTATCCATCTACCGCTGTCAAGTGCATTTAATGCACGTCTTGTCCTTGTCAGCGATGTGCTGGTGAAACCACGTATCGAGGCATTTCGACACCTGGAAGCTGCGCTGGCGCATGCGGAATGCGCTCGCACTTGGTGGGAGGTGGCACTGTGGCAAGAGCGGTTGCCCACTAGTGGCCAGGCCCATCCCGGGGCCTTGAGTCTTCGTCCCGACAATGGAGCTTGCCGGGGCCTTGGGTCTTCGTCCTGACAAGGGAGCTTGCCAGGGGCTTCAGTCGTCATCCCAGCAAGGGAGCTTGTCGGGGTATTGTACATGGTGAGTTCATCACACCCACCAAATGGGCGTGACCTTGGTCATCCTCCCAGCAAGGCAGGCTTGCCG
This sequence comes from Hordeum vulgare subsp. vulgare, assembly GCF_904849725.1. Taxonomy (NCBI): domain Eukaryota; kingdom Viridiplantae; phylum Streptophyta; class Magnoliopsida; order Poales; family Poaceae; genus Hordeum; species Hordeum vulgare. The sequence continues at coordinate 261,260,454 of NC_058523.1, read as the reverse complement.
AGACCTTCATAATCTTGGGGTTGCATCTTGACTGGGTCCTGCCATGCCCTGCCGGCAGGGGCTCTTCGCGCCCGTGCACAAGTCTAGGGCACTAGAGACCCCAATCTTTAGTGCACCGACAGGAGCCCCCGGGCATGGGCCACACATGCATGCGAAGCATTGTTGGGCCAGGCCCAAATAGGTGCACATGATTTCGTGGCTGGATCCGCTCGATGTTTCTTTTCCCCACGTCGCGTATTGAACTCGCGGAGTGGGGAGTCGTGCCTGCACTGGCCTAGGTGGCCGCGAGCATGGGGAACCATTGGTTGAGTAGGAAAATTGTCGGCCCGTGTCTTCATAAGAGGGGGGAACATGAGCTCTCCTAGCCCACTGTTCCCGATCCTTTTCCAATCTCATACGCCGCCGCCCTCGCCGCCCTTGGCTAGACCTTCCCCACGCCCACTGTTCTGCTTCGGGCGGTAGCGTCCATCCTCCGCCGTCGCCATGCCGCCGAAGGCCTCCAAAGGAAAAGCCGCCGCCATGGAAAAGGAGTTGGCGAGGCTGCAGAAGAAGCATGCCTACTTCCCCAATGGTCTGGATATGGCCACTCTAAAGAGCCGCTACCAGATCATGTGGGTTGTCGAGACGAAGGCGCATCCGGCTAACCACGTGCTCCCCAGGACAGGAAGTGGGGGGCCGGACCAGTTCCCTCCGACGATTTCTTTAGCGGTCTTTGCCTGTCATTCTCTGAGTTCTTCGTCGACCTCATGCACACCTTCGGCTTCTGCCTCCTCGACTTCACGCCGAACGCGGTGACGTGCATGTCCATCTTCGCGCACCTCTGCGAGAACTTCGTTGGGATTACTCCCAACACAAATCTCTTCCGCCACTACTTCACTCCTCGCATCCAGGGCGGGGAGGCCCTTTCCGGCTCCATTGCCTAGGTCCCAAGGCCTAGGTGCAAGGAGGCGTACCCGGGTGGTACCCTCCGCGAGAAGTCGGACGAGTGCCGGGGATAATGGTGCTGGATTCATCAGGAGGGGTATCTGCCCTGGTCCGAGCCTAAGACCTCCAAGATTGGGTCCCGGGGAGAGGACTGGAGCAATCTGTCCCCTGACGATGATAAGCTGGCCATCGCCACCACCAAGATCCAACGCCTCAGGGCCGCGGGGTTGACGATGGACATGGTGGCCGCCGATTTCATCCGCAGGTGCATCGCCCCCCTCCAGCACAGGGAGGGAGCCCGGCTTCGGCCTCTGTGAACGCAGCGGACGTCATGCGGCTGTGACCGGGGGTGGTCAACAATCTGACGGCCATGGAACATGGGTACTTCTGTCAGAAACTGTTCAGTTTTGAGCTGAGGACCCGGCTGCCGCGGCGGGTCTTTCCGTTGTGCAACATGAAAGTGCGTTATATCGACTAGAGGGGGGTGAATAGGAGATTTTTAGAATTTCATCACTGAGGAAATTCCTTTTGAGGAAATTCCTCACTGATGACTAACTTACAGCGGAAACAGTTAAGGATCAGTTGTGCAATCGTTCACAACAGCAGTATTACAGAGTGAAGATTATGAAAACAGATTGTACGGCAAGCAGGCACGCAGAATACAGATGATGATTTACTCAAGTGAAGAATTTGGGGTTGAGGAAATTCAGAGAAAGTCTTCAGCAAATTCTTCAAACAGTCACAGTGAAAGTCATCAACACATAATGCAGAGAATGTAAAGTTGAGGAATTAGAACCCGATTCTTGGTGAACACTGTTGTTGATGACCCAGTTCCAACTGCTGTGACAGTTGTACATCTGGTTTGGAGCGGCTTGGTATTTGAACCAAAGGACACCCAGTCCCGGGACACACAGTCCCTACCGTATTCTCCTTGAGCTAAGGACACACAGTCCTCGCCCAACACTCGTGGTAAGTTTTCAGGGAAGACTTCCAAACCCTCACAAACTCGGTCACCCAACGATCCACAATTGACTTCTGGATTGCTCTAGACCATGACGCCTAACCGTCTGGAGGATACACAGTCCTCAAAGGTAAAAGGCTTCAGTCCCACACAGGAACAACTTCTTCAGTGATGCTCAATCACTAGGTTTGGTTTGTGGTTTCGGTGGGTGGTGTATTTCCTCACTGATGATTTTCTCTCGAAGGCTTTGAGGAATTGGGTTGCTCTTATGACAAGTGTCAGTTTCTAACGGAGCAGCCAACCAGCTAGTGGTTGTGGGGGGCGGCTATTTATAGCCTCGGAGCATCCCGACATGATTTGACATTAATGCCCTTAAATAATATGACCGTTGGAGTGGATAAGATCAGTGACTTGGCGTGGCTTATCGAAACGGTCGGGACCCTCAACTGTGAGAGTCCTCATGTCACTCATATTCCTCACTTGAGGCTTTTGGTAGGATTTGACTTGGGTTGAGCATCATGAGGAAATCCATTCCATAGTGTTACTTTGACCCCCTTTAACAGTACGGTGTTCCTATTCATCAAGTGCGAAGAAAGTAAAACAGAAAACGTAAATCTTCATGCTTCAATTTCTTCAGAACGATTTTCTTCAGGAACCACCGATCTTCTCAATATCAATATGTTCATGAGGAATATCAATTTCATCGCAAATTCTTCGCGATTCATTTCTTCAGCTTCAGACCAATTTCTTCAACTGAAGACATATATTTTTAGGGGTCGATATTCTTCAAATATCTCAAACTCCTCAGTGACTTATAGATCCTGTGTACACTTATAAACACATTAGATACTTAACCTATAAGTATTCAAACCACCAAAATCACTAAGGGGCACTAGATGCACTTACAATCTCCCCCTTTTTGGTGGTTGATGACAATTAGGTTAAGTCTTCAACAGGGAATAAAAATGTGAAGTGTAAATACTTAATTGAGGAATTTGAAGACAAGATTCACAGAGACTCCCCCTGAAGATGTGCATACCTTTGAGGATTTTGCTTTTATAGCTTATGCACATTGATGATTTATATCATGGAGATCTCCCCCTGAATCTTGTAAATCATGCATACATATAACATATCATATGAAGAAAATGAAGATGCATGATGGCAAATGGTATCTGACGAATTCCAGCATGCGTGCATTAAGACTTGAGGAATAAGCATGTGAAGAAAAATGTTCAAAAAGCATCAGAGTACCATCGGGCTTAAGTTACAACTCATTACATAAAAACTTCAGAAGAGTCAATGGTTTGTAACTTAAATATAGTTCATAAGCCCCAAAAATAACTCCCGTTTGAAGACTAACTCTCAAGTTTCTCCCCCTTTGTCATCAAGTGACAAAAAGGGACAAACTGAGGACTAACGCCCGTGAAGACTTCATTTCTTGGCGGTTGATGAAGATCCTTGGCGCTTCTTGGGTGTAGTCTTCTTCTTTGGGCCTGTTGCGGTGTCAAGTTGTTCCTCATCAGATTCGGCGGTGCGGAAGGACGAGAAGGAGCTGTCTTCAAGATCTGGCACTGGAATGGGCCTGAACTTCTTCTTGGGAGGCCACGACCAGTCAAAGTCCTGCTCAAAGTTCAATTCTTCAAGCTCAGCCTGGGTCTTCAGATGTGCAAGGGTAGCCCAGGTGCGATCAAAAACGTCATGCAGATAGTGATGATTAAGCTTCACACTGTTCTGTGTCTCAGTGAGGGTTTTCACAATGGCACCGAACTGGCGTTCGACCCATTTGTGGTGGTGATCCACCTTCTGATGAAGACTGAGAAGAAGCTCTCTGGTGGTTAGCACGCGAGGAGGAACTGGGCTTGGTGGACGAGTCTTAGTATCGTCCCATGAGGAATATGCATCTGGCTCTTTAAATTGACCATCAAGAGGCCTGCTTCCTTCATCAATTACAGACTTTCCTTTTCCTTCAATAGGCTCGAAAGTCTTCTTGTTGACCCGGATAGGAGGCATATAACCAACATGGTTCTGGAAATCTGCGTGAAAGTTGATGCCTGTCCTTGTCCTGAGGAATCTCATTATCCATGGTGCATAAATTTTGTGATCATATGGGCACATTGCATTGTCAGCCAAAGTCCTCAAGAAGAAATCAAGGATATTCATGGGGATACCGTGAATGATGTTGAAGAGGATATTCTTCATGAGGCCGACGACATCTTCGTCATCATCATGGCCTTTGATTGGCGCTAGCACACTGCAGAGAATGCGACATACAGACCGGGGTGTGTACTTGAGCTCATGGACGAGGAATGTGGTTCTTGAGGGTTTTCCTACAGCCAAATGCTTCATGATGACTTCCATCATTCCATTTGGCAGCTCACGCTCACCATAAAGCTTCACTGTCCCTTCTGAAGGAATTGGTACGGGCAGTTCTCTGAGGAGTTCAGACGCTGGAGCCTTGTAGTGAGTATTTTGGGTCATCCAGTCGAACACCCAAGTGTTGATGCCATCAGCATTGCCCGAGATGTGCAGAGTTGAATAGAACTGAAGAATTAGCTCACTATTCCAATCTGATATGTCGGAGCACATAGGGAGCAAACCTGCATCATGTAGTACACTGAGAACTGGTTCCATGCAGGGAATCTCTTCAAGTTCAGCATGAGGAATGTGCCTGTGCTGGAATATCTTGTAGCGGCCACACAGCACAGAAGCATAGTAGTTCATCTGCGTCCTTGTCCAAAACTTCAGATGCCTCATTTGAGGCTTGTCATAAGGATTCTCTCCGATGAAATACATGCGTTCCTCAAAGAAATTCTCTTTCTGAAACTTTGGCCTCTTCGAGAATGGCATGCGCTGAACTAGATTGAGATTGTGCTGAGGAATGGGAGGGAAACAACCATGGCAGATTCTGGGTTGAGGACAATGAATTCATTGTCAGGGGTGGGAACATTTTCTTCAGCAGTTTCCTCAGGGTGAGGAATTTCTTGCTCTGGCTGAGCATCAGGCTGAGGAATTTCTTCTTCCTTCTCAGCTTGAGGAGTTTGGTCAGGCTATTCAGTGGGAGGAGCCTGCTCAGACTGGACATTTTCTTCAGCTTGATTTTCATCAGCTCACTTTGTGGCAGAAGCAGATTCATCAGCTGCTTCGGCTGAGGCTTTAGTAGTCTCTTTCTGAGGAATATGAGGTTGAGGACTGTCATCAATTTGTATTTCCTCATCAGTATGCTCCTCAGTGGCAGCATCCTTCATTTCCTCATCTGCCCTCGTAGTGTGGTCTCCAACGACGACCATTTCAAATGAGGGTGCAACATTAAGAGGCACCGGGTCCAGTGGGGTAGATTCTTCAGTTTCCTTGAGGCGTTTTGCCTCAATCTTTTCTTCTGCTGAGGAAGCTTTTCTCTTCTTCGCTTCCTTCTCAGCAACCCTTGTCTTTTTCGCGTCTAATGCAGACGGAATTAACTTCTTCACCTTTGAAGTTTTTGGTGAAGGTGTTTTCTTAATAGATTCTTCAGCTGGCAGTGAGGAACCAGCTGGAACATAGTCATCAGCCTGCTTTGGTGAAGCAGCTGGATCAGTAGCAGTTTCATCAGGGTTTGCAGTTTCATCAGGAGCGGTCTCAGTGATGATTTCTTCAATGGCCGGCTCATCAGCACGACGCTCTTGGTGTTGTTCCTCAGCTTGAGGAATTTCCTCCTCAACAGGAGATGCATCTTTTGGCTGTTCAACCAGGGGCTGAGGAGTTGGTGCTGGTGGGGGGTGACGTCTGTTACAGTCATCAACAGCACTAGTGGCTAGCTTGATGAAATTGCTTTTGATGCTTGTGCGATCTGACAGCTTCTCACACTTGTCAGTCAAGACTTGCAGCTCTGCCTGGGTGGACACCAATGCTTCAGGCGTCAGCTTGAGAACATTTTGCCTGAGGAATTTCTCCTTTCTGGCCTTTGCAATCTTTGCCTGCTTGGCCTTCTGTTCCTTCCACTTGGCTTCGTTTATGAAAGTAGCCACCATGTGGCTGACACCAGGAGGAAGTTTCAAATCATCAATGGGTGTGTTTGGGTCTTCATACCACACATTGATGAAATCGAGGAGGACCTTGGGGTCCATCGCCAGAGGAATAGCACTGTTTGATGCTTGTGCTACCCTTTCTTGCTTGTTCCTGATGATGGCTTCCAGAGTTTCATCATCATATTCTTCACTGCCCTCTGATGCAGACGGGACTGTGATGATTTTGCTGGGGCTGGGCAGAGGTGCAGGTTCAGTTGTTGTCAAAGTCTTCAAAAGAGGTGTTGAAGACTTTGTCTCCGAGCTAGTTGCAGCTGGGAGTGAGGAGCTGGAGCTGGCAGTCGTAGTCTTCACGACTTTCTTCTGTACTGGCTTTGGAGGTGGAGTTGAGGACTTTGGTGTAGATGCGATTGGTGTTGAAGGTTTTGGCGCTGATGGTTTTGGTGTTGTCGGTTTTGGAACCGAGGGTTTTGGAGCTGAGGGTTTGGTTTGGTTGAGGAATCTCGGAGCCTAAGGTTTCTGCTGCTGAGGAATGAGCAGCACCGGAGGCAGCAGCTGAGGATTCATGAAATTTCTTCACTGATGTTTCTGATTGCTTCTTGAGCTTGGCCAGATGCCTTTCTTTTTTCCTCTGGGTAGTCATCAAGTGTCATAAGACTTGAGGGATGAGCTACTTGATGATCCTCAAGCGGGGCCCTTCTGCCAGGAGGCTTCAAAGCGAATTTCTTCGCATATTTTGGAGTCACAAACCTGTACTCCTTCCACTCCTTTGCCCATCTGCGTTCAATTTTCTGCAGCCTAATCTTTCTTTTAGGCATAGTCTCAGGTTCATCATCAGGCGTGCAGTAGTCCAGGTATATGTCATCAGGAATATCAACAGCTGTGTTCTGCTCTAGTTTCTTTCCTCCCCTCTGTTTCCTTTCTTCCTCCATTTTCTTCAGACGAGGAACTTTCTGAGGATTTTGAACTCTTGAGGATTCTGATGAGCCTTGAAGAGTTTCTTCCAGAAACGCTGCAAATGAGTTAATGTGATGAGAACCGAGAGATTCATCAGCTGACATGTGTGTACCTGTGAACAGAGTATAGTTGCGAGGAATTTGGAGAGGTCATATGCGTTCTCAGTTTTGAAGAAAATGGAAAAGTTTGACAGTTTGAGGAATATAACCAGTGATTGAGGAATTTGCTTAAGCATTCTGTTCTTGGGTTCCAGAGTTGTACAGATCCGAAAATTCGCACAATTGAGGAATCTCGTGAAAATCTTAGATGCTTAGCTAGTTCATCAATGATTGTGGTGATGGATAGTGTTTGAGGAATCATGTGCGCATCGTATCTTGAGGAAAAACAGATTTCACAAGGGAGAGGTAAAATTTTAGATCTAATCTGTTGTAAAAATGGGATATAATTACCCTAGAAGGTGCGAACGAAGAACACAAAAAGGTGGTGTTGGAGAGGTTCTTCGGTCAAGTGTCCAATGCACCCTAACTTGGCAGCAGAGGACGTAGATGTTCAGACTCCGGCGTGATCCTGGCGGCGAGAAGGTTGAGGCAGTGAAGCTCTTCCTTGCCGGCGACAAGATTACCAGCGGTGGCGCTAGGGTTCGGTGTGCTGTGGCAGGAGAGCGATGAGGCGAAGAAGATGATACCGAGGGGGTTAAGGACATATTTATAGCCCGAAAGTTACTGTTTGGCGCGAAAGTGTCGGACTGAATAGCCCTTGCCTCTACGTCTCCCCAGGACACGTGTAGCTCCCGTACGATGCGGTGGAGATAGTGGAGATCGTGGCTATCCAATCGTGGGAAGTGGGGGTTCAGTTACTGTTCCTTTGAAGAAAATAATTTTTCGAAGATTTGAGGATTTTCGTTACAAAATCATCAGCTGACAAGGATGCAGTGAGGATTTTGAACAACGTTTCAAGTAGAACGCATATGATGAATTGAACAGACTGGATAAGTATAGCATAGAGGGATAATAGGGTCCGATCACATTCACTTAGCAGAAACATCAACTTGAAGAAATAGCAATAAGTGAATGCTGTTGAGGACCAGAAATCACAGTCTACCTAGGCAAATGAAAGTCATCAAGTGTTTTTGAAGATTTTGCAATAGATCATCACAATGAAGAACAACTGTTTTGAAGAAAATGCATTGTGAGGAATTGATCATTTGAAGAAAATCAACTTGAGGAATTTCACATTGGGCGGTGGCGTTGCCCACCATATAAGAATGTTGATTACAGACGCCGCGTACAATTGTCGTAGGGCCCTGAGAATCAATTTCTTCGTTAATTTCTTCACATTCAGAGTGACTTTCTTCATTGGTTGAAGAAAATCGTTTCATCATGTGTTGCACATCTAAGTCATCAACTTTGCATAAGTGTTAGGATGTGTGCATGTTTTTACAAAACATTTGAAGATTCTAAGATATTTAGCTCACACCACAACTTGCAAAACCTTTTCTCATCCAAGGGCTTAGTGAAGATATCAGCCAGTTGATCATCAGTCTTCACATGGTCGATGAGGATATTGCCCTTGAGGACATGGTCCCGAAGAAAATGATGACGAATCTGGATGTGCTTGGTCTTCGAGTGCTGTACTGGGTTATAGGTAATCTTGATAGCACTCTCATTGTCACAGTAGAGAGGCACATTCTTCATGTTGATGCTGTAGTCCTTGAGGGTTTGCTTCGTCCATAGTAATTGAGCACAGCAAGAACCAACAGCAATGTACTCAGCTTCGGCAGTGGAGAGTGATACGCAGTTCTGCTTCTTTGAGGACCAGCAAACCAGTGATCTTCCGAGGAAATGGCATGTGCCAGAAGTTGACTTGCGATCCACACGGTCACCAGCATAGTCTGAATCAGAATACCCTACCACATGAAGATTGGAGCCCTTGGGATACCATAATCCTAGTGTTGGTGTGTGAGCTAAGTATCGAAGAATATGTTTCACAGCCTTATGGTGTGATTCCTTCGGTTTTTCTTGAAAACGTGCACACATGCAAACACTAAGCATTATGTCTGGCCTAGATGCACATAGATACAATAAAGATCCAATCATAGAACGGTATACCTGCTGATTGAAATCTTTACCATTTTCATCAGTGCCGAGGTGACCGTTGGTAGGCATTGGAGTCTTGGCACCTTTGCATTCATGCATGTCGAATTTCCTCAGAACATCCTTAAGGTATTTCTCATGTGATATGAAGATTCCATTGCTTTGTTGACGAATTTGAAGACCTAAGAAGAATTTCAGCTCCCCCATCATAGACATCTGATATTCTTCACTCATCATATAGGCAAATTCATCACTGTATCTTTTGTCAATACAGCCAAATATGATATCATCAACATATATTTGACATACAGACAGTTCATTATCATAAGATTTTGTGAAAAGAGTTGGATCGAGTGAACCAGGTTTTAAGCCTTTCTTCATGAGGAATTCCTTCAATGTATCATACCATGCCCGAGGGGCTTGCTTGAGGCCATACAGAGCCTTTTTGAGTCTGGAGACTTTGTCAGGATTCTTTGGATCCTCAAAACCTGGGGGTTGAGCAACATATACTTCTTCCTCAAGCTTACCATTGAGGAATGCACTTTTCACATCCATTTGATATAAGATGATGTTGTGATGATTAGCATAAGCAAGTAGGATTCGAATAGCTTCAAGTCTAGCAACAAGTGCAAAAGTTTCATCGAAATCTATTCCTTCAACCTGGGTGTAGCCTTGGGCTACAAGTCGTGCCTTGTTCCTCACCACTTGACCGTCCTCATCTTGCTTGTTTCCGAAAATCCACTTGGTGCCGATGATGTTATGCTTGCGAGGATCTGGTCGTTTGACGAGCTCCCATACGTCATTCAGCTTGAATTGAAGAAGTTCGTCTTGCATGGCTTGGATCCACTCCAATTCCAGAAAAGCCTCAGCTACTTTTGAGGGTTCTGTGATAGATACAAAAGAAAAATGCCCACAAAAGTTAACTAAGTGTGAAGCTTTTGAGCGAGTGAGAGGACCTGGCGCGTTGATGTCGTTGATGATTTTGTCAAGTTCTACTTCATTTGCAATCCTCGGATGAGCTGGTTGAGGATTTTGTCTGGGCTGAGGAAGTGGTGCTGTTGCAATTTCCTCAGGAGCATCTTCTTGACTTTCATCAGCGATGGGGATTGTTTCTTCACCAATTTCCTCAGTGGGAACAATGTCTTCAGTAGGCTTAAGCTTTATTGCTTCCTCAGGAGACAGCTTATTTGGATCAGAAGGCAATTGCTCTCTTTGCGAGCCATTAGTTTCATCGAATCGCACATCTACAGTCTCAACAACTTTGTTGTGATAGTTGTTGAAGACTCTGTAGGTGTGCGAGTCCTTTCCATAACCGAGCATAAAACCTTCATGTGACTTAGGTGCAAATTTCGAGCTATGATGAGGATCTCTAATCCAGCATTTTGCACCGAAGACTTTGAAATAACTTACATTGGGTTTCTTGTCAGTGAGAAGTTCATATGAGGTTTTCTTGAGGAATTTGTGAAGATATACCCTGTTGATGATATGGCATGCAATGTTGATTGCTTCAGGCCAGAAGCGACGAGGAGTCTGATATTCTTCAAGCATAGTTCTTGCCATTTCAACCAGAGTCCTGTTCTTTCTTTCGACGACACCATTCTGCTGAGGAGTATAAGGAGAAGACAATTCGTGAGTAATACCAAGTTCATCAAGATAATCATCAAGACCAGTGTTTTTGAACTCGGTTCCATTATCACTCCTAATATGTTTGATCTTGATGCCGAAGTTCGTCGAGGCCCTTGAAGAAAATCGTTTGAAGATTTCCTGCACTTCAGTTTTATACACTATGATATGCACCCAAGTGTATCTGGAATAATCATCAACTATGACAAAGCCATATAGAGATGCTGCATTGGTTAGTGTTGCATAGTGAGTAGGTCCAAATAAATCCATATGAAGCAATTCGAATGGACGTGTAGTGGTCATGATGGTTTTGGAGGGATGCTTGGATCTGGTCATTTTCCCAGATTCACAAGCACCTTCTTTGCAAGTGTGTGCAATGACATAGTGAGTAGGTCACTGATTCGATGCCAATGACATGCTTCTTCTTTGCAAGTGTGTGCAAATTCCTCATGCCTGCATGACCTAGTCTTCTGTGCCACAGCCATCCTTCTGAGGTTTTTGCTAGTAAGCAAGTGGCTGGTTGACGACCTGTAGAGAAGTCAACAATGTACAAATCCCCTCTTCTTACACCTTCGAAGACTTTGGATCTGTCAGATTTCATGATGACTACACATCTATATCTACCAAAGATAACAATCATATCAAGATCACAAAGCATCGAGACTAACATGAGGTTAAAACCAAGGGATTCAACAAGCATCACTTTGTCCATATGCCTATCCTTGGAAATAGCTAATTTGCCAAGTCCCAATACCTTGCTTTTACCTTTATCAGCATATGTGATTTGCTTCAGAGGTGATGGAGTTAGTGGCATATTCATCAGTAGGCTTTTATCACCAGTCATGTGATGTGTGCAGCCACTATCGAGAACCCACTCAGTATTTTTGGGTTTGTCATCCTGCAGATGAATTAGTACAGCTTACCATCTCATATGCTTCAGGTTTGAAGAATATGATACTAATTTCATCATAACAGAAATGTAAGGACGTGTGAAATATTTCTATTTCCTCAATCATTAGCTTGCGTCCTATCAAGCATTTCCTCAGGTCTCCAGCAAATTCTTCAGATGATGATTTTCATCTGGAGACCTGACCTGCAGAAGTGATTAGTTTGATTTCTTCACCACCCACATTCGAAGGGGTGGCAAAGCGTTCATCATCCTGCGAGCACCATATGAAAAAGGTGGCATTGACGCTAATGCACTTCTCTTAACAGTAGGGGGGTTAAAGTACTCATATGAGTATGCAGAGAACTGGTTTGAGGATTTATGAACATAATGATTTGAAGAATAGCGCTCATAATCATATTCCTTGTAGTTTCCCTGCATGTTAGACGCATAAGCACGGGTATGAGCATAGTTTTGACCAGTTGAGGATTTTGATCCTCTTGAAGACTTTGGTCCTCCTGAGGAATTTGATCTGGGGTTCAGATTCTTCAGAGGTGATGTGATGAGGACATTTACTTGAAGATTTTCAAGACAATTTTTGGGAACCCAGATTTTCCTCAGAGGAGGGCCATTCCTGTAGTTAGTTCCAACATATAGAGCAAATACTTTACCAGATTGATCTTTGAACAGTTTATAGTTGGAATCAAATGACTCATCAGAGGAATAGGATAATTCACATGAGAAACCAGTTAGATTAGATGGATCAAAAGGAGGCCCAGTAGCAGCAACCCATGAGGTTTTGGGATACTGCTCAGGTTTCCAATAAGATCCATCAGCATTCAATTTCCTCTCAAAGGCAATTCCTTCTTTCCTCGGGTTCCTGTTCAAGATCTGCTTTTTGAGCACATCACAAAGGATTTGATGTCCTTTGAGGCTTTTGTACATGCCTGTCAAGTACAATTCCTTCAGCCCTGCATTTTCATCAGTGACATTTGTGTTTTCCTCAAGTGAGGAAATAGACACAACAGGTGCAGTTGAAGAATTTGTAGCAGTGGTAGCATTTGAAGATTCTGGTGAAGAATTAGCAGTTTCACGATCAATGCATTTAAGACATGGAGGAATAAATTCAACTTGACTAGCGCTGATCTGTTGAGCTAGTAATGAATCATTTTCCGTACGAAGATCATCATAAGACATCCTCAGCTTCTCAAGATCAAGCTTCCTTTGAAGAAATTCGTAGGAAAGCTTCTCATGATCAGTGAGGAGTGTATCATAGCGATCCTGAAGAATATTGAATCTAGACTGAAGATTTTTCATGTCATCAGCGAGGATTTGATTAAGATTCATTTCATCATTCAACAGATCAGCACTTTTGTCTAGCAGTTTTTGAAGCTTTTCCAGAGCAGTTTGTTGTTTAGTGGCAATGATGGCAAGTTTACTGTAACTGGGTCTTTTGTAATCATCATGTTCACCGTCACTTGAATCAGATGAGGAGCCATTATGTGATACCTTTGAACCTTTTGCCATGAAGCAATAGGTTGGAGCGAAGTCATCAACATAGTCATCAGTATGGATGGTGCACTCATTTTCTTCAAGATTGAAGATTGACTTGCTGACGAAATTGGTTGCTAGTGCAATACTAGCCTGTCCGGATTCTGAATCTTCTCCAAAGCCTTCTTCATCATCACATTCTTCTGATTCTGCCTCGGAATCCATTTCCTTGCCAATAAGTGCCCGAGCCTTTCTGAAGCTAGTCTTCTTGTGTGAAGATGAGGATTTTGAAGATTTCTTCTTCTTCTTTGAGTCATCAGAACTGTCATCCTTGTATTTCTTCTTCTTTGATTCCTTTCCCCAGCGAGGACAATCAGCAATGTAATGACCTGATTTCTTGCACTTGTGACAGGTCCGTTTCTTGTAGTCCTCAGATGAAGATTCTGATTTCCTCATGTCTCTTCTTGATGATTTACCGAACTGGCCTCGTCGTGTAAATCTCTGGAATTTCCTCACAAGCATTGCAAGTTCCTGACCAAATTCTTCAGGGTCACAACTGCTGTCATCTGTGTCTTCTTCAGATGAGGAGATTGCTCTTGCCTTTAGTGCACGTGGTCTGGAATAGCTTTGTCCATATAGATCTCTCTTTTCTTCTAGCTGGAATTCATGAGTATTTAGCCTTTCAAGGATATCAGCAGGATCTAGCATCTTGTAGTCTGGTCTTTCTTGGATCATCAGAACTAAAGTGTCAAATGAAGAATCCAACGATCTCAGCAGTTTCTTCACAACTTCGTGATCAGTGATGTCTCGAGCTCCCAGTGCTTGCAGTTCATTTGATATGTCAGTGAGGCGATCAAAGGTGTCTTGGCAGCTTTCATTGTCATGTCTCTTGAAGTGATTGAAGAGATTGCGAAGAATATCAACACGAGAGTCGCGTTGGGTTGATACTCCTTTATTTACCTTGCACAGTCTCTCCCAGATCAGTGTTGCAGAGCCTAAGGCACTTACTCTTCCAAACTGGCTAGGGCTCAGATGACCACAGATGATGTTCTTTGCTTGAGAAATCGAGTTGCTTGAATTTCTTCACATCAGCTGCAGTGACACTAGCAGAAATGATGGGGACACCATTTTCCACAATATACCAGAGATCATTGTCTATAGCTTGTAGATGCATTTGCATTTTGTTCTTCCAGAAGGGAAAATTCTTTCCCTCGTAGGTAGGACATGCTGCAGTCACCTTAAACATGCCTGCAGTCGACATAACTAAAACTCCAGGTGGTTAAACCAAAATCACACAGAACAAGGGAGTACCTTGCTCTGATACCAATTGAAAGTGCGTTATATCGACTAGAGGGGGGGGGTGAATAGGAGATTTTTAGAATTTCATCACTGAGGAAATTCCTTTTGAGGAAATTCCTCACTGATGACTAACTTACAACGGAAACAGTTAAGGATCAGTTGTGCAATCGTTCACAACAGCAGTATTACAGAGTGAAGATTATGAAAACAGATTGTACGGCAAGCAGGCACGCAGAATACACATGATGATTTACTCAAGTGAAGAATTTGGGGTTGAGGAAATTCAGAGAAAGTCTTCAGCAAATTCTTCAAACAGTCACAGTGAAAGTCATCAACACATAATGCAGAGAATGTAAAGAGTTGAGGAATTAGAACCCGATTCTTGGTGAAGACTGTTGTTGATGACCCAGTTCCAACTGCTGTGACAGTTGTACATCTGGTTTGGAGCGGCTTGGTATTTGAACCAAAGGACACCCAGTCCCGGGACACACAGTCCCTACCGTATTCTCCTTGAGCTAAGGACACACAGTCCTTGCCCAACACTCGTGGTAAGTCTTCAGGGCAGACTTCCAAACCCTCACAAACTCGGTCACCCGGCGATCCACAATTGACTGCTGGATTGCTCTAGACCATGACGCCTAACCGTCTGGAGGATGCACAGTCCTCAAAGGTAAAAGGCTTCAGTCCCACACAGGAACAACTTCTTCAGTGATGCTCAATCACTAGGTTTGGTTTGTGGTTTCGGTGGGTGGTGTATTTCCTCACTGATGATTTTCTCTCGAAGGCTCTCAGGAATTGGGTTGCTCTTATGACAAGTGTCAGTTTCTAACGGAGCAGCCAACCAGCTAGTGGTTGTGGGCGGCGGCTATTTATAGGCTGGGAGCATCCCGACATGATTTGACATTAATGCCCTTAAATAATATGACCGTTGGAGTGGATAAGATCAGTGACTTGGCGTGGCTTATCTAAACGGTCGGGACCCTCAACTGTGAGAGTCCTCATGTCACTCATATTCCTCACTTGAGGCTTTTGGTAGGATTTGGCTTGGGTTGAGCATCATGAGGAAATCCATTCCATAGTGTTACTTTGACCCCCTTTAACAGTACGGTGTTCCTATTCATCAAGTGCGAAGAAAGTAAAACAGAAAACGTAAATCTTCATGCTTCAATTTCTTCAGAACGATTTTCTTCAGGAACCACCGATCTTCTCAATATCAATATCTTCATGAGGAATATCAATTTCATCGCAAATTCTTCGCGATTCATTTCTTCAGCTTCAGACCAATTTCTTCAACTGAAGACATATATTTTTAGGGGTCGATATTCTTCAAATATCTCAAACTCCTCAATGACTTATAGATCCTGTGTACATTTATAAACACATTAGATACTTAACCTATAAGTCTTCAAACCACCAAAATCACTAAGGGGCACTAGATGCACTTACACAACAGCTCAGCCCTGAGAAGTCTCATGGCGATGATGCCGGATTGTGATGCTCACGGCGTGGCTGCGACCTGGCTAGAGACCTCGGTGGAGATAGTCTCGTCTTTCTTCGATGGATTTTCGGAGGTCTCCATTCGAGAGGAAACCGACCTCATCCGTGGGACCACCACCGAGGAAGAAGCGTACATCGCCCGCCGGGTGGAGGAGCATACCCTCGCCCTCGAGGCTGGGGATGTGGGCTTCCGTGGCGGGGAAACGAGTGGTGAAGAGATACCGCCACAAGCGGAGTTTTCTAAGGGGGTCGGCAGCTTGGTTGTTGTTGGATCAGGCAGTCCCGCCGCTGGGGAGCCCAGCGGCTCGGCTGTCGGGGGTCGCCTAGAGGAACGGGTGCCTGTCGTCGGGGCGCATGAGGAGGAGGAGGAGACGGAGGAGCGCTCGGTTCGCTGGAAACCCAAGCGAGTGCTTCGCCACGTCGGCTCCCTATCCCGGTCCGCCAAGACCCGCCTACCGCACCCGCCAAACGTCTGAGGGCAGAGCCCCCCTAGACGAGCGCCGGGGCGTAGGTGGATTATGATATATCGACTCTGAGTTCGGAGGAGGAGGAGGACGACAAGTAAGAGTTTGATCTCCTGTCTCCCCACATCCTCACTTCCTTGGTGCTTTTACTGATTTGGTGTTGTCGTCAGCCCACAGGGACACCCAGACGCTGGCCCAAAGGTTGGCGAAGAGGGCCAGGGTGTCATCCATCGACGAGTCGTCGGCGAGAGCAGACACATCGGCTGGTGGGATGCCCCCGACAAGCCCTAGGCGGCCAGCCGATGGCTATCCCTTGGTGGATGCTGATGCATCGGCCGGTGATGGGCCCCTGGCAGGCCCAATGGAGCCAACCAACGACAACCCGTTGGCGGACGTTCCAGAGGCTTCACCGGTGCCTCCGACCACTCCCGTGACCAGCCCCCGGCAAAGCCCCCAACGTGCATCGCCGGAGCCTGTGGAGTTCGAGGACAAGACCTCGACAACGGACGTTGCCGGGGAGGGGACAACTACCATCCATCAACACGAGGAAGGTGAGCATCTGTCCAGGAGCATCCGCAAGTTGGGCCTTGATTTCTCTTCTTGATTAATTCGTCTGATCTTGATTATTCCTCTTCTCTTCCCGTTCCACAGATCCTTCTCCCGCGGAGGATATGGACGTTGACACCATGGTTACGGAGACTGCCCATGAAGCGGCAGTTGAAGCCTCCGACGCAATAGCGCGCGAGGCCGCCCACGAGGAGCGGGAGCAGGAGAAGGATATCCGAGAGCCTGCAGAGGGGTCTGTCGAGGGCCCGGAGGCACGTCCTGACGACTCTTCGCTTGCCGGGGGCGAGGAGATTGCCACGCGCGAGGAATCCCAGCCCGCCGGAGGAGAGGCAGGCAGCGGTCAGCCTCCCAGGCCCGAGGATACCTCGGGTAGTGTGTACCTCCGCGTCGGCGAGGAGACGTTCGTCGTCCCGCCGGGGGCGGAGGAATCGAGGATCTTCGTGGAGGGGGAGAGCATCGATGCGGAGCTTCCCACCAGCTTTGGACCCGCCATCTCAGTGGGGTTGGAAGCCAGCGGTGGGAAGCCCAGCGAGAAACAGCTCTTCCAGTCCATGAGGGACCACGTGGGCCAGCTCCAAGCCTGGTATCGCGCCAGGAGGGAGAAATTGAACTCCCGGGAGGCGGTCATCAAGGCAGAGGAGGAGGCGTTTGAGAAGCATTTCGAGGAAACGTGGGCTCACTTCGATGATGCCTACAAGGCGCTGCAGAACAAGCGCGAGGAGGTGAAGGCCGAGGACAAAGCGCTCAACCTTCGGTCGGATGATGTCCTAAAGGAGGAGAAAGAGTCTCGGCATCGAATGTCAACCGAGAAGCGTGCCTCGTCAACATCCGCATCAGGCTAGAAGACCATGAGAAGGAGCTTGCCGCTCGTGAGCGCACGCTCAGCGAGTGGCTTCGCACCAAGGACGAGGAGGTCAAGAAACTGGTGGCGCAACGTACTCAGGAGCTCGCAGACCAGTTCAAGAGCGACCTCGAAGCTCAGGCTTCGGAACATGCCGACAAGCTCCAGGAGGTCACCGACCGAGCACCTACCATCGAAGTTGCCAAGGATGGGCTCACCGGGATGGTGAAAGATCTCGAGGAAAGCTCGATGGCCTCCGTGACGAGGTATCGGTGCTCTCTTCTGCGAGGGACAAGGCCCTTGCCAGCTTGAGGGATGTCGAGGCTGCTGCGGCCGACAAGGCCGCCTAGCTCTGTAGCGCCAACGCCTCCCTGGTCGCCCTATGGAAGAGCCACTCAAGGAGGGTGCAACCGTGGAGGAGGGTTTGACTCAGAGGCTCCAGGTAGCGGTGGAACAGCTCAATGCCGCCTCCGCCGACCACAACGGGTACGTGGAGACCGTCAAGTTGTGGATGGAGCGCCCTGTTAACGCTGCATCCACTATTGCCGATCAGCTGGCCACCATGGATCTCCAAGGTCCTGGCTATTCCCCTTCTCCAGGGGTCCCTCCGAGCGTCAATTTGGCCTTGTTCTTTGAGACTCTGACCAACAACCTGAAGCATCTCCAGACCGGCGAGGCGATGCGGCTGGCGAGCGAGGCCCGACGGCTGTGCAGGAACATCCTCCTCAAGGTGCTAACCAAGGTGGCATACAGGAACCCCGATCTTAACCTCTCCATGGTACGCCTGCCGAAGGACGTGGAACCGAAGCCTTTTGAGGAGAAGGTCATGTCTATCGTCGACAGGGTAGACCGAGTTAAGAGAGTGCAAGGTTCACGTCGAGACTAGCCCCCGTGGCCCCTTGTTACTGCAATCTGTGCTTTAAACATAATTATTGTTATTTGTAATATACTCAGTGCTTCGCTTGTGAGAGCAGTGCTTCTCTTCCTCCACAACACGTTTTTCATTTTTTTTTGTCGTGGTCCACCTTTGTGTGTTTGCTGGGGAATCGTTAGCGTGATCGGCCTTGTCACGAGCACCTTGGAGGGAGGGGGGGTGATACCTTGCCAGAGTCGTCACTACCGACAGGGTATTTAGCTGCCTTCCGGGCTTTGCCATGGGTCGTTGAGCATGATTTATACAAAAGGGGTGTACCAGAAAAGCCACCTCGGTTGTTGAGCGCGCTTCGAGATGACGTCCGGAAGGCTTATGAAAGTGATCCCCAGCGCACAGGTTTTTCCACGTGAGAGAATCGAGGATGCTTAGAGAGGAAAGGGATGTACTTACCCAACGACTTACTCAAAGCGTTTGCAACTTATCTGCCGGCTGCGTTTACTTTTTTCGGCCTCGAGTGGATTATCTTGGCTCTTGGTACTGCTGTGGGCATCCCCACTATCTTCCCCCCGGCAAACATGTTCGCGGGGTTGTACGTGTATTTCAAGGGAAAGAAGAAAGGGAAAATATCTGACGGGGCGATGGTCCCCTTGTTAGTTTATGCGTTTCACAAAATCATAGATGCATGCATGTTTTCTATCATGAGAATCTATATGATGATGCAGAACGCTATGCTTTATTTGACTGTGCTCAGGGTCTTTGCCTTGCTTTATACAAAGGATTACACGCAACTTCGGCAAGACTTGTACAAAAGGTGGTCGCCGGTCTGCCTGAAAACCTCTCCCTACGGGTAGAACTTTTGATGATGCTCAATGTTCCAGGAGTTGCTCACCGGTAAGCCATCTTCGGTCTCCAGACAGACAACGCCAGGCCTGGTGACTCGCACTAGCCGATATGGGCCTTCCCACTTCGGCGTCAAGTTGTTTGTATTCTTGGCCGACTGAACGTGCCAAAGAACAAGGTTGCCTTCCCCAAGACTTCTGGCTCGTACCTTTCGGCTATGATAGCGGCGCAAAGCTTGCTGATAGCGATAGGCTCGCACAACCACCTGAATCTAGCTCTCCTCGAGGAGCACTGCATTGTCTGGACGCAATTGCTCTTGCTCAAGCTCATGATAAGCGAGCACCCAAGGTGATCCATAAATGAGTTCCATGGGAAGAACTGCTTTGCCCCGTGACCACAGAGAAGGGTGTCTGGCCGGTGGCTCGATTTGGTGTCGTTCTGATGGACCAAAGAACCGCCACCAGTTCATCAATCCACTGTTTTCCATGCTTGCGTAGCTTGTCAAAAGTCTTGGTCTTGAGCCCGCGCAGTACCTCGGCATTTGCTCTTTCGGCTTGACCGTTGCTCCTTGGGTGAGCGACGTAAGCAAAGCATATTTTGCTGCCGAGGTGCTGGGAATATTGCATGAATATGAGACTCATGAACTGGGTGCCGTTGTCGGTGATGACCCTGTTCGGGACGCCAAAGCGACAGACTATCCCCTTGAAGAACTTGACGTCCGATTGCGTTGTCACTTTTCTCACTGGCTCCACTTCTGGCCAGTTTGTGAACTTATTGATTGCGACGTACAAGTACTCAAAGCCCCCGGAGGCGCGGGGGAAGGGCCCAAGATTATCGAGCCCCCAGACCGAGAATGGCCACGAGAGAGGCATCGTTTGGAGAGCTTGTGCTGGTTGATGAAGCTTTCTTGAATGGAACTGGCACGCTTCACACTTGGTTACTAGTGCAGTTGCATCCTGGAGGGCTGTGAGCCAGAAGAATCCTTGCCTGAATGCTTTGCCGACATGGGCCATCGACCCTATGTGGGATCCACATATTCCTCCGTGTATTTTGGCCAACAGCTCCAGTCCTTCCTCCTTGGGAATGCACTTCAGCTTCACGCCGCTCAGTCGTCTTCTGTAGAGGGCATCATCTACGAATTGGTACATGCTTGACTGGTGGGCTACTTTTTCTGCTTCTTCGGGTTCTTCGGGCAATTCCCCAGTCTGGACGTATCGAACTATGTGTTGCGCCCATGTCGGAGCATGGGGCTCGCCGACAAGGACTAATGGCATGTCTTCTGCCGGGGTGGGATCCCCCCGGCAAGCTTTGCTTCTAGTCCGGCAACTTCTTTCGCGGCAAGTTTCTTGTCGGGGATCCTTGGCAGGTCTGTCGGAAAGTACTTGCCGGAGTTAAGATTCTTCCTTTCGTCTGGCTTGGTTGATGGTGCCACGGAGGGTTGAGTCAGTCGTAGCACGAAAGTTCTTGGTTCGACAAGAAGTTTAAGTGCTGCACTCTTTGACACGTCATCTGCGATGGTGTTTTCAGCATGGGGTGCGTGCTTCATCTGTAGACTGTCAAAGCGTTCCTCCAACTTTCTCACCTCCTCCACGTAGGCTTCCTTCAACGGGATCTTACAGTCTTTGTTGACTTGCCGGATGACCAGCTGGGAGTCACCTCTGATGATGAGCTTCCGATTTCCAAGATCTGTCACGATCCTGAGTGCGACAAGAAGCCCTTCATACCCTGCGGTGTTGTTGGTTTACTTCTCCCATGGGAAATACATCTGGATCACGTACTTGAGATGCTCTCCGGTAGGCGCGACTAGCAGCACGCCAGCCCCGGCGCCCTGGAGAGAGAACGCTCCATCGAAGTACATGACCCATTCCTGATCTGATTCCTTGCACGGGAGGGTTGATTGTGGTATTTCTTTGTCTGGCGTCGGGGTCCATTCTGCAATGAACTCCGCCAAGGTCCTTCTCTGTATGGTCGAGGTGCCCTCGAACTTGAGGCCGAAGCTGGATAATTCCAACGCCCACTCCACTATCCCGCTAGTAGTTGCATTGGGGTTTCGCCGAACCCTTTGTAGCGGGAAGCGAGTGATGACAGTAAAATCATGTGCTTGGAAGTAGTGGCGCAAATTTCTTGAGGCCATGAGGAGGCCAAAAAGCAACTTCTGCACTCCGGAATATCTCGTTATGGCCCCTTGTAGGAGGGAGCTAACAAAATAGACTCGGAGTTCCACCAACTTCTTCTTTTCCACAGGCCCGCCAGTTGGCGAGGATTTCTCTTGGTCGCCCCCCGATTCCGTAGGGTCCCTTGTTCACCGTCGTGCGCATCCTCATTGAGCGGCGTCGCCTTTGCCGGGGCACCATCGTCCTCCTCCCTCCGCGCCACCAAGACATTACTGACCACCTGGTTGGTTGCCGCTAAATACAAGAGCAGTGGCTCTTGGGGTCTAGGGCCACTAGCACGGGTGCGGAGGAGAGGTACTTCTTCAAATCTTGTAGTGCCACTTCCGCCTCAAAAGTCCACTTCATCGGCCCCGCCTTCTTCAGGATTTTGAAGAAGGGCAGTGCATGCTCAGCGGACTTGGAGATGAACCGGCTCAGGGCACTTATGCAGCCGGCTAGGCGTCACACGTCCTTGACGTGCTTTGGTGCCTCAATCTGTTCGATGACCTTGATCTTGTCTGGATTGGCTTCGATCCAACGTTGGGACACGAAGAACCCGAGAACCTTGCCGGACGGGACACCGAAGACACATTTCTCGGGATTGACCTTGAGGTTAATTTTGTGCAGGTTGGCAAACGTTTCTTCCAGGTCTTGCACAAGGGTCAAACTTTCCTTGGTTTTGACCACTATGTTATCCATATAGGCTTCCATATTTCTATGGAGTTAGGGTTCAAAACCAATTTGGATCACCCTTGCGAAAGTCGAACCAACGTTCTTTATCCCGAAAGGCATCTGCACAAAGCAGTATGTGCCACATGGGGTGATGAACGCGGTCTTTTCTTCATCTTCCTCGGCCATGTAGATCTGGTGATTACCGGAGTAGGCGTCGAGGAAGGAGAGCAGGTCATAGCCGGTAGTGGAGTCAACAATCTGGTCGATGCACGGCAAGGGGAAGGGATCCTTGGGACATGCGTTATTGACGTCGGTGAAGTCAATACAAAGCCGCTACTTCCCGTTTGCCTTGATAATGATGACTGGATTGGCCAGCCATGTGGGATGGATGATCCCTCTGGCTAGGCCCACTGCTTCTAGCTTCTTGATCTCCTCGACAATAAACTCTTGCCACTCCAGGGCCTGTTTCCTCACCTTCTGCTTGACCGGCCGCGCGTGTGGACAGGCGGCAAGGTGGTGCTCAATGACCTTCCTGGGAACGCCGGGGATATCTGACCGTTGCCAAGCAAACACATCAAGATTTGCCCGCAGGAAGGCGATGAGCGTGCTTTCCTATTTGCTGTCGAGGGTGGAACTGATGGTGAAAGTTCCACCCAAGCCGTCTTCCTGGGCTGGCACCTTCTTGGTCTCAGGTGGAGCGGCCCTGGACTTTTTGCAATGCGTGGTGGAGCTTTCAGGCATGTCCTTCCTAGTAGCACATCACTCTGACGAGGTGTTCTTGCCGGGGTCGATGCGGGAGGTCCTCTTGCCAGCCTTCTTCTGTCCCAAGATCTTCATGGTGGCGGAATGGGCCTTGGCAGCAGGTGCTGCCACGACCTCCTGGTAGAGGGGGTCGGTGCACAGGAGTGCGTCTTTCTTCTCGGCGCGGATGACGATGACGCCGAGCGGGCCAGGCATCTTCAAGGTATCGTAGACGTAGTGCGAGGCCGCCATGAATTTGGCCAACGCAGGGCGCCCGAGGATTCCATTGTACGCGAACGTGTTTTCGGCGACGTCGAAGACGACATTTTCCGTTCGGTAGTTCTGATCGCTGCCGAACGTTACCGGCAACGCGATCTTTCACATAGGCTGGATCTTCCTAGGCTTGATCCCTTGGAACGCACGCATGTCCTCAAGGTCTTCCTCGGGGATCTATAGCTTTTGGATCACATCAGGGGAGATGAAATTCAGGCCAGCCCCTCCATCTACCAACATTTTCGTCACCCTGAGGTTGCGGATCGTTGGTGATACCAACAACGGCAAGCAGCAGACCACAGTGACGCGATCTGGGTGGTCCTCGGAGTCGAAAATGATCGGTGTCTGCGACCATTTCAAGGGCTTGTGGACGTAGATGGAGGGCTCCGCTGCAATCACTTCACGTGCGCACTTCTTGAGATGGCGGTGGGAAGAATGCAGCGAGGCGCCTCCTTCAAGGCACATCATATCCATTGCCCTCTGGAACTCGTGGTCGCTGGAGTTGTCATCGGGGCACTCTTCATCATAATCCTCCTCCATCTTCTCTCGCGGTTGTGCGAGCCTTGCTTTCCTTCCTTTGAACTTGGCGTTGCGGCACCATTGGGCGCCCTTCTTCCCGCCTGGCCCTTCGCCACCTTGTCGGTCCTTCTCCTTGTCGCGTCTTTGGTACTCAGCTCTCCGCTTCTCGGCAAGCTGTTCGACCTACCGACAGTGCTGGAAGTCATGGCCCTTGGTGTGGTGGATCTTACAGTACTGGGTGCTGGAGCCATCCGGTTTGTCAGCGGCCACCAACGCCTGGCAGGAGCCGCACCCGGCAACGTCCTTGCAGGAGGTTTCGGCTTTCGCCTTCTTGGCAGAGTCGGCATCGTCGGTCTCCTAGACGGCAAATACGGTCTTGTCGTTTCGCTTCTTGTTATGCCGCTTTCCCCTCTTGGTGGGGACGTCGACATCTTCGTCTTTGGAGTCGGCTTCAACACCGGCGTTCTTGCCGGGAAGCGTCCTCCCTTCTTCTGCACACGCGTATCAATCTATCAGAGCGTAAAGCTCGGCGACATCGCGGACTTTGTTCATCGTCAGCTCTTCGTGCATCTTTCGATTGCGCACGTTCTGGTGGAACGCACTGATGACGACAGCTGGGTGAACGTCCGGGATGTTGTGTTAGATGCGGCTGAACCTCTGGATGTACTTGCGTAGGGATTCACCCTCCTTTTGGGGGATGATGTGCAAGTCGCTTTCCTAACCAGGAGCTCGGTGGCTGCCAGTGAAGACGCCAACAAAGTCTTGGCACAATTCTTTCCAGGAGGAAATGGAGTTCTTGGGGAGGTGCATCAACCACGACCAGACGTTGGGCTTAAGTACCAATAGCAACTAGTTGGCTAATATCTTCTCGTCTCGTCCTCCGACAGCCTCGACCGCGATGGTGTGGATGCTGAGGAACTCCGATGGGTGGGTCTTGCCATCGTACTTTTCCGGAATCTCCGCCTTGAAAGTACGGGAAGTGGGCCACTAGACTCGCCATTACTCGCGGGTAAACGCTGGACAGCCCATTTCGTAGGGTAGGTCGCCAAGGTACCCTGAAGCAGGCGTGCCAGCAGCGGTTACAGCGCGCGTATCTTATTGACGGCGCGTCTCGCGTCGTCGCTCGATGAGAGTGCGAGCGTCTTCCCCGTGTCTTTCGCGGAGACCGTCTTGCTGGTCACGGTAGTGGTGGGGGTCGGAAGACCCGGTTGAGTCGTCAGAGATGATGACCTGTTGCTGTCGCCGTGGAGGAGAGTGCACTATGGCCGTGGGAGCCACATTCTTCTCAGTACGGTCTTCAGCATGCTTGCTGGGGGGTCGTTTCGACGTCCCCGCCTGCTGCGGCTAGTCTCCGTTGGTGACCGTGACGAGGCTTTGGATTGTGGATCTCCACTCCTCTAGCTTGTCCGCCGTTGGAGGGAAATGTAGGAGCAATTGGACTCGCTTCAGGGCTTCCGCCCGCGCGGGTGGCGGCGAGATGTGCGAGGACCTCGAGGGGCTCTTACTCCTAACTGTGTTAGAAGGAGCACCATGTTGGTCACACGATGGCACACCATCCTGCGCCGTACCACAGCTAGTACGCCTGCTCGGCATGCCCCGAGAACGGGGTCCTAGGGTCCCCTTAGGTGGGGGCAGATCGCCGCCCTCTTGGGGCGATCCGTCCTGTGTGGCCTGAGAGGGCCGCGAAGTGCATGCTTGCGTGGGCGCCTTGAAAGGGGCCGACACATCCTTGGACGTGCCCGTGCTGTCGGTTGGTCGTGCGGCCGTGTCCTTCGACGTACCAGGGCAAGGATGATCGCCTGGCCGCGGGCGACTCCACTCGCCCGTGTTTGTTCTCCAGAATGTTGCAGAAGCTTGGGGCCTCCGTCTCCTTGTCCTGCGCCCGTACCTCGTCCTGCCCCCGCCGGGGCCGGAGGGCTCGATGCGGGAGCGTTGGTCACCGAAGCGCCCCTTTTCTTGGGGGCCATGGCGATGAAGAAGAGGTGGTGCGCAGATGGCTAGGTTAGGTTAACGCAACCTCCCCCTCTACCTGGCGCGCCAAAGATGTCGGCGATGTGAGGTCGACACCTATGGGAATCAATGTGAAACCCTTGTGATCATAGGGCGGGGAGAGGTGATGTAAAGAGCACAGCTAACGATCAGCACCCGACAAGCCTTTTTACCCAGGTTCGGGCCGCTTACGCGTAAAATCCTACGTCCTGCTTGTTTAGTTGTATTAAGTGTTTTGTTGTTGTTTGTTACAGTGACCATTGATGATCGCCTTATGGGCAATGTCCAAAGAGTCCAGCCCCATCGAAATGAGCTAAGGGCCTTCTTTTGTAGGAAAAGGGGTCACCTAACGTGCTGGGTGGTAGATTAACGAGGAGTTATGGTGAACCTAGGGCGGTGCTTATCCATCTACCGCTGTCAGGTGAATTTAATGCACGTCTTGTTCTTGTCAGCGATTTGCTGGTGAAGACACGTATCTAGGTGTTTCGACACATGGACACTACGCTGGCGCATGCGGAATGTGCTGGCACTAGGGGGGCGGTGGCACTGTGGCAAGGGCGGTTGCCCACCAGTGGCAAGGCCCGTCATCCTGGGAAGGAGCTTGCCGGGGCCTTGAGTCTTCGTCCCGACAAGGGAGCTTGACGATGGTTTCAGTGGTCATCACGACAAGGGAGCTTGTCGGGGTCTAGTACTTGGTGAGTTCATCGCGCCCACCAAATGGGCGTGGCCTTGGTCATCCTCCCGGCATGGCAGGCTTGGGGAGGCCTTGACAATCTTGGGGGTTGCATCTTGACTGGGTCCTGCCATGCCCTGCCGGCAGGGGCTCTTCGCGCCCGTGCACAAGTCTGGGGCACATGGACCCCAGTCTTTAGTGCACCGACACCCACACTAGGATTAGGGTGATGGATCTGATTTTTTGAGACAGTCAGAAGGACTGCAGCTGATCAAAATACATCCTGTGGATATGTACCATACATTCAGATGTTGATTAATTCTAGGATTGGAAAGAATGGATATCTGCTTGACCGTCCACACCTACCACTCCAGCCGTAGTTTGAAGATAATGAAGTTGTGTTGGACCCCAGCCATCCTAGTTCATCTTCAGCTCGTTTTCAGGATGAGGAAACAACAGAGAAAGAGGCAGCTAGAGAATCTCCATCTCCATAGTTGAGTACTAGAGAGGACCACATGAATTTTCTTATCATCACCATCCAAGGGATGGAGAAGAACATTACTCACATCTTGCTGAACCAGAAGAGTCTCAAGAGGATCGGATCGTGGAGACAAAATTCCATGACCTGGATATCATGGTGACGAAGTTGTCAACAATTGTTAATTAGCTAAAGCATGAAGTTGATGCAATGCACAGACCTCGCTCCAGCAGTCATGATGATGATGATGATATGTCTCTTCCTACTACCACTCAGTTCAGGACCCATACCAGATATGCAGCTGTGTCAATTTTGAAAGCGAGGCCGTCTTCATCAACCCAAGGATCAACTCCACAAGATCCCGCACCACTAGTGTCTACAACTCCACCTCAGAGTACATCTGCTGAAGCCTTCGCCGATGCTCTCATGTCGACTCCATCAACAGCTATCGAAGGACATCGAGCCCAGAGCGACGCTTGGTTCTAGAACTTTGAAATTTTTGGTAATTTGTTGCCAAAGGGGAGAAGTTTATAGATCACTATGGCTTCTAGAGAAAGAGAGAGAGTGTGTGTGCTGTTTTTATTGCTCTCTTTGGTTTTTAAAAAAATTTGGTCTTTCGGATGTCTTTAACTTCTTCGTGTTTGATCATACATTTGATTGTTAATGCTACTATGTCATACCTTTGAGCTATCTACATGATGATGATTCACTCATTTGTTTGGTGTTATCTGCATTACTATTCATTCATATCATTTATGCGCACAACCAAGATGTATGTGACATGGAAGAGTGACCCATCATCCTAATCGATTATGCATTTGCATTCAAACGCAAATTCAAAATAATGCACAAATTTAGGGGGAGCTCTTGCTTTTAACATACTTCTCAAATCGACGATGCTAATCATTGATTATATTATTTGTCGAAGCTTTGATCTATATGTTGTCATCAATTACTGAAAAGGAGGAGATTGAAAGCACGACTTCTCCCTAAGGTGGTTTTGGTGATTAATAACAACATATGTGTCATTGAACTAATGATCTTATCTAAGTATATTTCAGAAAAGATCAAAGATGCATTGGCTAAGGATTGTGAGGAGAATCCCAGGATGCAAGGAACATCTATTGGTAAGAAGCTTGAAGACTCTACATTTTATATTTGGTGAGAAACCACATTTGAGTCCATAGGAAAGGCAATACTATTAAAAGGGGATGAGGTGACTATGATGATATGGTTGCTCAAGTGCTTAGAGATAGCCACCAAAAATACTCATGAAACTCTCCCACAAAATTATTTGTCCAAAGCCTATATATCAAAATCAGTGCCACCAACTTTATCCACTCGTCCATACCGATTTTGATCTAAGACAAAACCTTTGCAAAATCCTAGCATCAAGGTGCCACCAACATTCCTTTCAGTGCCACCGAAATCAGTGACCAACTTTTTGGTTTGCCATTTTTAAGAATTGAAATTTCTGAGTTTTGGAATCGGTCTCGCCGATATTTGGAAACTGCTCCAGGTCACCCATATCGGTACCATCGAGATTTCTATATCAGTTTGACCGAGAATACAAAGGTTGCAACATTTTGCACTAGTCGGTGCCACCGAGTTTCACTTTGGTTTCACACAGTTGGCAATAATATTCTAACAGTTGGATTTTTGGAGATGCCTATATATACCCATCCACCAACTCTCATTCGCACAGGAAGCACTCAGAACACACATACAATTGCCTTATCCATTTTTCTGAGACAGAGCTACCAACTCATGTGTCGAGATCAAGATATTCCATGCCTACGATATGAATCTTGATTTCTAGCCTCCCAAAGTTGCTTTCCACCCAATCAATCTCTTCCACCCCAAGCCAAATCTATGAGAGAGTCATTGAATGTTGAGAAGACTATCCTTTGAAGCACAAGAGCAAGTAGTTCATCATACTACCACATCTATTAACTTTTGGAGAGTGGTGCCTCCTAGATTGGTTAGGTGTCACTTGGGAGCCTCCTACTTCGTGTTGTGGAGTTGAACCAAGAGGTTTGTAAGGAAAAGGAGATCGCCTACTTCATCAAGATCTACCTCGAGTGAGGCTAGTCCTTTGTGGATGTAGGTCATGATGGAGTAGACAAGGTTGCTTCTATGTAGACCCTTTGTGGGTTGAGCCATCCTCGGACTCTCGCGGCCGTTATGCTCAGTGGGTTGAAGTCTCCATCAACATGGATGTATGATAAAACTACCTATTGGAACCATGCCAAAAGCCGTCGTGTCAACCTATGCGTTTGATCTTCTTATCCCTACACCTATTTACATGTGAATGTCTTCACTTTCCGCTGCTATACTCTTAGACTTGCATGTGTAGGGTGTGCTTGACTTGCAACAATTGCTAAATCTTGCCTACAACTAAAATTGGGAAAAAACTAAGTTTTTATTTGGTTAAGTAGTCTAATCACCCCCCTCTAGACATACTTCAGATCCTACAGCTACCCAATCTCGTGGAAGCCCATGCTCGGCGTTGACGGATGTCCCATGCTCAACGTTGGCGTCCTACTCCTACCCACTCTCGTGATAGCCCGACGCTCGACATTAGCGGATGCCTCATGCTCAGCATCGGCGGCCTACTCCTACCCACTCTCGTGGAAGCCCCACGCTCACCGTTGGTGGATGCCCCATGCTCAGGGATGGCTTCCTACTCCTACCCACACTCATGGAAGCCCCCGCTAGGTGTTGGCGGATGCCCCATGCACAGTGCTGGCATCCTACTCCCACCCACTCTCGTGGAAGCCCACGCTCGGCGCTGATGGATGCCCCGTGATGAGCGCTGGCGGATGCTCCTACCCACTATCATGGAAGACCCATGCCCAACACTGGTAGATGTCCCATGCTCAGCATTGGCGGCCTACTTCCCTAAGGGGCCCTTGGTCGTCACTTCCTCAAGCTAACTCGTGTCAAACATGATTTTCCTCATGAGGGGAGCACGCTCGTGATCTTCCCCGTGCCTGTCATGGGAGCACAAGCTGGGCACAGTGCATGTTCTCGGGTCGGTCGTAGCAACGCTACAAAATCCAAGCGACTCAGCTCTGGCTCGCGGTCCTTCTCCTGTGTATGTCACCTCTCCAAGTGCTTGGTGCTCTTGTATCCTCACACAACTTCCACAGGCGACCCCGCGAGGGTGCCCCATTGCATTACTTGCGAGAACTTGGCAATTTCCCTAGTGCAGGATATCGAAGGCCTTACGAGCCCCTCCTCGGGAGACCTGGCAAGCGGTGTCCCACCGGTAGAAGGCTTCACATGGGACCACACCTCATGAGCCCTTCCCTATGGAGGACTCGCTCCAAGCCGCACACCATGAAGGAGCTAAGTCTAAAACACCCCTTGTGTTTTCTACCTCTCGTTTCCCTCTCGAGGCATCCTGATTTCCTTGACACGTGTCGCATGCGCATTAAGGGGGGACCCTGAGCATCACTCCTCACGAGTTACTACCATCCCTAAGAGCCCTACACCCTCTGGCCTTGCTGAGCGCTTGCTCCAAGCGTACCAGTGACAGTTGTAGGCCGCCTCGGGGGCTGGGTTCCTATGACACAGGGCACTAAGGCAATGTAAAAGGGAAAGAAAGGCCTCGGGAGGAAAACGAAAACGCATAAAACATCAAGTGCTTAAGTCAAAAGTGTCGTGTGAGTGTTTTCATCGCCCGATGAAGCTGACCACGTGCTCCCTCCCAGCCTTCTCGAGGCCTTCACGGAGTTCCGCCTGGACGGAGGCCTCCTCCCGCCTGAAATCAAAGTGACTGTCAAGGCGAGAAGTTTGTTGAAGAGTCTTGTCGCCGCTTGGATCAACAGGTCACGACAAGCCTCCTCGATAGTGGCTTCCACATCTAGCAGTTGTTCTTGAGGTCATCAACCTCGGCCTGGAACGTGCCCCGCTCGGCTGTGAGGCCCTTCTACGCATCAAGAGTGGCCTGGGCAGCCGCCACCTCACGCTCCTTCGCCAACATGCGCTCCTGCTCTGCCTACCGCGCAGACGTGGAACACGCGAACTCATGCTCCCGGGCATCAGCGTTCGCCTCTCGGGTGGTGACCTTCTTCGGGCGCCTTAGGACCTCCTCCTCATGTTTCGGGGGCTCGGCTTCGCGGGACATGAACCAGCTCTCGCAGGCCTCCGTAGACCCGTGTTTTCAGTGGGCACTCACGTGGAGGAGCCTGGTCCTCGAGCATCTTCTCATGGGCACCAGGCCTCTTCCAGCAGCCGCTTGGCCTCTTGGGCATAATAAAGGGCCTTTACGGGGGACGCGTCGGCATCTTTGGCGAGCTTCTCGCGCTGTGTTGGAACTCCTCGCCCCATTGGCAGTCGACCTTCGTCGCCTCCCTAAGCTGGCTCCACCCTTCTACTACGCGCCACTGCTCCTTCATGCAGAGCCCCGCCTCCTCCCTAATGGTGCTGAGGCCCCGCCCCAGGGCATGGTTCTACTCTTCCCGGCATCAGGACGTGGCTCGCCCGAGCCTCCTCGTCCCCCGCAGGCACAATCATGCGAGCAGGCGCAATCTCGAGCCCTTTTGATAGCTCCACGCTGTCACCCACAGCAGGGTCGCGCTTGCCGCGTGGCACGGAGGGCTCGGGATGATCATCTCCGGCATCAGCGGCCTCACCCCATCCCCTAGGGTCACCTCAAGCCGAAGCTCACCCTCCTCGCTGTCTCCTGCTGAATTTGGCGCCAGGCACGTCGACATGGCGGGCGAGACGACCTTCAAGGGAGGGGAAGGTCCTCCAACCTCGGTCTTATTGTTCTTGGCCTTCTCCTTCTCCTTAGTGTCCAGCCCGAGATTCCTACATGGGCACAGACTCATCACAGCCACATGTCACCTCCGTGCCCGACAAGTCAATAGGCCCCATGTCATTTCGTCCTTAACGGGCGGAACATGCACGCCACAGGTCTGAGGGGATACTATTGGGCCAATGGGAACCAGGGTACGACGACCCGTGTGTTGATGGCCCTGAGGATGACACTTGGGCCACAAAGGAGGCCCTTACCCCAAGCGCTCCAGAGGGATCCACCTCGAGAGGGGTGGGCCTTGCGAGGCCCCTTGCCGTCAGGTCGAGCCCCCCTTGCGAGGGCAGCCTCATGATCCCTTCCCCGTGAGGTTTCATCACGACCCCCTCACAAAGCCCCCCTCACGAGGGAACAACGCCAGGCTCGGGGCTTCGCACCCATCACGTGGATCACATCTTGCTATCAAGATAAGGACGGTGGGCGTTGCCGAATCGAGTTACCATTTGGGTGATAAGGGAGCAGTGGCGTGTGCCTCCCCCGAAAACCAAGTCCCAAAGCATTTCCTCTTCAGTGTAAGGAGATCAACACGGATCGACACGCTAAGACGAAAGTCATCATAGTGCCCACTCGCACGTCACGAAGGCTACTTTAGCAGGAGGAGGCCGCCTTTTGTCCGGATTAGTCTGAGCTCTTGTCCCCTTCAACTCACCATCCGACATACACCCTTTCCCGCTCATGTTTTCACGGAAGAGGACTAAGGCACTACAATAAGGGACGGGTCATTTCCATGTAAGGGGATCGAGCCATTCTCTTCCCTACACCTCGTGTACCTCGAGAAAGGCTCTGCATTATAGAGCAACCCAATATAGCCACGAGTAGGGTATTACAGTGCACGGTGGCCCGTACCTGGGTACCTCACGCGTTCCCGTATCTTCGCCGAGAAAGAGTGAGATTTCCGTCGATCTTGCTGTATTTATCATCGTGTTGCAGGTAACCGAGCAAAGTCCCCCAGTGTTCAAACCCTGGTTCTTGGAGTAGTTCTTGGACGCAGATCTAAAACTCTGACATAACATGCATGATCGCGTATTACACCGCCACCACCACCCTTTTCTCCATGCTTTGCAATACCCCCTTCCGAGTTGACCTTTAGACAGCCCTCGTCGAGTGGTTTCCATCTCTCCTGGATCACCGGTGTCGACGAGCTCGCCTTGGGGACATGAACTTGTCTTCATTCCTACACATGCTCATATACGACACCATATTTTCATGTGGAGGGGCAATCCTCTTTCCATCACAAGCCTCATTGTGGGCCAACCAATCCTGTAAACTGATTGTATCATCATCTCCTCATAATCGACAACACATGCGAACCATCCCAATAGCCAGCTCGCTAATGCACTCTGGGTCCAACGGACTATATGGGATTTCCACTGAAACTCCCTTTTCGACTACATCATTTGCCAGAATTGTGATGGATGCTCACATGCCCAAAAAATATGGTAGATCAGATCCTCTCTTCCGCATGCAACACACAAAATCCAGTTTTGAGCCAACGACTATGAAGTTCCTCCCAAACTGGCACTGCATTTCTGATATCACTCCACATGTGAGTTTTTTTGCTTTCGTTAGTGCGTTTGTGTCCCGTAAGCCCATGTACCCTTTGTGACCATTCACAGAGTTTGAAGAAACCAACTGTCCGGTTCTTGATGTGTTTAGTGACAACCTTGGAATATATGCAGACTTATTGTAAACTCACCATTCTTTGTAAAATTCCATGCCAAAAAACCTCCACTCCCGATCCATTGACAACAATTTGTTTGATGTCATGTGCATCCGTTGGTGAGAACATATGATGGACCTTTTGCGCATCCTAGGACACCCTATTCGCTTCTAGAAAATCTGGAACTTTAGATTGGTCGTGCACTTACATATTACCCAGAGGTTTCATACGTCCAAACCGTTTTATCAAGTTGTCATGGTGTATACTAACCTTGGATCCATCCCCAATGATCCATACTAGTCATTCTTGGAGTAAGTTTGTGCCATGTATGATGCTCCTGAATGTGAAGGACCCTGTAGATCAGCAAGTGACTGTCATTATTGAGTGTTCAAGGAAGTATCTTGCCTTCAAGACCCTTGCACACACACACAATTGTACTCAAAAAATTCGCCAAGCTTGGTTCTCCAGAAGGGCTTGGTTGAAAGCTTTGGGGTCTTGAATTCCCATTGCACTACTCCTTTTTGATGCACACATATTTTCCCAAGAAATCCATTGCACTTTCATTTCGCCATTCATTACCCCCCACAAGAATTTTAAAGAGATCGAGGTCAGATTCTGATACATTTTCTTTGTGGGGTGAAAACAACTCATGAAGAAAGTAGGTTATTCTTGAAGACCTGACTTGATGATCACTTCCCTAGTTGCTTTGGAAAACCGAGCGATATATAACCTAGCTCTGATACCAACTTCTAACACCCAAAATGTAGTACTATGCCCGCAAAGGATCTAGGATCTCGATAAGGATATAAGCACATTTGGGTCGCTTTGCAAGAGATATTGTCATAATACATGTGAAGAAGAGATGAGTATATGGAGTTGGGTTACACTCGCCACAAGCTTCAACAAGAATATCTCAATACATCAATACATAGAAATCATCATACAGAAGACCAGGATTTGTCTATGGATGAAAATAAACAAAAAAGAGACGACGTCCACCCCGCTAATCCCACGCGCCAACCTGGAACCAATCCTATGATCATCAAGGAAGAACAATAACTCCAAAAAGAACAAACATCACCCTCACGCAAAGCATCACATTATATGTACTTGTACCTGTCGTTGTACTAATCTATGTGCCACACGGACTCATCAATCTCATTAGTAAGGGTATCAAGACTAGCAAAGCTTAATGGGTGAGGTATGGTTAAGTGGTGAGGTTGCATCGACACCAAGTATTTGATATCTGGCTAACTTACGAGTACAATCATAAGAAGAGTGATCTACACATAAATAGACGTGCACTAGTGATGACCTAGAAGTGATCCTGAACACCTACTTATGATTCAATCATAACCCCACTGTGCTCTCTTCCCGAACTCACTCGAAAAGACACGATCATGGTTACGCACATGGTTGGTGTATTTTAATTGGGTTTTCTTCAAGTTTTCTATAACCGTGTATTATAAAGTTTCCAAGTTGCCACATAACTGCGGGCATAACTTTCTGAAAGATTTAACCATACAGGGGTGCTCCAACTCATCCAGCACAAACTAACCACAAGATGCGGTGGAAAACCTTAACCTCGAGATAGCCCGAAGTGTACTCTAAATCCCGATGCACAAGACATTCCTCAAAGGTAAAACAAATCCATCAAGACCGCCCGACGTGCTGACAATTCTGATAGAAGCCGCGCATATCTCGTTCTCAGGGCACGACCGGATTGGCAAGAAGTTGGGTTCGCTCATAATCTAGTTTCCCAGGGGGGCACCGGATATCGCCCGTTTTGGAGCAGCACCATCAGCACTGGCCCACCCTATATTATGTTGAACTAAAATACACGGGTTCATGATGCCTTATGCATGAATAAAGGTGGTTGGTATTATTATGTCGGCAAATTTTAAAACCAATGTTGGGCCTTGCCGGAAGAGTTTTATCCCACAACAAATTATTAAGGGGGTCCCCATAATAACCCGAAGCATGTTAGGCACGCTAAATAAGAAACATAACACCGGTTATCTGAAAGTAGGGCAGCAAGGGTGGAACAAAACACCAAGCAAAAGACCGAGCTTTTCACACTTTACCAAGTGTATGGATGCATTAACTAAATAAACAAGGTAGTGTGATACCCTAACATATCCAGGTCGTAAAATGGAACAAACTACACATGCAAATAGCATATCTATAAGAAGGGCTAAGCAAGTGGTAACATAGGCAAACAATGGTTTGTTCATGTGGAGGGTTAGATGCTTATCATGACATTTTGGGAGGCTTGACAAACAAGTGGTAGGTAGTGAGACGTAATGGTAGAAACAAGACAACTAGCATATCAATGATAGTAGTGGTATCCAAGGTAATGGTCATCTTGCGTGAACTCCCGCTTGGAAGAAAAATAAATCCATGAAGAAGACAAACCAACGTAGCCGAACAGATTCTCTGTCACAGCCCTAGTTTAACTGTGCTTGTTAATGCATTCGTGCATGCATTTTTTCTTTGAATTTGAAATGAGGATTGATCAAGCCTCAAAAAGATTTTTGACAATTAAGAAATTTAAATATTGCTTAAAAGAGATCCAAGTAAATGTCCTTGGTATTCTAATGAAATATTGGCATGAGGTGAAAATGCCAACCAACATTTGCGGATCATAGAAACATTTTATATTGGGCATTCGAATTAAATCAAACCCTATTTACATTGGATATATAATGTTTATATATTGAATATATGTCCAAAAACACCGAGAATAATTTTTTGGCTTTGCAAAGGTCTACCTGCCCACATATATTTTTATCAAGGTTTTATGAAATGTTTTTATATTATTATAAACCAAAACAAATGGCAGAAAAATAGAAAAACTTGAAATAAAAGGAAAAAGGCAAAAGCTTAACTGTGCAGCCCAGTAGAGTCGGCCCAACTGGCCCATGCGAGTCATCCCCCTCCTCTCGCTAGGAGCACACGGGCGCGTGGTCGCGGCATGCCGGCATGCGCCTCGCGAGCACATGCTTGCCGCCGCTCCGTGGCGAGTGCGATAAGGACGTTGGGACATCCTCCCGTGGATGTATCGTCCTCTCCCCATTCTCATCCCCTTCTCCATCTCTCTCTCGCTCATTCTCACACGGACCTGAAACCGCCATCGTCGCTATTTGCTGCAGCCATCGCACCCACCAGCCTCCTCCCGCCATTCCGCAAAGCCTAGCGTCTCCGCCACCTCGAGCTACTCCTCCCCGCCAACGGATTCAAGCACGGACGCCTCCTTCCTCATCTTCTTCATCTTCTTCAACCCCGGCAACCGCCAGACGCTGGACGTCGATTCCCAACAATCGGAGCGCGCGTGAGCTCGTTTATTCCCCCTGCACCATCCCGGTGAGCTCCGCTACATTTTCCCTCTCACCTCACGCTCGTACGTGTGCCCTAGACGCCTTGCTCCTGAGTGTGCAGCCGTGATCAACACCTCCATATGAGCCCGTAGATGCCATGAGTTACTCTCCACGTGCTCTCCAACACTAAAACTGAGCATGCCCGAGCCTCCGCCATCGCACAGCTCGTCGCCGGCCACTATTCTGGTGATCCCACGACCTCTTTGGTGTTCCAATGGATCGATGCGAGCAAGGGCTATCCCCTGGTGCTAGCAGTGTTTTGAACTGAAGCCTCTAGCCGAGTGAGGTGAGCATCCGTCGTGGTTTTGGTCGCCGCCGGCCCAACTCCGGTGAGTGCGGAAGTGGCCTTGCCATTAAGGGCTAATAATCCACTAATTAAGCCCCTTAGAGAGTGACACTAGGCCCTAGAAACGGGTCAAACCCCTGTTAGCGCGGTTTTAAACCTGCTTAGCCTCTCGGTCACTAACTAGTGAGCCCCATTGGTCAGGTTTATCCTATACCGGGTGCGTTTGACTTGCTGATGCAAGCATGACCTCAGTGTGATGCAATTAGTATTTTCTGTTATAAAAAAATTAAGGAAATTCTAGAAAATGAATAAAACTTGTAAAATTCATAGAAAATAATCTATTACCCCAAATGAAATAATTTATATATGAAAAATTATCAGAAAAATCAAAGGAATCTCATGGTATCATTTTCATGGATGTTTGGGAAACTTATAACCACTAGTTAGGGCAATTTCACAAAAGATATCTAAATGCTTATATACGAAGTTGAAATTGATCTATATCGATCAAATAACCTCCATTTAACTTGTGGTAACTTGCATTAGACAAAACAAGCAACATATTAGCATGCCACGCTCATGCATCATTGTGAAGCATTTGCCGTGCTTAATTTGTTCTCTCTTTGACTTAGTCGATAGATTTGCGAGACGTAGTTATCGACAACGTCGAGCAACAATTGAGTACTTATGATTAACAAGCAAGCAACCCCCCTTGAACATTTCTGTATAATCCCACTCTCCCACTCTTGCTCTCATTTTAATGCATTAGGAGAACACGATTCAACTGGTACCTGTGCTACGGTAGATGAACCCATTCCTCTGCATGCCGTGTCATTGTCACAGTAAATAGCTAAACCAAGCAACCTAGCATACCTCGTAGATGCTTGATCCATGTTGTGCCATTACCCTGTTATGCTTGCTATGATTAGAGTTGAGTTGGTCTGGCCATCTGGGTGATGAGTTGGAATGAACATGTCCTACCGATGAGTGTTAAACGTGTGAACCTGTTTTTGGAAAAGATAGCGATGTGAGGCCATGTAAGAGTACATGGTGGGTTGTCTCATTGATGCCACACTTAGGAGCTGAGATCTTGGGTTGGTGTTCCAAGACTAGCTACTACCACACATTGGGCTGTGGTAACTTGAGTCCTCTTAGCCTATTAACTACTCTGTTCTCAGTCCAGGAGTCGCAGTAGTCAAAACTATTTATAAGTGGTGGCACGGCCTGCGAAGTGGATGAAAGTCCCAATCAGGACCGGCTTGGGGCCCTTCTCACATTGTTTGATTCCATGTTGGAAACCTCGACCTGACTTCCATTATGGGTTCCAACTCAGATAAGCGACTACCTTGGACGTGAGTTTTTGTAAGTTAAGGTCTGTGGTTGACACCCTCGCTTGGCTTCTGCTTGAAGGTTGTTGTTGTGCCTATTTTACGTGAACATGGCGGTAAGTGGCGGGAGCATGTGTGAGGAAGTACACCCTTCCATGGTATTTATCTATTCGAATCTCCACGTCCTTGAATATGTACTACTTGGAGAATTGCATGGTTCACAGATAACTTTAATGGTTACTCTAAAATGCAAAAGGTAAGTGTGAGTACTATGGATGACCTTCTCGTAGGAAGGTGAGAGAGGATCCGTAGTGGTGTATTGTTTTGGTGACTCGCTCGATGGACTCGTGTGAGCTCTCTCATAGGGAGACGAGAGAGGTATGATACATTGTCGAAGTCTAGATTAGCCAAAGGTCAAAGCTGCCATTTCTGCAGTAAACCCCACAATCCCATTTATTGATACATGATGCATAAGTAGTTAGTTCTGATGTAAGACTTGCTGAGTACCTTCGTACTCACTGTTGCTTATTTACATTTTTGCATAGATAGACGTTGCTCTCTTTACGTTTTCCTCTTGGTGTTGACATCGACGGATTATCTTGGGAACCCACATAGTGGTGTGGCTCCTTTGGTAGGGTCATTGTAGCTTTTCAGTCTCTTCCAGCTGGTTTTAGTACATGTGTGTATCCAGACATGTAACTTCCGCTTGTTGTTTGTATGCTCTGAATGTCGGGTCACGTGACCCCCCTGCTTGTAACATTATACTATGTTGGCTCCTTCGAGCCTTCTAAATAAATGGTGTGTTGTAGAGTTATGTTGTGATGCCATGTTGTATCTACACATGTCCTACATATCGTGTGTATGTTTGAAACACATTGGTATGTGCGGGATTCGACACCTAGTTGTGTGCCTATGGTAGCCTGCTCTACTGGAAAATGCCTCTTTGTTCTTCCACTGAGTTGTGGTAGCTTGCTACTACTCCGAAAAAATTGATTGACCAACATGTATCCTTCTTTGCTGCTGTGTTTGTCCCTATGAGGAAATGTCACGTGGTGTAATGGAGTCCATGTAGCTTGCTATGACTCGTCTACACATGCTGATGACCGACACCTGCATTGCTGGATTATGTATGCATGTTCCTATATTATTGTGCCACTTGTGTCTATAACTAGTTATGTCGACCCAAGTTCTCTGACATATGATTGCTAGAGACATATTCATACACGTAAGCCAAAAGGCGCAAAAAGTCCCAGACAAGGTAAGTTGGCAGCCATGGAGATTACCGTGCATGAGGCCGCAAACTGATATGATGTTTTACATGCTAGATTCGTATGGCTTAAGATTGGGGTCCCAATAGCGTTGGTATTCGAGCTTGACTGTGTGTAGGATTAGGAAGCCAAACTGGTCGATGTTGAGCCATGTAATGCTTTAGTTATATAAGGGAATTGATTGTGGAAGGGAACATAGATTAATTTTACTCCTTTCATCGAGTCACTCTATTCCGAGCCACCCTTTTCTCTTCTAAGGGGATTAAGGACTAGGCTTCTTACCTATCTGCTAGGATCACGAGTTACTGGATACGTAGACTTATAGGATGGGTCTTGTGTGTCAATCGTGTTCCCATCAGAGTCATGAGAACTGGTGCCTATGCTCTCGCTACACCTTGAACCCATGATGTTGAGATGTTATGCTCCTCAAATCTCTTGCAGGTTTCCTCATAGTTCGTGCTGGTATAACCGTTATGCTGTCCGTGTTATCCTAGGTTTTGATAGAGTTTCAGTGTTCTTCCTTTTTCTAAATCCTGGTTCTTTCTTTCAGGATGTCGCCAGTAACCCGGAGTTCTGCTGGTTGTGGTCAGAACCATGGAAGTGTTAGTAATGGAGAAGATCCTCCCAACCTACCTTTATTGGACGAGGTTATGCTAGAAATTGAGAGGAACAAGCGTGCCACCAACCGTCTGTTGGAGCACATTGAGCAGAATACACCCCATCAGCGCAATGAGATAGTATCCATCAAAGACTTCATCAAATTGAATCCTCCCACCTCCCAACACTCCATTGAGACACTAGATGCCGATGATTGGCTCTAAAGTATCAACAAAAAGCTGCGTTATGCAAACTTAGCTAAAAGAGACAAGGTTACCTATCACATATATCACGTGGAAGGTTTTGCTAGCCTATGGTGGGAGAACTTCGAGGCCATGCATCCTACATGCCAAGTTATTTCATGGGAGGAGTTTTGTGAGGACTTTCGTGAGCATCATATTCCACAGTCCCTAATAGATCGGACGCAAGAGGAGTTCTGCAATCTGACTCAAGGCAAGATGGATGTGGATGCTTATAGTCGCGAGTTTGGACGCCTTGCGTGTTATGCACCACAATAAGTATCCATATATGCCAAGAAGCAAGCTAGGTATAAAAAAGGTCTTAACCCAAAGCTTCATCGTGATCTTAGTTTGCATGAGTCTATCAGTTTCCAGGTTCTTGTGAACAAATCCATCCAAGCAGAAATAAGCAGGATGACCTATGAGGAATCTCGCAAGCACAACCCTGATGTTGGATCATCTTCAACCTCTATATCCCAGAAGCATAGAATATGGATCCCAAATTTTTTCTCTTCCTCCGAGATATGTATCGAGGCCATCCTATGTGGAGCCTCTGCTGCCGATGCCAAGTGTTCCCTAGAAGAACCTCATCAACCAAGTGTTCAACCCAGATCCACGTCCCATTTATGGAGCATGCTTCAAGTGTAGCCATCTAGTACACTATTCAAGGGATTGTCCTTTGCGTGGTTATGTTCCAGCCCTTCAGTAATGGGTGTTCTTCATTGCAAGCCACCAACCAAGAAGCCTAATGAAATGTTAGTTGCTTTAACGCGTGGATGTGTGCACCATGTATCTGCAAAAGAAGCTCAAGATGATGTTGACGTCGTGCTTAAGACTCTTCTTGTCAATTCTCATCCAGTTCAGTTCTACTTGACTCAAGAGAATCCCACTCCTTCATCTCTGAACGTTATGCCTCCTTTTATAACATTGTTGTTGAGGATATGCCCGCTCCATTAGTAATTCAAACTCTAGGTTCCAAATGACAAACTAATTCAGTAATACATGGGAACCAACTCTTTGTCGATGGTTTAGTATTCCTTGCCTCCCTGGTAGCTCTCAAGACTTCAGACATAAATATGATTTTGGGGATGGACTCGATGATAGCTCATCATGTCAAAACTTGATTGTTTCTCTAGGTCTGTTCAGCTAACTCATCCTTCTTGCTAAATAGTCAATATCATAACTCATATTTTAAAATTCAAGATATATGCTCTCAATGGCAATCCTCTTCCAGACCTTCAAATCATTGCATTAGTCCGTGACTTCCTGATGTCTTTCCAGAAGAACTGCTAGGTGTTCTACCTGACAAAGAAATAGAGTTTGTCATAGAACTTATTCTAGGAACTGCTCCAATTGCTAGAAGACAATCAAGAGCTAGCCGAGCTAAAAATCCAACTCAATGAATCTTTGAAGAAAGGTTTCATCCATACTAGTTCTTCTCCTGGGGTTGTATTGTGCTCTTCATCAACAAGAAGGATGGTATGAATCAGATGGTTATAGATTATCGACCGGTTAATCTGGTCACAGTAAACAACAAATATCTGCTCCCATGGATCAGCGATATGTATGATCAAATCGCTGGATCCGCAGTCTTTTCCAAGATGGATTTGAGATTTGGTTATCATCAAATCAAAATCAGGAATGGGGACATTCCTAAGATGCCTTTTGTCACTCGTTATGGACGATACGAGTACACCGTCATGTCCTTCAGTCTAACCAATGCCCCAGCCACCTTCTCCAGCTTAACGAATTTGATCTTCATGGAGTACTTTGACAAATTCGTCGTTGTTTACCTCAATGATATCCTAATTTATTCGAAGAATGAAGTAGAACATGTTGAGCATCTTTGGCTGGTATTGATGAAACTTTGAGAGCACCGCCTTTACGCCAAATTCTCCAAGTGTGAATTTTGGTTCTCAGAAGTGACCTATCTAGGCCATATAATCTCTATGAAAGGTATTTCTATCAATCCCGAGAGAGGTCAGGATGTTCTTGATTGGACTCCACCTGAATCAGTGAAGCAAGTTAGAAGTTTCCTTGGCTTAGCGAGCTATTGTCGCTACTTTGTTGAGAACTTCTTCGAAGTTGCCAAACCTCTAACGGAAATCCTCAAGAAATATATGAAGTTCGAGTGGACCCCATAGTGTCAGGAAAGTTTTGAAGAGTTGAAAAGACAACTGAGTACTGCCACGGTACTTGTGCCCCCAGGTTTCACAAAGGAATTTACTATCTATTCTGATGCTTCGCATCAAGGACATGATTGCAATCTTATGCAAGATCATCATGTGATTGCCTACGCTTCATGATAGCTGTGTCCACACGCGGAGAATTATCCAACACACGAATTGGAACTTGCCGCTGTAGTTCACCTGTTAACCTGGCGACATTACCATCTGGGTAATTGTTGCGAAATATACATTGATCACCAGAGTCTCAAGTGTACATTCACCCAACTGGATTTGAATCTTAGGAAAATACGTTGGGTTCAGTTGATTACAGATTACGACTTAGGAATATCTTACACCCTAGGCAAGGCCAATGTCATGGCTGATGCACTAAGTCCTAAATCCTATTGTAACAACCTCATGTTGCTACAAAGTCAACCACTTCTCTATGAGGAATTTTGTAATCTTAATCTTCACATTGTTACTCGAGGATTCCTTTGTACCTTGGTGGCTAAACCGACTCTTGAGGATCAAATTATAGCTGCCAGAAGGAGGATACGGGAATTTCCCGGATCAAGAGCAACTTTGCCAAAGGAGTTGTTGGTCGCTTCTCGGTAGATGGTAGGTGCTGTATTCTTTTAGAACCGTTTGGTGGTTCCCAAGAAGCAACAACTTAGAGAACTGATCCTTAGAGAAGCTCATGAATCTACTCTCATAATTCATCATGATAGTACTAAGATGTATCAGGACCTACGCCAGAGGTTCTGGTGGACCCGAATGAAGAGAGAAATCACTCAATTCATTGCTAACTGTTATGTTTGTCGTCGCGTTGAAGCAAAGCATCAAAGGCCTACTAGCACCCTTCATCCCTTGGCTATTCCCGAGTGGAAATGGGACTAGGTCGGTATGGATTTCATCACTGGATTTGCAAAGACTAAGAAAGGGAATGATGCCATGTTCGTGGTCATCGATCGCCTTTCGAAAGTTCATCATTTCCTTCGAGTTTAAAAAAGTATAATTGCAAGTCAGTTAGTAGACCTATATATTTCTCGGATAGTTTCTCCTCATGGTGTAGCTCCAAAAATCAATTCAGACTCTGGAAGTCTTTTCACCTCTCAATTTTGGGAAAGTTTCCATAATGCCATGGGAACCCATCTCTCCTTTAGCACCGATTATCACCCTCAGTCAAGTGGTCAAGTAGAAAGAGTGAGTCAAATTTTCGTAGATATGCTCAGAGCTTGTGTTATCTCATTCGGAATGAATTGGGAGAAATGCCTTCCATTTGCTAAATTTTCTTATAACAA
The DNA here is from genome assembly GCF_904849725.1 of Hordeum vulgare subsp. vulgare. NCBI lineage: Eukaryota > Viridiplantae > Streptophyta > Magnoliopsida > Poales > Poaceae > Hordeum > Hordeum vulgare. The sequence continues at coordinate 261,216,592 of NC_058523.1, read as the reverse complement.
TAGCTTCCAATCTATTCTAGGCAAAGCTCCTTTCGAAGTTCTGTCTAGAAGAAGGTGCCAAACACCATTAAACTGGTCAAAAAGCACTGAAAGAAAAATCTATGGATCAGATATGATCCAGGAGGCATAAGAGAAAGTTCGCGTCATTCGAGGAAATTTTAAAATCACCCAATCTCTTCAAAAGAGCCAATATGACCACCGTCATAAGGAAGTAAGTTATGAAGTAGACGAGAAGGCTTATCTCTGGGTTTCACCTCTGAAGGGTACCCATCGTTTTGGTATCAAAGGAAAATTGGCTCCTCGTTACATTGGTCCTTTTCGCATGCTCGCCAAATGAGGAGAGGTTGCGTACCAATTGGAACTACCCCCAAAGATTTCCAAAGTTCATGATGTGTTCCACGTTTCTCAACACATGCACTCCTTCAAGGATCCTATCCGCAAAGTGGACCACGAAACGCTTGATCTCCAAGATGACCTTTCATATCGAGAATATCCTGTTCGTATTCTCGATGAAACTGAGCGTAGCACTCGAAGTCGCAACATGAAGTTCTCAAGGTTCAGTGGTATCATCATTCCGTGGATGACGCAACCTCGGAGCGCGAAGATCGTCGTCGACTAGAGTACCTGCCCTCTTCCGACTACACCTGAATCTCGGGACGAGATTCTTGCTTAATGGGGATGAGTTGTAATAGCCCTAGTTTAATTATGCTTGTTAATGCATTCATGCATGCATTTTTTCTTTGAATTTGAAATGAGTATTGATCAAGCTGCAAATTTTTTTTGTGAATTAAGCAATATAAAAATAGCTTCAAAGAGCTCCAAGAAAATGACCCTCGTATTCTAATAAAATACTAGCATGAGGTGAAAATGTCAACCAATATTTTGGGATCATAGAAAAATTTTATTTTGGGTATTTGAATTAAACCAAACCCTATTTGCATTGGATATATAATTTTTATATATTTAATATATGTCCAAAAACACCGAGAATAATTATGAGGCTTTGGAAAAGTCCATCTGCCCACATATAATTTTACACGGTTTTATGAAATGGTTTTATATTATTATAAACCAAAAAAAATTGCGGAAAAATACAAAAACTTGAAATAAAAAAGGCTGAAGCTTACCTGTGCAGCTGAGCAGAGTCAGCCCAAACTAGCCCATGTGAGTCATCCCCCTACTCTTGTGAGGAGGACACGCGCGAATGGTCACCGAGCCACCTCCTGCTCCCACCGCTTGGCAACGAGTGCGATAAGGACATCGAGGCACCCTCCCATGGATGTCTCGTCCTCTCCGCATCCTCATCCCACCGCCATCGTTGCTATTTGCCGCAGCCACCCCAGCCACCGTCCTCCTATCGCCCTTCCGCCAAGCCAGTGTCTCTCCAACCTCGAACTCCTCCTCCCCGCCAACGGAATAGATCTCGGACACCTCCTTCCCACTTGTCTTTTTCGTCTTCAACCGCGGCAATAGCCGAACACTGACCGTCTATTCCTAGCAACCGGAGCGCCCCGAGCCAGTTGATATCCCCATGGCCTGCCCATGAGCTCCGCTGCATTTCTCCTCTCACCCCGGGCTCGTACATGTGCCCTAGCCATACATGCCAACGTGTCGGTAAAACGACACCTATGATAAACTCTAAGGATCCCCTGATCGTTCGGCGGAGGGAGAGAGGTGGCGCCAAGGGAGGAACTAGCGATCAGCACCGGCAAGGTCGTTTTACCCAGGTTCGGGCCACTTGGTGTGTAAAACACTACTCGTGCTTTGTTTGTATTGGGTGCTTACTGTAGGGTTATTTTCTATAGTAATTTAGCTGGTGATTAGAGAGTCTAACCCCAAAATGTCCAACCCCCAGAAATGATCCTTGGGCCTCCTTTTATAGGCAAATGGGTCACCAACAGTGTGCTCACGGGTTGCATAGTGAACACGATTCACCGCTTATCTTTCTACTGTGGTGTCAGGGCAGTAAATTCCTTGGTAGCCCCCCTGACCAGCATCAAGGTGGCTTCTACACGTACCCATGTGTATTGACACCTGGGCTTTGTGCTGGCGCATGAGGTATGCCCTGGAGCGATGGCGATCGGTGGCACTATGGCATGAGGGACACATGGCAGGCGAAGGGAGCTTGCCAGCATGCGTCCTTGCCTGCGGCCTCGCCCATCTTCCCGGCAATGAGGGCTTGCCGAGGCCTTGGACACCTTCCCGGAAAGGAGGGCTTGTCAGGGCCTTGCACATCTTCCCGGCAAGGAGGGCTTGCCGGGGCCTTGCAAGTGTTTTCAGCAAGGAGGGTTTGCCGGGGTCTTGTGATTCTTCCCGGCGAGGAGGGCTCGCCGGGGCCTTGTAGCATGGGCTGGCTCTTCACACCTTTGGTGGGGTGTTGTCTTGGTGAGCCTGGGGTTTCTCCCCGTCGGCTCTCTTTGTGTACTGTTGCCAGGGGTGCTGCTAGTGCCCGTGCACAAGTCTGAGGCACATGAGACCCCAGTCTCTAGTGCACCGACAGGAGCCCCCGGGCCTGGCCCACACACGCATGCGAGGCATCGTTGAGCCAGGCCCAAAGTGGTGCATGGGCTTCTGCTTGGTAGCTTGGAGCCGTTTCAAGTGGCCCTTCTCCACATCGCCCATCGAGCGCGGGGGGTGGAGAGGCGTGCACACAGTGGCCTTCCCACCCCCGAGGCATTACTACCAAGCGTGGGGCATGCGCAGTAACGGCCAGGCAAGTTGCGATCGTGGCCCTAAAGGTCACTGTCGTGGCAGAGTCCGTCCCTGCATGCATTGCTGCAGCAGGGCGGTTCCCTGTTCGCCCGTGATCAAGGGTGATTGGGCGAGAGGGACTGCGGTTTCTGGAGTGAAGAGAGCTAGCCCCCGTGCCTCTCCCTATAAATTAGGAGGTTTTCTCATCCATACAACTCTCGAAATACTCAGCATCCCCAGATTGTCTCTACAGTGTCTTCCTCAGATTCAGGTGGTGCTCGCCCCTAACCATGGCTAGGGGATGAGGGCGTCCACCATCGGCCGCCAGGGCGGCAAGAGAATCCCATTCGGATCATGTCACAACTTTAGGGGCCGCAGCTGCGGAGGGTGGCCCGAGCGCCCGAGGTGGCGGAACGGTGAGGGGTCGGCGTCGTCGCGGAGGTCATGGCCGGGGAAGGCGGAGTGCTACTCCAGCACCCCGTCTTCTCCCAGGCTTGTTCCCACAGGGGACTCATGTTGAAAGGACTCCTTGGAGTTTCTCGTCAAACTGGAAGGCCGCATCAGGACTCGGATTCAACTCCCCATCGCCTTATCCAAGGTGATGAGCGAAGAGAAGCTCCCGATGCTGTGGCTTCGGGCGCATGCCTGCTGCAATGGTGCCGTACCGGTGGTCGTGGAGCAACCGGCGCCTCGGCTTCGGTTCGTCGGCCGCAGGTGGAAGATCTTCGACCGTGCCCATAATCTCTGGGATGGGCACGTTCTTTGCTTCAAGATGATGGCGGACAACCTGCTCTCCGTCAAAATGTACGGGAGCTCTGGTGTGCGCCTCAGCTGCTGTGAAGAGAGCTCGAGCGGGACTGAAAGCCCTTCCTCGTGTGAGGGCGACGACGACGGGACAGACGGTAGCAACAACGGGTACGGGTCGGACCCTCGACACGCTAAGCCTGGGTACGAGGATCTGACCTCGGACTTACCGTCGATCGCACCAACACCGTCAGTCCGCGGCTCTTCTCCTCTCGAGTTGGGACCGCCGGGCCGAAAGAATCGATGCTGCCGCATATTGCGGGAAGCGCTTGGTTCCCAGCTCCACCGTTCCTTCTGGCCCCGTTCTCCTCCGCGTAGTGCTGGTCCAGGAGGAGCCAGCCTGGGTTGCGTCGGGGTCTTGCTGCTTTATGTCTTCTTGAACTTCTATCCGGCAAGCATGTCCCTCGCCAAAAGACAGTATCATAGGTTAGAGTAGTAAAAATCATCGATGTAATATGTCTGAGTTTGCCTCAAACAGATGAATGCAATGTTGTTTCCTTTGTGTCTGATCCCCCCTCTTTGTATGATACATCCTTTGCGTTTTCCGGAAGCTTATCGGCGTGACTGGTCCTGCCACTAGTGCTTTGAGGAACGTATCCTTAGCAGTTCGTCCGAGGGTCGTTACCAGCAAGACTCCTTGCTCCAATCAGTGCAACCATTAGATTGTCGAGCGCGGCTCGAGGATAAATAAGGCACTGCGTAGCCGCTTGATCTGTTGAACAAGTTCAAAAAAGTGTGAAGGCGCTCTATGCCATTCAGGTCATTGAACGAGTTCGAAATAGAGCCAAGGTGCACTGATCCTAACAAGGTTCCATCTGCGCGCATGTTTCTCAAACGAAGATTGGGATTTCTAGAAAGGAAACAACCCATCTACTCGAAAATTTCATCTAGAATCTCTATCATTTATCTGTTGTGCCGTGGCACTTCTTCCCGCGTCGTTTGGGTCTTTTGCCGGGGCCTCTGACCCCAAGCAAGTAGGATGTTACACTCTTTCAGCAACTTCCCCATCGGCAAGGTTCTTGCTGATAGTCCTTGACTATCGTATTGGAAAGGGGTTGCCGGAGTATAACTTCTTTTTATCTTTTGCCAGGCCGTGCTGGCGGAGCCCCCTAGCGCATCTTCGGCAGTTACGCGACGCATCCAAGGGGGAAAGTATTTCTGCTGGAGTGCGTGCCTGGGCTTCGGGCCCTGTTGGCGCATCCTCGATGGCTACGCAACACTCCACAGAGGTGCATCAGCCGGAGTATGCGCCGAAGGCCTCGCCGAAGCCCCCAGGACACCCTCGACAACAACGCAGTGTCCTGGAGCAGCGCATCAACCTGATGCCATCGAGCTCGGGGTCTCCGCCTCCTTGGCCTGTGCTCGCACAGCAACGCGCTCGCGCAGTCGTTAGGAGGCCATAGCAAAGTGGAGCAACCACCGCTGCCTTCCGCCTTTGCGAACCGCGGCGGTGTTCTCAACTTACCAAGATCTGGTGCGGAGCTTGCTCGAATCCGCGAAAAAGCTCTTAACAGCTCCTCCTACCTGGCACGCAAAAGATGCCAGGAAAACGATGCGCCTGTGGGAAACTCTAAGGATCCCTTGATCGTTCAGCGGAGGGAGAGAGGTGGATCCAAGAGCGGAACTAGCGATTAGCACCGGAAGGTCGTTTTACCCAGGTTCGGGCCGCTTGGCACGTAAAACCCTATTCCTGCTTTGTTTGTATTGGCTGCTTACTATAGTGTTATTTGCTACAGTAATTTAGTTGGTTATTAGAGAGTCTAACCCCCAAAGGCCCAACCCCTAGAAATGAGACTCAGGCCTCCTTTTATAGGCAAAGGGGTCACCAACAGTGTGCTCATGAGTTTCATAGTGAACAGGGTTCACCGCTTATCTTTCTATAGTGGTGTTAAGGGCAGTAAATGCCTTGGCAGGCCCCGTGACCAGCATCAAGGTGGTTCGACACGTACCCATGTGTATTAACACCTGGGCTTTGTGCTGGCGCATGAAGGATGCGCTGGAGCGGTGGGGGTCGGTGGCACTATGGCATGAGGGACACCTGGCGGGCGAAGGGAGTTTGCTGGCCTGGTGTCCTTGGCTGCGGCCTCACCCATCTTCCAGCCAAGGAGGGCTTGCCGGGGCCTTGGAGACCTTCCCAGCAAGGAGGGCTTGCCGGGGCCTTGCACTTCTTCCCGACAACTAGGGCCTACCAGGGGTGCTACTGGTGCCCATGCACAAGTCTGGGGCACAGGAGACCCCAGTCTCTAGTGCACCGACTCACCGACCATGTCACCGTCGTGGCAAGAGCATGCAAAGCTTGCTCCTGAGTGTGCAGCCGTGATTAGCACCTCCACATGAGCCTGTAGATGCCATCAGTTACTCTCCCCGTGCTCTCCAGTGCTGAAACCGAGCATGCCCGAGCCACCGCCGCTGCATAGCTCGTTGTTGGCCACTATTCTAGTGACCCCATGGCCTCTGTGGTGTCCCAATTGACCGATGTGATCAAGGTATATTCCATACTGCTAGCATCGCGTGGAACCAATGCCTCTAGCCAAGTCCGGCGATCATCTGCCATGGTTTTGGTCGTCGCCGACCCAACTCCCGTGAGTGTCGACGTGGCCTTAGAGACTACGAGCGGGCCCCAAAAGTGGGTCGAACCCCGGCCAACGTGGGTTTAAGTCCGGTTAGCCTCTGGGTCACTGACCAATGGGCCCAATTGGCCAGGTTTGACCTCGACCGGGCGCATTTGACTTGATGACGCAGGCATGACCTCGGGCTGATGCAATTAGTATTTTCTGTTATACAATAATTCAGGAAATTCCAAAAAGCCTAAAACTTCTAAAATTCGTAGAAGATCATCTATGACTTCAAATGAAATAATTTATATATGAAAATTATCAGAAAAAATCCAAGTAATCCGATAGTATCATTTTCATGCATGTTTGAACAACTTATAACCACTGGTTAGTGCAATTTCACTAGAGGCATCTAAATGCTTATATACATAGTTGAATTGATCTATATCGATCAAATAACCTCCGCTTAACTTGTGGTCACTTGCATTAGAGAAAACAAGCAACATATTAACATGGCATGCTCATGCATCATTGTGAAGCATTTTTCGTGCTTAAATTGTTCTCTCTCTGACTTTGTCGATAGATTTACAAGACTTAGTTCTCGATGACATCGAAGAACAGTTGAGTTCTTCTCATCAACAGGCAAGCAACCCCCCTTGAACATTTCTATACAATCCCACTCTGTCACTCTTGCTCTCATTTAAATGTATTAGTACATCACGATTCAACTGTTACCTGTGCTGCGGTAAATGAACCCATTCCTCTGCATGACCTGATATTGTCACAGTAAATAACTAAACCAAGCAACCTAGCATACCTGGTAGATGCTTGAGCCATGTTATGCCATTACCATGTTATGCTTGCTATGCTTAGAGTTGAGTTGGTCTGACCATCTCGGTGATGAGTTGGAATGAACATGTCCTACCGATGAGAGTTAAGTGTGTGAACCTGTTTTGGTATAGGTAGAGATGAGAGGCCATGTAGGAGTACATGGTGGGTTGTCTCATTGACACCACACTTAGGACCTAAGATGTTGTGTTGGTGTTCCAAGACTAGCTATTACCGCACATTGGGCTCGGGTAACTCAAGCTCTCTCGACCTATTGATTTCTCTATTCTCAGTCTAGAGGTCACAGAAGTTCAAAACGTTTATAGGTGTTGGCATGGCCTGCGAGGTAGATCAACAGACCAATCGGGACCGGCTTGGGGCCATGCTCACATTGTTTGAGGCCCCTACAAGGTATTTATCTATCCGAATACCCGCGTCCTTGGATATGTACTACTTGGAGACTTGCATGGTTCATAGATAACTTTAATGCTTACTCGACATGCGCAAGATAAGTGTGAGTGCTATGGATGGCTTTCTCGTAGGAAGACAAGAGAGAATCCGTAGTGGTGTATTGTTTGGTGACTAGCTAGATGGACCCATGTGCGCTCTCTCGTAGGGAGACGAGAGAGGTATGATACATTGTCTAAGTCTAGATTACCCAAAGGTCAAACTTGGCATTTCTACAGTAAATCACACAATCCCTTTATTGATACATGATGCATAAGTAGTTAGTTCTGATGTAAGACTTGCAGAGTACCTTCATACTCACTCTTGCTTATTTACATATTTTTAGAGATAGACGTTGCTCTCTTTACGTTTTCCTATTGGTGTTGACATTGACGCATTTGCTTGGGAATCCACATAGTGGTATCGCTCCTTTGGTAGGGTCGTTATAGCTTTTCAGGCTCTTCCAGCCGATTTTAGTACATGTTCTACCAATACATGTAGCTTCCACTTGTTGTTTGTATGCTCTGAATGTTGGGTCATGTGACCACCCTACTTGTAACATTATACTATGTTGGCTCCTTTGAGCCTTCTAAATAAATGATGTGTTGTAGAGTTACATTGTGATGCCATGTTGTTTCTACACATATCATGTATATTGTGTGTATGTTTGAAATACATTGGTATGTGTGGGATATGACACCTAGTTGTGTGCCTAGTGTAGCCTGCTCTATAGGAAAATGCCTCTTTGTGCTTCCACTGAGACCTGGTAGCTTACTATTGCTCCGGACACATTGAATGACCCACATGTATCCTTCTTTGCTAATGTGTCTGTCCCTTCGAGGAAATGTCACGCTGTGTAATGGAGTCCATGTAGCTTGCTACAACTCGTCTACGCACGCTGATGACCGTCACCTGCATTGCGGGTTATGTATGCCTCTTCGTGTACGGTTGTGCCACTCGGGTCTATAACTAGTCCTGTCGACTCGGGTTCTCTGACATATGATTGCTAGCGACATATTCATATACGTAAGCCAAAAGGTACAAACAGTCTCGGCCAAAGTAAGGTGGCAGCCGTGGGGATTACCGTGCGTGAGGCCGCAAAGTGATATGATGTTATACATGCTAGATTCATATGGCTTATGATCGGGGTCCCGACATTCTCACACTCCAAAACACCTTCAGAACTCTAGCGATGAGAAGAAACTTTGGCAACAAACAAATGACATGGTAAACATCACAATATATTCATGACATGATGCACAAAAAGGGATGATGGATGTCAAATTGAAATATGCAAGGCATGGCAAGGCACAACAATCTACTACTATAGATTAAGTGAAGTTCAATATGCAATGAGCATATTGACGAAACTCCACATTCAAATATTTAGTTTGCTCTCGTTTATGTACCTAAAAAATTTAAATGTTTTTAAACATGGCAAGATGTGAAAGATAAATAAACTACCTATCTAGGCATTTTAAAACATGACGGAAACATCATATATAATTTCTAAATCAAGATCATATGCATTTTTTAAGCTTGTTACGGATCTGTCCTAAACACAAGTTTATTGTATTTAAACAGGAAAATAGAGTTTGCAATGTTATTCTACATGTTTTTCTTAGCAATTTATATTTATAATTCATTTGATTGGTGCTACGATTTAATTTCTATGAATTAAGCCGTTCTAACATGGCATTTATGCAAATTAATGCAAATATCAAGTTTATACATTTTTATCATGGATGAAAGTTGGATATTATTAATCTACACAAAATTCAGAATATTTTTCATACATAAATCATTTTATCCGAAGCACGGTTAACTATTTATGAACAATGCAAATACATGGATTTTTTGTAATTATGAAATTCCCTGTATATTAGAGAAATTCGCTACGAGGAAAAACACATGATTGACTGAATCTGGTGAGCGTTGGATACTAAAACATTGCACAGGGCGTTACATAGACACACAGAGCGGGATGGTGTTGGGCTCACGATAGTGGTCCAAGCCCATGTCGGTGGAGTTGTGGTTGGGCAGGCTGGGCGTGTGGAATCATAGAACGCCGGGTGCAAGGGCACGCCGGGCCGATGGTGGCTGCGTCCAGCTAGGCCGGATGGTGCGGTGGCCCATGACGATGCTGGTGCATGTCAACAGACATGCTGGGAGCAGTTAGAGCTCAGCAACAGCACGACGGCAGTTGGACTTGGCAATGAACGGCGACGCCACATGAAGGGGAGGCCAGGAACCGGTTGCAAGCGGCTTGATTGCGTTGGATCTAGAGAAAACTGTGGTGGAGAGGTCCTTGTGTAGCGGTTGCAATCATTAGGTCATCCATGGAGGCGACCTCCTTGCTCCTATTCACGAGAAAGAGAGAGGGTGGCGTGAGAGAGAAAGGAGAGATGAGCTGGGGAAGGAGAAGGAAGGGGTGGCGGTCCAGCCTGGATGTGCTGGTCATCGATGTCGGACGGACATGGTGGCGAGGCGGCATTGGGCAATGACTAGATCGGGCATGCGGGAGCTCGGGGACAAGCAAACACACGATGCGCGGGGCTTGCGTGCGGGGATGTTGAGGTCAGGAGGACTTTGTCCTGGTGGCGGAGGACAATGTCCAGGTGATCTACCAGATGTAATGTGAACCTGATATTTCATATGTGAGGGTAAAACTTGGCTAGGGTCCAGGATTATCGGTTTTGGGGCTCTCGGGGGCTATAGGGGAGCTTTGTTCTGGGGCTGCACTTTAGGTAAGAGGGAACCCTAGAGAGTGTAGGGGTCTCTTCATGGGGTGGTTTTATATAGGGAATGGACTATGGTGGGTTGGATATCGTCCGTCCGATCATGACCCGATGGCTACGAACGTAGGTGGATGCTAGGTGTGTCTAGTGGGCTTTGTAGATGGGCTTGGGCTGAGATGAGAGGGAGGTGGTGCGGACCTACACATATTTTAGTTAACCGAAAACGTTTGACAATTAAACCATCTATAGTGTCGCTTTATGTTTAACGGTTGGGGTATCAATCTACCTACAATAAACCAAGACAACACACAAACTTTCACTCCATTCCAAGAACTTTTTTATACCACTTATAAAATAATATTTAGAGATGTTGTAGGCGTGTGCGAGTGTGTTTGGTCTTAAAATGGTGAACGACGAGAAGGGATAGAACCGCCAACTGTGGTCGAATGCAAGTTTTTGAAAGGACATGTATGTCGCCTAGAGGTGGTGGTGGTGGGGGTGAATAGGCATTTTAAAACAATTATGGTTTAGGCTTGAACAAATGCAGAATAAAACTATCATTTAATTAGTCAAGCACAAAACCTAAAACAACTAGGCTTACCTATGTGCACCACCAACTTATGCTAAGAAATATAAAAAAACTAAGTGATAGTAAGATATATAACTAGAAACAGTATGACTATCACGAAGTGAAGTACATAAGTAGAAGGGCTCGTGTAAGAGATAACCAAGGCATGCGGAGACAACGATGTATCCCGAAGTTCACACCCTTGTGGATGCTAATCTCCATTTCGAGTGATGTGAAGGCACAATGCTCCGCAAGAAGCCACTAGGGACACCGTAATTTCCTCACGCCCTCGCACAATGCAAGAAGTCGTGATTCCACTAAAGGGCCCTTGAGGGCGGTCATCAAACCCATACAAATGGGAACCCTAGGGGGCGGTCACATAATCCGTACACTTTGGGAACCCTTGGGGCGGTCACAAGAATCCGCACAAATTTCTTGGGGCAATATCCACAACCGAATTGGAGACCCTCATGCTTCCCCGGAGCTTTACACCACAATGATTGAACGCTGAGGCACCACTAACCGTATAGGGCGCCAAAGCACCCAAGAGGTAAAATCTCTAGGGTGCACAAACACCCAAAAGTAATAACCTTTTCAACTTTTCACTTCCACATTTCACCGTGGAGAACTCAAACCCATGCAACTAATGCAATTGCAATAACTCACGAAGTGGTCAAGTACCTCACTCCCAAATCCCACCCCAACAACAAAACATATAGAGGAATATAAGAGGAAGAACAAGGAGCTCGCAAAGAACTCCAAGATCTAGATCCAAGGAGTTCCCCTCACATACATGAGAAATTGATTAGTGGAAACGTAGATCTAGATCTCCTCTCTCTTTTCCCTCAAGAACTAGCAAGAATCGTTGGAGGTATTGAGACATAATAAACTCAAAGAGGGTCAGCAATGGGGGTACAAACACAAGCTCAAAGGATAAGATCCATTAGGAAAGAAGACCCATTTTTAGAGGTGGGGAAAAATCTGACTGTTACCCCCTCATCCTGCACACAAGCGGTACTACCACTTGGGCGGCTGTGCGTGGTGGATAGTGAAATGTCACAAGTCCACGAGCCGATAGTGCCGTTGGAGCGGTACTACGGCTCGCCCCAGCGATACTACTGTTGGGATTGTAGTACACGGCCCGCCGACGCGAGATGGAGACAGGGACAGAGGCAGTACCGCCAAAACGGTACTACCGCCTGGAAGAGACGCACTACCCCTTATAAGAGGTAGTGCCTCTCCCTACCGCCGCCGTATATTCGTTGGGAAAGTTCCGGGTCCATAGGGTTAGGCGGTAGTTGAGCGGTAGTTGTGGGTGGTAGTACCACTTCTAGGTGGTACTACCATGTCGCACTACTGTCCCCAGTACCGCACAGGATGACACAAAAGTCGAGGTGACACACGCAGTGGTACTACCAGCACTCCAGAGCGGTACTACCGTTTGGGACCTTCAGGACCAAAGCATGGGAAATGGATGAATGCAGGAAGACCAGAACTGCCATAACTTTTGGAAATGAGTTCTGAACTAAGAAAACTCAAGCTTGGATACATGGAGACAAGTTAGATCAAGAAGAGGCAGGTGGTATGTAGATGATATAGAGGAGTGAAACCTCAATCACAGAAGCGCTGACATAAACTCCAATATTGAAAACATCATAGAAGATGCATATGAACTATGTTTTTGATGAACTCGAGCTTGTCATGAAGATGACCATAAGTTCTAAAACTCACAAAGACAAACACCAAACAAGAACAAAGAGAGATCATGCAAGGTTTCAAATGATTTGAGCTCTCAACGAACGATACAATCAAGCTACTCACTTGAGATTCCCCCTTGATAGAAAGGCATTCAGACCAATAACCTGGTCTCCCAACTACCACCATGAGACTGGTATGAAGGGCAACCCTATACCTTGCACAAAGGCCACTTGAGCTAGATGATGACGATCTTGACTTTCTCAAGTAGGACCATCTTTCTTGATTGCGTTGTCTCGTTGAAGACAAGTTGATCGCTCCCCCATACCCACTATGGGTGAGCCACTCTTCAGCACATCTTCATAAGTCCATTGACACCACAATGGATGGAAAGCTTCAAGCATGATCTCCTAGTGATTCTTCACTTGAACTTGCACACGACAATCTTGATGACGATCACCACTTGATGTCATCCTCCATGGGTTGTATGGGATCTTCCTCTCTATGCAAGCCCATGGTGTAAGTGCACCTAGTGCCACCTTTTGTTTGTTTTAGAGTATTGAAGACAAACGTGGTTGAGGGACTACTTGTTTGCGAGAGTACACATGATAACACATATAGAAGTCCCTAGAGATTCAATTTAACTGTCAAAGACGACCCCCATAATGTTCGAAGATATCGATGATGGCCGAAGACCTTGGTGGTGTGCGAATATAATCAGTTGAAGATAATGAAACGCGAAGGCGAAGACTTGTGTTGTTTCTGTTTCTTATTTCCTAAGTGATAGGAACCACCATACTGTTAAGTGGGTTTGATGTGATCAAAGTCAGGTACTATCGTAATGCTCAACCCAATTTTCCTATCTATTCAAGTGAATACAACACGAAGGCAAAGACTTGTGTTGTTTTTGTTTCTTCTTTCCCGAGTGATAGGAACCACCATACTGTTAAGTGGGGTTGATGTGATCGAAGTCAGATACTCACGTAATGCTCAACCCAATTTACCTATGTCTTTGATCGAAGAAAAAGCAAGGAAATATCTTCCAAAGTTGGTTGAGTCAGCACTGCTTGTAGCCCAAGTAGTATTGCCGCGTGTGTCTTTGAAATCTGATCATTGGAACGCGGCTCGGTTGGCCATTGACCCAGGGTCATTTTGTCCATATCATGTAGGGTTTCCTGTTGGCTATAAAAGGTCCACCCTCCACCATAAGTTGGTGTTTTCTCAGAGTTAGATACGGTTATTGTCATTTTGGAGCAGCAACCCACCTCGAAGACATTGAGAGAGAGAACTATCATGCAAGGATAAACTCGAACACCTAGAGCCAGAGTGTTCGAGCATTACCGAAATCATTCTGTTCTGAGAGAAGTGTAGACTTGTTACACTTGAAGACTGTGATCTTTCACACGGTGGATCTAGTGGATCCAAGAGTCATTGCGGATTTCGAGGTGACCATGGTCAAGATCAATCCAAGAGTCATTCTGGATTGACGGGTGACAAGCTTGTATGGGTTTCGGAAGTCTCCCCTAAATACTTACCTGAGTGATTGGACGTGGTCTAAGAGACTTCGGGTCTAGAGGATCATGGTGAAGATGAGGTCTAAGACTCCCCAACCAAACGTAGAGTTATCACAACAACTAGAACCGGTCCAACAAATCATGTGTCTTCGTCAATCTATTGGTTCTATATTTCACTCCCTTACTTACTATACTGTGAAGCCAATTCTTGATCATCTCCCCCCGAAGACATTCTTGAAGACATTCCCAACTATTGTTTATATTGGCACTACCTAAGTTTATCATTGATATATCTTAGTGTGAATGATGACTATGCTTTATATGTTTGAATGTCTTGGTAGTATTATATGCTTTACTTAAATCCTTGATCATTATCCCTACCCGATCCTTTATTGCTTCCGCTTAACTTTGAACACATTTACTCTTTCGAAGCTTTCCATAAAAATCGCCTATTCATCCCTTCTATTCAATAACTAGCACTTTCTACTGGTATCTGAGCAAGGTACTCCCTTGTTCCGTGTTTGGGTTTAACCACCTGGAGTTTTACCTATGTCGACTATAGGGATAATCAAGGTGTCCACTTCATGCCCTGTCTTTGATTGCACGAACTATCCACTATGAAAGAGGTTGATGCGTAATCTTCTACAAGCAAAAGAGGATGATATATGGACGATCACTGTGAGGGGTATCTTAGAGCTCTACAACGACACCATCGACGAAGACATTCGTCTGTACACTCAGCTGGATGCCCGCACAAGGAACGCCATATGTTCGCGCCTCTCCAAGAGATGCTTCACTTTTGTATGCATTTTAGGCTCTGCTAAGCTTATCTGGGACAAGATCTCAGGTATCTACAAAGGATCCTCAACTCGTCAAATTCCTTCATTACTAGCTCCAGGAAGCACCTTGATGAAATGAAGGAAAACATTATACAGAATGATCCCGCGATATGCCTCATGGCCCAAGGTTCTAAGGTATCTTCTTATGACTCATCATCTTCAAGTGAATATTAATCTGATAGTGATGGTAAATCTAAGTGCGAATCCAAACCGAGCTACTCTGACCTCATCAAGATAGCCACTAAGCAAAAAAAATGCTATAGAAAGAATGCAATAAACTCTAGAGAAAAGCGATCACCTGTTGCGTAGGGAGATGACTTTGAACGATGATATGGCAAAAGATATGTGTGATCTTTGTCCAACGTTTGATGATCTCCAAGATCTTCATGACTCTCTCTCTCAACTAATCAGGAGAAGCTTTCTCTTTAATATCTTCAAAGAAAACTTGATCTTGAGAAGTTGAAAGAGGCTTATGAGGATCTTCGAGAGGAAAACGACTCACTTCTTGCTGAATAGACATGTACCACTGAGGATGAATTTGATGCTCCATGCTTAAGATGGCTTGCTCGTGAAGCTAACGATTCCACTAGTGAGTGTTCAAATGCTTCTAATAATGCAATATCTTTATCAGCATCTATGGTATCTAACTCCTCATCCGAGGAAACCAGTGCTACTACTAATGTCAATGACAGGTGGAAGACATTGCTTGAGACATGTGAGGGAAACCGACACCTATGGGAAACTCGGGGAGTCCCTTGACCGTTTGGCGGGGACACAGAGGTACATCATCGAGAGCAGACCTAGCGATCAACACCGGCAAGGTGCTTTTTACACAAGTTCGGGCCGCTTGGCGCATAAAACCCCACTCCTCTTAGTTTGTATTGTGTGCTTACTGTAGAGTGGTTTTGCTACAGTAAATTAGTAGGTGATTAGGCAGTCTCTGATCCCCAAAAAGTCCAGCCGCTAAGAATGAGCTTTGGGCCTCCTTTTATAGGCAAAGGGGTCACCAACAGTGTGCTCACGGGGTGTATAGTGAACAGTGTTCACCGCTCTACTTCTTTGGGGGTGTCAGGGTCAGTAAATGCCTTTTCTAACCCCTGACGTGCCGCAAGATGATAGAGACTTGTGCTGGAGTGGTGTGCTGGAGTGGTCGGATTGTGGTCGAAACTAGGGGGGACACCTGGCGAGCGAACAGGGGCTCGCTGGCCTGGCGTCCCTGTCGGATGACTTGATCACGTTCCCGACAAGGAGGGCTTGCCGGGGGCTTGAACACTTTCCCGACAAGGAGGGCTTGCCGGGGGCCTCGCCAGTCTATGTGAGCGTTTGTGGCAAGGGAGGCTTGCCGGGCTCTTGCTGATCTTCGGGAGTCTTCCCGGCAAAGCGGGCTTGCCGGGGCCTTGGGAGTCTTCCCAACAAGGGGGGCTTGTGGGGGTCTTGTGTTTGGAGCCTTTGTACTCCACGCCCTTGGAGAGGCGGAAGGGTGTGGCATTGGTGGGTCTTTGACTGCCTTTCAGCTTTTCTTCCCGTTGCACTGGCGTCAGGGGCGTCGTTGATGCCTATGCACAAGTCTGGGGCACAAGGGACCCCAGTCTCTAGTGCACTGACATGAGCCCCCCGACCTGGGCCACGCACACGCGCATGGCGTTGCTGGGCAAGGCCCAAAGTAGTGCACGGGCTTCCTTAGTAGGGGACTCTGTAGCTTTGGAGCCTTTGTGGACATCCCTTCCCCACGTTGCGCATCTAGCGCGAGAGGTGGAGAAGTGCGCGCATAGTAGCCTCCCCACCTCCCGACGTCTTATTGCCACGCGCGAAGCATGCGCAGTGATAGTCAAGCAAGTGGCATTCATGGCCATAAAGGTCGCAGTCTTGGCAGGGCCCGCCCCTGCATGCATTGGTGCAGCAGGGCGGTTTGCTGTTCGCCCGTGATCATGGGTGATTGGGCGAGAGGGGAGGCGGTTTCTGGAGTGAGAGGAGCTAGCCCCCCGTGCCTCGCCCTATAAATTTGGAAGTGTGCGAGGGGGTTTGGCTTATCCATCAGCTCCTGAAACATCCACCACCCCTAGCTTGTGTCTGTAGAATCTTCTCCAGCTCCAGGTGGCTCTCGCCCCCAACCATGGCTAGGGGACGAGGGAGGCCACCACCGGCTGCCAGGGTGGCAAGGGGATACCACTCGGATCATGCCACAACATCAAGGGGCGCAGCTGCGAAGGGCGACACGAGCGTCCGTGGTGGCGGAGGGGCGAGGAGCCGCGGTCGTCGCGGAGGCCGTGGCCGGGAGAGGTAGAGTGTTACTGCAGCACCTCCGTCTTCTCTTCCGCTGGACGGGAACTCGAACGGGGCGGCGGTGGAGCTCGTCATGGTGCTGCATGGCATCCCTCGGGGCCATTTGCATCTCCCTCGCCCTTTTTCTAGGGCGATGGAGGCCACCAAGCCCCGTGTCTTGTGGTTGCAGGCATACGGTTGCTCCCACGGCGCTCCATGTTGCTCGAGCAGGGATGGAAGGCCTTCGCCTGCGCCCACAGCCTCGAGGATGGCATATCCTCTGCTTCAAGCTAGCGGAGGATAATATGCTATCCGTCAAGTTTTACGGGTGCTCACGTGTTCGTCTTAGCTGCTGCGAAGAGAGATCGAGTAGCACCGAATGTCCCTCCTCGAGCGATAGCGACGAGGAGGACAGCGGCGGCAGTGGCGCTCTTGGCAGGTCAAGATGTCCGGGGGTCAGGTCGGAGTACGAACCCCCGAGCTCTGACTGACTGACGGCCCTGTCGCCGAGGACCGCTGACGCCTCTCCCCCTCCTGGCGGGGTTATCTTGCTTGAGCTGGCATCGGTGTCTCGTGTTCAAGGGGGAGGCACCTTCGCAAGCTCTAACTTCTCCAGCCCCCCTGCCTGGGCCACCTCACCGGAACGCGTGCTGGCTCCCCGGCCCCAGGAGGAGGGGCGCTCGCGGGCTCCGGATCTTTTGCCCCTTCATGTGCCAGAACCTCTGGTATCAAGCAAGATAGGGCTGGGTGGCGCTTGTCGGGGCTGGTCCCATTCTCGTTGGCATAGTGCTGGTCCTGGGGGAGCCAACCTTGACCATGTGGCGAGCTCCGCCTTTTTGTCTTCTTGAACTTCTGTCCGGAGTGCAAGTCCCTCGCCAAAAGATAGTACAATAGGTTAGAGTAGCAAAAATCATTCATGTAATATGTGTGAGTTTGTTTCAAACAAACAAATGAAATATTGTTTCCCTTGCGTCTGATCCTTCTCATTGTATGATACGCCTTTTGCATTTTCTGGAAGCTTGCCGGTGTGACTGGTCCTGCCGCTAGTGCTTTGAGGAACGGATTCTTAGCAGTTCTCTTGAGGGGTCGTTACCCGCAAGGCTCCTTGCGGCACTCAGTGCAACCATTAGATCGCCGAGCGCGGCTCGAGGCGAAATAAGGTGCTATGTAGCCACTTAGACTGTTGAACAAGTTTGAAATAGTGTGAAGGCGCTCTGTGGCCGTTCAGGTCGTTGAACTAGTTCGCAACAGAACTAAGGCGCATTGATCCTGACAAGGTTCCATCTATGCGCATGTTTCTCAAACAAGGTTTGGGATCTTCTTGAAAGGGAACAACCTATCTACTCTCAAATCTCATCTGAAATATTTATCACTTATGTGTCATGCCGTGACACTTCTCGCCGCGGCGCTTGGGTCCTTTGCCGGGCCTCAGGTCCCCGGCAAGCAGGAGACTATACTCTTCCGACAACTTCCCCTCTGGCGAGGTACTTGCCGACAGTTCTCGATTGTCGTATAGAAGGGGGGGGGTCGCCGGAGCATAACTCCTTTTCCTGTTTTGCCAGGCCGTGCTAACGGAGCCCCTGAGCGCACCTTTGGCGAAGACGTGATGCTTCCGGGGGGGAAGTGTTCGACTGGAGTGTGTGCCTGGGTTCTAGGGCCTGTAGGCACATTCTCGACGACTATGCATCACTCCGCGGAGGTGCGTCGGCCGGAGTATGCGCCGAAGGCCTTGCCGAAGCCCCCAGGCACACCCACGACAGCAGCGCACTGTCCGGGAGCGGCCGTCAGCCTTATGTCTTCAAGGTCGAGGTCTCCGTCTCCCAGGCCTGCATTCGCGCAGGCGTTAAGAGTCCGTGGCGAAGTAGACCGACCACCGTTGCGCCCTACTTCGAGGGACCGTAGTGGTGCACACTACTTCCCAAGATCTTACGTGGAACTTGCTAGAATCCGCGAAAAAGCTCTCAGCTTCGCTCCCCCTACCTGGCGTGCCAAAGATGTCGGGGAAACCGACACCTATGGGAAAATCGGGGAGTCCCTTGATCGTTTGGCGGGGAGAGAGAGGTACTGGCCACTTGGCGCATAAAACCATACTCCTGCTTAGTTTGTACTGTGTGCTTATTGTAGGGTGGTTTTGCTACAGTAACTTAGTAGGTGATTAGGGAGTCTATGATCCCCAAAAAGTCCAACCCCTAAGAATGAGCTTTGGGCATCCTTTTATAGGCAAAGGGTAACCAACAGTGTGCTCACGGGGTGTACAGTGAACAATGTTCACCGCTCTACTTCTTCAGTGGTGTCAGGGGCAGTAAATGCCTTGTTTGATCCTTGACCTGCCGCAAGATGGTTGCGACACGTACCCAGGTGAATCGACACCTGGGCCTTGTGCTGGCACACGAGGGATGTGTTGGACCGGTCGGATTGTGGTAGAAACTGGGGGAGGGACACCTGGCGAGCGAAGAGGGGCTTGCTGGCTTGGAGTCCCTATCAGATGACTTGATCACCTTCCCGGCAAGGAGGGATTGTCGGGGGCTTCAACACTTTCCCAACAAGGAGGGCTTGCCGGGGGCCTCGCCACTCTATGCGAGCCTTCCCGGCAAGGAAGGCTTGCCGGGGTCTTTCCGATCTTCGGGAGTCTTCCAGGCAAAGCGGGCTTGCCGGGGCCTTGGGAATCTTCCCGGCAAGGAGGGCTTGTCGGGGCCTTGCGTCTGAAGCCTTTGTACTCCACGCCCGTGGAGAGGGGGAACGACGTGGCCTTGGTGGGTCTTTGACTGCCTTTCAGCTGTTCTTCCCGGTGCACTACCGTCAGGGGCGTCACTAAAGTTTGAAAGGGCATCAGATCTTGTGTGATGTCCTCAAGAAGACAATCGTGAACAAAAACCCTAGGAAAGAAGGGGTTGGTTTCCAAAGAAACATCACTGTTGATGGATCGTAGTGGAAGCCTCAACAGTATACCTAAACACATGGGTTGCTGCAATGGGCCCCTCAGTTGACCTATCCATATTATCTTGCTTTAATTATGCTAACCCTATCATCATTGATGAATCCTTTGATTCCAACTATAAACTATTCAAATGTAAATATGGTGAAGCATTTGCTAGGTTCATTGGCACTAACTGCAGAAATGTTTCACCAACGAAGAGGATCTGGGTTCCCAAATGTATTCTTGAAAAGCTTCCTGTGGATGTCACGACGACATCTCTCAAGAGGACATTCCCTAGTTCAGCGTCTTCGAGAAGACAAAGATCTTCATATAATTGCACTAACAGCTATGTTTCGCTGGGAAGGACTCAAAAGACTCATGAATATGAGCACAATGGCATGAACCGTTATGTTCACACATCTAAGAACTTTTCTACATATTCATTTGAGTATTCTAACCCTTGTGTGAAACGTGCTATTAGGGCAACATTGGCTAAATTCTATGATGCTACTTTCTGTCCTATTGCTTCTAAAACAACCCACATGATGTGAGTGGTTAAGAAGAACTAATACCTTTATGCAACATTAGGTCTCTAGACTAAATAAAGACTAAGTCAAATACTATCTCTAGAGACCCGAAAACCTTCTTGTCCGGACGCAAGAAAACTAATGCAAATGGTGTTACCATTTATACTGTCCAGTGTTACTGTTACTATCACTTAAATATCTTCATCATGCATGATGTTGTTGCATTCCTTGGTGAACGAGACTAATTATAAAAGCAGGAAGACAAATTGAGTCCAAACCGAATGGACCATGGATAGTAGATGCAGCAGTCACATGACTGGTGATCGAAGCCTATTGATCGAGTCAACTCTTCGAGCTCCAACCAAAGATCACATTGTATTTTCCAACAGAACCATCAACAAAGTACTGGGACTAGGTAGAGTTTCTATCTCAAGGGATATGCACATGGAAAATGTGATGCTTGTTGAATCCCTTGGTTACAACTTAATGTCTATCTCAATGCTTTGTCATCTTGACATGCTTTTAATTTGTGGCAAATTCCGATGCATTGCACTAATGGACTTTGACAAAACCAAAGTCTTCGAAGGTTTCTATCGGCGATGCTAGGTCGGCACCTATGGGAATCAACGTGATACCCTTGTGATCGTAGGGCGGGGAAAGACGATGTTAAGAGCAGAGTTAACAATCAACACCGAACAAGCCTTTTTACCCAGGTTCGGGCCGCTTATGCGTAAAACCCTACGTCCTGCTCGTCTGATCATATTAAGCATTTCGTTGTTTGTTACAATAACTGATGATAACCGTCTTCTTTTCAATGTACAAAGAGTCTAACCCCTTGTGAATGAGCCACTAGCCTCCTTTTATAGGCAAAGGGGTCACCTACAGTGCTCGGTGGTAGGTTCACGAGAAGTTACAGTGAACCTAGAGCGGTGCCTATCCATCTACCGCTGTCAGGTGCATTAAATGCACGTCTTGTCCATGTGAGTGACGTGTTGGTGAAGACATGTGTCCATGCGTTTTGACACCCGGACACCGCGCTCGCGCATGCGTAATACGCTGGAACTTGGGGGCCAGTGGCACTGTGGCAAGGGTGGTTGCCCTCGAGTGCCTAGCCCGTCATGCCGGCAAGGGAGATTTCCAGGGCCTTGGGTCTTCGTCCCGACAAGGAAGCTTGCCGGGGGCTTCGGTTGTCGTCCTGGCAAAGGAGTTTTGCCGAGGCCTCGTGTCTGGTGAGCTCATCACGCCCACTAAATGGGTGTGGTCTTGGTTATCTTCCCGGCAAGGTAGGCTTGTTGGGGCCTTGGTAATCTTGGGGGCGCACCTTGATTGACTGTGCCACGCCCTGCCGTCAGGGGCCCTTTGCGCCCGTGCACAAGTCTGGGGCACTAGGGACCCCAGTCTTTAGTGCACCGATAGTTTCCGAAGAGGTGATCTATACATGGTAGAATTTTTGGTAGAACCATAGGTCGCCACTTGTCTTCTAGCAAAGGCTTCAGAATGCTGGCTATGGCATCAAAGGCTAGGTCATGCTGGTATGGGGAACATGCATACACGCACCAAGAAGAATAACATCATTGGCATTGAGGGTGTTAAGTTCAAGAAGGACCGTATGTGTGGTGCGTGTGAAGCCGGGAAGATGACTAGGGCCAAACATCGCTCGAAGACTACCATGACGAGATGCAGTCCCTTCGGGTTGCTCCACATGGACTTATTCGGCCCTACTCACTATTCCACTTTCTCTACCACTGTAAATCTATATGGCTTCGTAATTACTAATCATTACTGTAGATATACCTGGGTGCACATCTTACTTTATATGATTTTCGTTCAGGATGTCTTCAGGCGCTTTGCAAACAGGTGCATGACCAACTACAACGTCAAGATCAAGCATATCATTAGTGACAATTGCACAGAGTTCAAAAACACCGGTCCGGATACCTTTCTTGACTTCCTTGGTGTCACTCATGAGTTCTCTGCTCCATACACACCACAGCAGAGCAGCGTTGTGGAGCACAAGAACATGATGCTTATTGAGATGGCTTGCACTATGCTTGATGAATACATGACGCCAATGAAATTCTGGACTGAAGCCACTGATACTGCATGCCACATCATCAACGGGATATATCTTCATAAATTCTTCAAGAAAACCTCATATGAGCTACGTGCTGGTAAGAAACCCAATGTAAGTTATTTCAACATCTTCGGTGCAAGATGTTGGATTAGAGATCCACACCACACGTCAAACTTTACATCGTGTTTATATGTCGGTTTCATGCTTGGTTATGGAACAGATTTACACACCTAAAGGGTCTTCAACATTCTTCACAATAAAATTTTTGAAACTATAGATGTGTGGTTCGATGAAACTAATGGCTCGCAAAGAGACTACCTGCTCCTATGCTCGATGAAGTTCCATCTCATGAAGCTATTAGGCTAATGGGCACTGCTGATATAATACCTAAGGAACTAGTTGTTGAGGAAGTCATCATTCCTCCACCTACCGATCTCTAAGACAATGATGCTCCTGAGGATAATGCTGGTGATGAAGACAATGCTCTGCAGCAGAACCAAAGTCTTCCACCTGCTTATCCTCGTGTTGCAAATGAAGTTCAAATCAAGAAGATGCTCGATAACATTAATGCACTAGGTCCTCTCACTAGCTCAAGGGCAAACTAATTGCCTAACTTTTGTGAGCATTTTGATTTTATGTAAATCTCAGATCCCACCAAAGTAGATGAAGCTTTCATGGTATCAGAATGGATTCAAGCCATGCTAGAAGAGCTTCATCAATTCAAGCTCAACAACGATGGGAGCTAGTCAAGCGTCCTAATCCATGCAAGCATAGTATCATCGACACAAAGCGGATCTACCACAAAAAGCAAGATGAATCTAGCCAAGTGCTTAGAAACAAGGCTCGTCTTGTCACTCAAGGCTACCCAGAGGTTGAGGCTATTGATTTCGGTGAAACCTTTGCACGTGTGACCTGAAACCATATGCATATTTCTTGCATAAGCTAACCATCATGATATATGCTTCTACCAAATGGATGTCAAAAGTGCATTCCTCAATGGTAAGATTGAGGAAGAAGTATATGTTGCTCAACCACCAGGGTTTGAAGATCCAAAACACCATGACATGGTCTACGGGCTCAACAAGGCATTGTATGGCCTCAAACAAGCACTAAGGTCTTGATATGACACACTGAAGGAATTTCTCAAGGAGAAAGGCTTCAAACCTGGTTCACCCGATCCTACTCTTTTCACTAAATCATATGATGGTGAACTATTTGTATGTCAAATCTATGTTGATGACATTATCTTCGTATGTACTAACAATCAATAAGTGATGAGTTTAGCTTCGTGATGCAAGAGCAATATTAGATGTCTATGATGGGAGAACTAAAGTTCTTCCTAGGGCTTCAAATTCGACAACAACGAAATGGGATCTTCATATCACAGGAGAAGTACCTCAAGGACCGCCTCAAGAAGTTTGACATGCAAGATTGTAAAGGCGACAAGACGCCAATGCCAACAAATGGCCACCTCTGCACTGACAAAAATGGTAAAGATTTCCATCAGAAGGTATATCACTCCATAATAGGCTCTTTGTTGTACATACGTGCATCTATGTGAGATATAATGCTTAGCATTTGCATGTGTGCCCAATTCCAAGCAACACCAAAGGAAATACATCACTCGCGGTGAAGAGAATACTTGGATATTTGGCTCACACCCTAACGCTGGGATTATGGTATCCAAAGGGCTCGAAGTTTGATCTCATTGGCTATTCAGATTCAAAATTTGCAAGTAATCGAGTTGATCGCAAGTCTACAGCACGCACATGTCACATTCTTGGTCGATCACTAGTCTGTTGGTCTTCGGAGAAGCAGAACTGTGTCTCACTCTCCACTGCTGAAGCCAAATGCATTGCTGCTGGCGCTTGCTGCACCCACCTTATATGGTTGAAGCAAACTCTAAGGGACTACGACATCAACGAGAAGAAAGTACCTATCAACTATGACATAGAGAGTGCTAACAATATCACCAACAACCAAGTACAAGACTCGAAGAAAAACACATTCAGGTACTACATCATTTTCTTCGTGATCATGTGTTGAAGGGCGACATCATCATTGATGGGGTAATAGTCCTAGGGTAGGGTCATAGGCCTGCCCTATGACTCCTACCCAAGGACTACCCTTCATAAGGGATAAGGCCCTTAGTCAGTTCCGACTGCATTAAGGACTTCCCATCATCGTAGTCGGTGACGATTCCTCCATCATCCAGTCGGAGATGAGCATTCGGAGCGTATCGAACTTACCGACTGGATTCCACTCTGTGCATCGTAACCCCCCTGGAGGGCAACGGTCATACGTTTCCATGTACCTTTATTAGCATTTAAGACATACGTTACCTGTAAAGTAGGCATTTATTCGCCACTACTCCACCCCTGTCCACCGAGCCGTTGTGGAGGGCAGCGCACTCTATATAAGCCGCCCTTCCCCACTGGTGCAGGGGTAAGCAATTCACTGTAATCTATATTCCACTCGACAACAAGCTCCAAGAGCACTGAGACGTAGGGCTTTTACCTCCACCGTAGAGGGGCTTGAACTCATACAACCTCGCCGTAGCTAAGGCTCTGCCCATCCTTTCGTACCCTACACATCTACTGTCAGACTTATACCCACGACAGTTGGCGCCCACCTTGGGGCAGGCGTCTAAGTGACTTCCGGCGAGTTTGCGACTACATTTTTTCATCATGTCATCCGGTGGAGATTTGAGCATGGGTCACGAGATTCTCTTCGGCGCTCTCTCCTTCATCGTCGACGATTCGGCATGGCTTCGGGACGCCCCTCTCGACGTCGAGGCGCTCCCCAGTCGCGGGGCTACGCACTTCCGTGCCGGCGCCCGCGGTATTCTTTTTCTCCAGCAGTCGGCTCTGGTGTCGACCTACGCCGCCGTCACGCGCCGCAACAAGCGGTCCCGCCGTCCGCAGCTCCAGCGTTGGGTGCAACACGCCCAGGAGCGTCAGAACGCGTCCTCACAAGTGGCGGTCCTAGAGTCGGTTGTGGTTGCACCGCCGTCCCAGCGCTCGGACTCAGTTCCGACTGAGTTTCCTTCCGAGTACTTGGGTCGCGGGCCTGCAGCTGAAGTGCACATGGCCAACTCCCATGAAAGTCCCCGCCAAACTGGCCGGAACGAGCACGAGGTCGGCGAAACATCCGGCGCTCGTCGTCAGCCCCGCCGTTCTGCCAGTCGGCACACTCGGCGGAGCAACGTGGAGGTGTTCCGCACACCCGTCCTCAACATGGCTGCCGCCGCCAAGATAGCCAATTCCCTCCAGCCGACTGATTCAGAGGCTGGCAGGGGGATCAAGCAAATCCACGCCCTGCTGCACACGGCGCAGCAGCAATAATCGGCGGTCTCCCAGTCGCACAACATGATCCACAATAGCTCTGTTCATGCGAACACGCATCGGTCAGTTCACAGCCCCGGTTCTCATCAGCGACACAGGGGAGGCAGCCGTTCCATGAATCCCGAAGATCGTCGCCGCTCACGCACCCCTCCACGGGGTGGGCCCTATGGGCCCCGACATCCTGATGATCGGCGTTCAGTCAGTCACACTTATGATCCAAGGTCCGACGCAAGAGGGCATATCGCTGAGAGGAGGGTCGACAGGGGCCGGGCCCACCGCGATGGTCATGATATGGACCGTCCGAGTGGAAGCAGGACCATCGTCTCTGGTCCCGAGTGTTTCAGTCGAGCCATCCGTTCGGCTGACATCCCTCCCAACTTCCGATTGGTAACGCGGATCAGCAAGTTTACAGGAGAATCCAAGCCAGAAACGTGGTTGGACTACTACTGAGTGGCAGTCAAGATCGGAGGAGGGGACGACCACGTCGCCATGAAACACCTCCCTCAGATGCTCGACGGCTCGGCACGAGCGTGGCTGAACCAGTTGGCTCCCTCAAGCATCTACAGCTGGGCAGGTCTGGCCCGAGTCTTCATCAGGACCTTCGAAGGGATGTGCAAACGCCCTGCTGGCCTCGTGGAGCTCCAGCACTGTGTCCAGAAGCAGAATGAGCCCCTGCGCGATTTCATTCAGCGTTGGACGACCCTCTACCACACGGTGGAGAATGTCACAGAGCACCAAGCAGTCTACGCCTTCAAAGCAGGCGTGCGGTACAGAGATCTGTACCTGAAGTTCGGTCGAACAGGCGACATCTCCATGAGTAAAATGATGGAGATAGCGGCACGCTATGCAAATGGCGAAGAAGAGGACTACATTCGTAGCGGAAAGCACAAAGCAGTCGCCGATGGAGATGGGAACAACACTCGGAAGCAGAAGCAGAAAGCTCCGTCCACTCCGTAGGCAGAGGCCGCAGCCGTTACCAATGCCAAGTTGAAGGGCAAGGGGAAGGCTCAGTTCACCCCCAAGAAGAAGCAGTTCGGAAACCCCATCCTGGTCTAGCCGTGTCCGATTCACACGAAGATGGATGAAGAGGGCAACGCCATATATTCGAAGCATACCACTCGGCAATGTCGCCTCCTGATCCACGGGTTTGGCGAAGGGCAACCGAGTGAAAAGGACAATGAAAAGGATGAGGAGGACAAGGAGGATCCGTTCCCCCAAGTCCATGCAACACTGATGATTTTTGCTGACGTTGAGAGCAAGAGTCGACTGAAGCTGGTGAACTGGGAAGTGAACATTGCCTCGCCGACCAACCCCACGTTCCTCAAATGGTCTCAGACTGCGATCACCTTTGACCAGTCAGATCATCCAGCACACGTACCCACCCCAGGGAGGCAGGCTCTGGTCGTCGACCTGGTGGTGGAAGGAGTCCGACTGCGCAAAGTCCTCATGGACGGCGGCAGTGGTTTGAACATCATGTACGCTGACAATCTCAAGGGGATGGGCATTCTGATGTCCAAACTTAGCGAGAGTAGCATGCAGTTCCATGGAGTCGTCACTGGACGAAAGGCCAAGTCACTCGGCCAGATCGCGTTGGACGTCGTCTTCGGATCCGACAAGAACTTCCGCAACGAAAAGTTGACGTTCGAGGTGGTGGACTTCCAGAGTGCGTACCACGCAATTCTGGGCCGCTCGGCGTATGCGCGTTTCATGGCCCGTCCATGTTACGTGTACCTGAAGCTGAAGATGCCAGGCCCGAAAGGTGTGATCACTATCACAGGCAATCGGCAGCGGGCCGAGGAGTGTCTGCACCAGGGATCGAGGATCGCTGATCAGCAGATGGCTGTCCTCGAGCTTGACGAGTACAAGAAGACAGTCGACCCCGCTGACTTGATGCGTTCGAAGAAGCCAGCTTCGGAGTCCGCATTCCAGTCGGCGGGAGAGACGAAGAAGGTCTGCATCCACCCCACGGACGACACCGCTGCCCCGACGAATATCTCCACCACCCTCGATCCTAAATAGGAAGCCGAGCTGATCCAATTCCTCCGTGAGAACTGGGACATCTTCGCATGGAAGCCCTCTGACATGCCAGGTGTACCCACGGAGTTGGCTGAGCACCGACTGCATGTGGATCCCGCCGCTCGGCCTGTCCGATAACGCCTGCGTCGGTCCGCCGCGCACAAGAGGAAGGCAATCGGAGAAGAGGTGGCCAAGCTTTTGGCAGCCAACTTCATTCGCGAGGTACACCACTACGAGTGTCTCGCCAATGTTGTCATGATGCCCAAGAAGGACAAGTCGCTCCAAATGTGCATCGACTTCAAGCATCTCAATAAGGTCTGCCCGAAAGATCATTTTCCGCTCCCCCGCATCGATCAAATTGTCGATTCGACTGCGGGATGCGAGCGTTTGTCATTTCTTGATGCCAACTCAGGCTATCATCAGATCCGTTTGTATGGCCCCGATGAATTAAAAACAGCCTTCATCACCCCATTCGGGTGCATCTGCTACATCACTATGCCATTTGGTTTGAAGAATGCAGGAGCAACCTTTATGCGCATGATCCAAAAATGCCTCCTCGACCAGATCGGTCGGAATGTGGAGGCGTATATGGATGATATCGTAGTCAAGTCACGCAAAGGTTCCGACCTGCTGACTGACTTGGCAGAAACATTCGCCAGCCTTCGTAGGTACGATATCAAGGTCAACCCAGCCAAGTGTTCACTCGGCATTCCCAGCGGAAAGTTACTTGGTTTCTTCGTTTCCGAACGAGGGATCGATGTCAACCCCGAAAAGATCGGGACCATTGTCCGAATGGAGCAGCCGGTCAAAATACACGATGTTCAAAGGCTCACAGGTTTCCTAGAAACTTTGAGCAGGTTTATCAGTCGACTCGGCGAGAAGGCGCTTCCTCTGTACCGACTCATGAAGAAATCAGATACTTTCGAGTGGACAGACGAAGCCCAAGTCGCATTCGACGACCTCAAAGTCCTACTTTCCACCCAGCCGATTCTTACTGCTCCGCTTAGTAAAGAGCCCCTTCTACTGTACATCGCGGATACAAATCAAGTCGTCAGCACTGTTCTCACAGTCGAACGGGAAGAAGAAGGCAAAGCATACAAAGTTCAGCGGCCAGTGTATTATTTCTCCGAAGTCCTGACTCCTTCCAAGCAGAGGTATCCCCACTATCAAAAACATATCTACGGGATTTACATGACTGCGAAGAAGGTGGCTCATTATTTCCAAGACCACTCGGTGTCTGTCGTTTCTGATGCTCCGTTGTCGGAAATCCTCCACAATCGGGACGCATCGGGTCGAGTGGCGAAGTGGGCAATGGAGATGTTATACTGCGACATCAAGTTCGAGGCCAAGAAAGCTATAAAGTCTCAAGCTCTAGCTGACTTCATAGCAGAATGGGTAGAACAATAACAACCAACCCACATCTACTCGGCTCATTGGACAATGTTCTTCGATGGGTCCAAGATTTTGAATGGCTCCGGCGCTGGCATTGTGATTATATCGCCAAAGGGTGACAAACTGTATGTGTTGCAGATACACTTTGATTCCTCCAACAACGAGGTAGAGTATGAAGCTCTCCTTTATAGACTGCGCATGGCCATCGCACTCGGCGTCCGTCGCCTGATGGTCTTTGGCGATTCGGATTTGGTGGTTAATCAAGTAATGAAGGAGTGGGACGTCAGGAACCCCACCATGACCACATACTGCAATGCAGTGAGGAAGCTCGACAAAAAGTTTGAAGGTCTAGAGCTCCACCATGTTCCGCGGCTGAAAAACCAAGCAGCTGATGAGTTGGCAAAACTCGGATCCACTCGGAGACCAGTCCCGAGTGATGTCTGCCGCGAGCACCTCCACCTTCCCACTGCTAAAGATCCTTTCACAGAGGAACCAGTACAACCAAAGAGCTCGACAGATCCGACTAAAGTCGAAGTGCCTGTTGTGGTTGATTTGATCATGGAGATTCTTACTTTCATCCCCGATTGGAGTATGCCCATCATTGCATACATCCTGAGGCAAGAATTACCAGAAGACGAAGTCCAAGCCAGACAAATCGTCCGCAGGTCAAAGTCGTTCACTGTCATTGATGGCCAGTTGTACAAAGAAAGCGTTTCACGCGTCCTTCAACGATGCAACTCCCCTGAGGAGGGACAGTTAATCCTGGAAGAAATTCACTCGGGAACCTGCGTTCATCACGCCTCCTCGAGGGCAAACGTTGCCAAAGCATTCAGAGCTGGCTTCTTCTGGCTGTAGGCGAATGAAATGGCGAAAGATATGGTCGACCGGTGTGAAGGCTGTCAGTTCTACTCTAACAAGTCCCACAAGCCAACATCTGCGTTGAAGACAATCCCTCTTGTTTGGCCGTTTGCAGTATGGGGATTAGATACAGTCGGTCCATTCAGGACAGGCCAAGGGGGATTCACACATCTGTTGGTGGCAGTTGACAAGTTCACAAAGTGGATTGAAGCCAAGCCCATCAAGAAGCTCGACGCCCTTACGGCCATCAAGTTTGTCAGGGACATCATCTCCAGATTCGGGGTACCTCACAGCATAATCACTAACAACGGAACAAACTTTGACTCGGACAGATTCAAAGGTTTCTGTACAAGCCAAGGTATCCGAGTGGATTTTGCATCTCTGGCGCATCCCCAAACAAACGGGTAAGCAGAGCGGGCGAATGGACTTATTCTGCAAGGTTTGAAGCCTCGACTCCTGCGAGAAGTGGGACATGCCGCCGGTGCATGGGTCACCGAGCTACCTTCGGTGCTTTGGGGTCTCCGCACAACCCCAAATAGATCTACAGGGCGATCCCCGTTCTTCCTCGTTTACGGAGCAGAGCCAGTCCTTCTGAGTGACTTGCTTCACAACGCTCCACGAGTTGAACTCTTCTCCGAAGCTGAAGCAGAGCAAGCAAGGCAAGACGGAGTGGATCTTCTAGAGGAGGAGCGCGAGATGGCACTGACACGCTCAACCATTTACCAACAAGATCTGCGGCGCTTTCACGCGCGACACGTCAGGAGTCGTACATTCCAAGCAGGCGACCTGGTGCTCCGAGTGGATCAGCAGAGACCTCACAAGTTGGCTCCCGCCTGGGAAGGACCCTTCATCATCTCGAAGGTGCTGAACAGCGGAGCATACCGACTCTACAACATCGACACGGAAACGGACGAGCCGCGAGCATGGAACGGAGATCTCCTGAAGCGCTTCTACACGTGACCGTCGACTGAAGCAATGTAAAGAAAAAGTATCGTTGAAGTAATACAAAGCAGATTGAGTTCTTGCAGATTCAAAATTCTTCCGCAGTCGCAGACTCCGGTCTAAAAAAAAAACTTAGCTGCGATCACGAATCACCTAAGTATTAACTTTCTCCGAGTGTGCACTAAACGTCGCACTCGGGGACTTAGCTGCGATCAAGAATCGCCTAAGTATTAACTTTCTCCGAGTGTGCACTAAACGTCGCACTCGGGGACTTAGCCGCGATCAAGAATCGCCTAAGTATTAACTTTCTCCGAGTGTGCACTAAACGTTGCACTCGGGGACCTAGCTGCGATCAAGAATCGCTTAAGTACAAACTTTCTCCGAGTGTGCACTAAACGTCGCACTCTGGGACTTAGCTGTGATCAAGAATCGCCTAAGTACAAACTTTCTCCGAGTATGCACTAAACGTCGCACTCAGGGACTTAGCTGCGATCACGAATCACCTAAGTATTAACTTTCTCCAAGTGTGCACTAAACGTCGCACTCGGGGACTTAGCTGCGATCAAGAATCGCCTAAGTACAAACATTCTCTGAGTGTACACTAAACGTCGCACTCGGGGACTTAGTTGCGCTCAAGAATTGCCTAAGTACAAACTTTCTCCGAGTATGCACTAAACGTCGCACTCGGGGACTTAGCTGCGATCACGAATCGCCTAAGTACAAACTTTCTCCGAGTGTGCACTAAACGTCGCACTAGGAGACTTAGACGCGATCCCGAATCGCCTAAGTACTAACTTTCTCCGAATGTGCACTAAACGTCGCACTCGGAGACTTGTCTGCGATCAATAATCGCCTAAATAGAAAGCTTTCTTCGAGTGTATCTTACAGATCCACTCGGAGGCTTAGCAGACCCTCATTGAGGCTCATGTAGATGTCAAGACAATTGACAATTACATGAGTGGCAGTACCTCATTGAGGCTCATGTGGATGTCAAGACAACTGACAATTACATGAGTAACAACTCGCTCCGAGTACGACCTGACAGTCGCACTCGAAGACTTAGCCGCGATCACGAATCGCCTAAGTACTGGATTGCCTTCGAGTGTATCCTCCAGATCCACTCGGAGATTCAACACACCCTCAGTGAGGCTCATGTAGATGTCAAGACAACTGACAATTACATGAGTAGCAGAACCTCATTGAGGCTCATGTAGATGTCAAGACAACTGACAATTACATGAGTAACAACTCGCTCCGAGTACGACCTGACAGTCGAACTCGAAGACTTAGCCGCGATCACGAATCGCCTAAGTATTTGATTGCCTTCGAGTGTATCCTCCAGATCCACTCGGAGATTCAGCAGACCCTCAGTGAGGCTCATGCAGATGTCAAGACAACTGACAGTTACATGCTCCGCATGTTTGCCATTGGCTTCACCAAGAAACGCCAAACAAAAACTACGAGCCAAAATCGTGTCAACAACTTTTTGGCAAAAGAAGAGCAAAAGATTCGATTCAAATTCAAAGTTAGTCTAAAGATAGTTGGTTCGGTGTAGATCAAGCTTATCCACACCGAACCACGAATGTGACGGCCAACAACAGTGGCCAAAGTTTCATACAACTAACACTCGGCATACCGAGGAAAAAGTTTTCTTAAGCGTCGTCAGGGCTGGCACTGGGACTGGCACGCTCCACGAAAGTGTCGAGGTCGATCCCGTCTGCGATGCGAGTGGCACTCTCAAGGAAGGTCTCCATGAAATCTTCGAATCAAAGCTTTTTGGTGTTGGCGACTTGCAACGCCTTCAGCTTCTCTTCGCGAGCCCCCTTGCAGTGCACTCGGACCAGCGACAGCGCCACGTCCGCACCACAGCGAGCCGCAGATTTCTTCCACGCCTGCACTCGGTTCGGGACCTACTCCAGCCAACTCATCAAACCTTCCATTTCTTGCCGAGACTCGTCTTCGGGCCACAGCTCCTTGTCGATTCGGCCGACAACCTCTCTCAGTCGACCGATGAAAGGTCCCACTTTGCCTAGGCGAATGTGTGCTCGGAGCATGTCTCGATTGGCGTCCTCGCCGAGTGGAACGTTCGGAAGAATAGACCGCTCAACGTCAGCCGCTTCAGCCTCAGTGTCCATGCAAAAATCTGCAAAGACAGGACGAGCAAACAGTAAGCGCAGAATGAAATACACAGTCCACAAGCACTCGGAAAAACAGAACTTACCACCGAGAAGCGCTATCATCTTCCTTGCCCACTCACTGACGTAATTCTCCTGTGCTATGCACCGCCTGTTCAACACCTGCATCTGTCCCATCAATTCGGTCCTTTGTTTCCCCATTTTCTCAATTTCAGCCGCCAATGCCTTGTTTGTCTCACGGGGCTCCTCCAAGGACTTTTCTCGTTCAGTCAGAACATCCTTCGGACCAGCCAAGGCAAGCATTGCTGCATCCAGTTCCGCAGCAAACTGAACCTTTTCAGCCCTCACAGTCTCGTACGCTGATCCCATCTCGCAAGTCTTTTGCAAGTCAGCGCCAAGAGACGATCAGACAAATTCAACAAGGACAACAATAAAAATTCGAAGTTCTTCAGACCCCTGCCGACGCAAGCAGTCGACAGCGGTCTCGGGGACTACACCCAGTGGGTTCACTAAGAGTGACCCCACTGGCATGAAGCTCAAATAGGCCCGCCCTATT
The DNA here is from genome assembly GCF_904849725.1 of Hordeum vulgare subsp. vulgare. Taxonomy (NCBI): domain Eukaryota; kingdom Viridiplantae; phylum Streptophyta; class Magnoliopsida; order Poales; family Poaceae; genus Hordeum; species Hordeum vulgare. The sequence continues at coordinate 261,182,890 of NC_058523.1, read as the reverse complement.
GACATACATAACAACAAAAAAGCCTATGAGGTTACCCCACCTGAGTACAATTACTGTCGGGGACTCATCCAGTAGGCGCACTCGGAATGCCCCCACCGGTAACATTCGAACAGATTAGTTTTGATCTGATCAAGTTAAAGAAAATGTATATAAAGACAACTGCCGGTGCAAGCACTCGACAGAAGTCTCGGGGGCTACACCCACTGGGTTCACTAAGAGTGAACCCACTGCAAAATAATGATACTATAACCGAGTACATTGCTTAAACACCCAGTGGGTTACAAGAGGAAAGTAAATACTTACTAGCCCACATACTCAGATATCGTCCCGGAGTTCCAAGCTTCGCTTGTACACAGACGCGAAGGAGTCGTACGCTCTCTTGGCATCACCCGCCATCAATTCCGCCTGCACCATGGCCCCCTTGGCAGCTCCGACCTGATCTTTCGGGAGGCGCTGGACGTCGTACTGGACAGTCGACGGACCTGGAACCATAGGAGACTCCTTGGGCATCCCAAGTCCTGCTCCAGTCGGTTCAGCTGCGAGAAGCGCCGGTTCAGTCGACGGCATCGTCTCAGTCGGCGGCGCGTCCATGGCGGGAGTAGTAACCGGTGGAACAGCCTCAAGGACAGGCACCGCAGCTTGCTCGGACCACCTCTGGTCGCCCTCCTCCACATAAATCACCTCTGAGGGAAACCCGATCGAACGGCGTGAGACCACAGGAAAAAGGCAAGACCAAAGACAGAATACGTGATGCAATAATGTAAGCTCTCAGAATCGCCACGACGCACCTGGCTATGATGTGACAACATTGTCCATGTCCATGGGATCGTCCCCCTAGCGTGGCGCAGAGGTGGCGGAGGTGGCAGCTCTGTCGAGTAAAATTCATTCGACCAATAAGCATGAGTTCAATCAAATACTGGAAGAAGATAGAAGAACAATGCACTTACGCTGAGGTGACGGGAACTGTGACCCTCATCCACGGCAAAGCCTTCCGAGGCTTAGATCCACTCGATTTGGCCATCTTAGAGGGCTGGCCCGCAGGCTCAGCAGCAGAGTCCCTGGTCCTCTTTGTGCTCCGAGCACTCGGAACCATGGGAGCGGCTGGCGAGGCGCTCGGAACCACAGGAGCAGCTGGCGGGGCACTCGAGGATGCTGGAGGAGCCGACGGAGCCACGAGTTCATGACGGCGTTTAGTTCGAGGCTCTGGCGGTGGGGGTGGAAAGTTCTGTTCCTCATCTTCCTCCTCTTCTTCTTCGGACTCCTCCTCTGTCTCCCCACTGTCGGAGACATACTCGACGCTCTCCACGCTGCCCTCCTGGCTACCTTCCTCTTCCTCGGCCGGATTCCCGTTCGAGACAGGAGAAAACCAGTTAGTCCACGCCTGCACGAGATACAGTCGACAACATCAGACGTCAGACAGTGATTCAAGAAGTTATACTCAACTCATTCGGAGGAGGGTTGTCCGTGCGGAAGGGTTTCACTCGCCTGGCTCCTCTAGGGTTATCGCAGGCGCCTGTGATGTTGAGGACCCACGACGCCACCATCTCCCCGGTCACGCACTCGACGTTAGTCCGAGTGGAGTCCTCAGGCCCCGTGTAGTGCCACATGGCGTGGTGTCGAGCTTGCAGAGGCTGGATACGCCGACCCAGACAAACCTCCAGCAAATCTACGCCAGTGACTCCCCTTCGGACGACCTCTACAAGCGCATCGACAAGAGGCTGGATCTAGATCTTCTCCGCCTTCGAGAGCGCGAGCTGCCTAGGCGGAGCCGGTCGGTCTAAGCTAAAAGGAGGCAGTCCAGTTGCGGCATTTGGGCAAGCAACGTCCTGGCAGTAGAACCATGTCGACTGCCAGTTCCTAACAGATTCAGACAACTAAAGAGCTGGATAGCTACTTTTACTTTTCTTTTGGAAGCCTAAGCCTCCGCAGAGCTGAAGGAGGTGGGTTTTATCATCCGACTGGTTAAGTCTTTTGATGGTTTGAAATCTAGCAGAGAAGATGTGTTTGAAAAGCCCCCAATGGGGAGGACAGCCGATGAAACACTCGCACAGCACGACAAAGGCACAGAGATGAGCTATTGCATTGGGAGGAAAATGGTGGAGTTGCGCCCCGAAGTGGTTCATTATAGCTTTGAAGAAGGGATGAGGAGGCAGAGAGAAGCCTTGGTGCATGTGGCTGAGCAGCAAGACACGCTCCCCCTCCCGGGGCGCCGGCTCGGTCTCGCCCTCCATCGGCAACCTCCACGTCTTGTGCACGATCATGTCGTGCTCCACCAACTCCAGCAAGTCCCTCTCCGTCACCGTGGAGGGGAGGAAATCCCCCTGGATCTAACCCGCCGGTAGCGCTCGCTGCCGCCGCTGAGCAGGAGCCACCGCCTTCCCCTTCTTCTTCCGCGCCTCGAGCTTGCTAGTCTACCCCTTTGTCATGGTGGAGGATGCAGATCCGCGAGGGAGAAGGAGAAAGGAGGAGTTTGAGATGCGCAGGAGGCGACGAGAGAAGCGGGGCAAGTGCGAGCAATCAGGCGAGCGCAACGAAAAACCCTCGCTGCAGAGGTTTAAGTAAGGTTCCGACTGGGTCACTAGCAGGTTGCCCCGAAATCTTATCCCCCGACCGGTTGCTGCGATATTAGTGGAGAAGATGAAGGCGCGGAAATCGAGGCGGCAGATACTACTCGATTACGATGTCGTCATCCCCGCTGAGCGCGCGGCAACCGAAATTTGAGGATCCCTGAAAATTTGCCGCTGTCAGTTGACTGGTCACGTCAAAAGATACCATGGAAGCACTCGGTCCCTGACGGTTCGTTCAAAAATACATCCAGTCGGATCACCAGTCAAAGAGGATAAAATGGATCGAGGCAAACAACGCCAAAGTCGCGTCCGTACCAGTCGGATCCGTACTCCAAGCATCGCTTCGTCCTTCCAACCCAAATCCATTCGGGGACTAATGATGGGGTAATAGTCTGAGGGTAGGGTCATAGGCCTGCCCTATGACTCCTACCCAAGGACTACCCTTCATAAGGGATAAGGCCCTTAGTCAGTTCCGACTGAATTAAGGACTTCCCATCATCTAGTCGGTGACGATTCCTCCATCATCCAGTCGGAGATGAGCATTCGGAGCGTATCGAACTTACCGACTGGATTCCACTCTGTGCATCGTAACCCCCCTGGAGGGCAACGGTCATACGTTTCCATGTACCTTTATTAGCATTTAAGACATACGTTACCTGTAAAGTAGGCATTTATTCGCCACTACTCCACCCCTGTCCACCGAGCCATTGTGGAGGGCAGCGCACTCTATATAAGCCGCCCTTCCCCACTGGGGCAGGGGTTAGCAATTCACTGTAATCTATATTCCACTCGACAACAAGCTCCAAGAGCACTGAGACGTAGGGCTTTTACCTCCACCGTTGAGGGGCCTGAACTCATACAACCTCGCCGTAGCTAAGGCTCTGCCCATCCTTTCGTACCCTACACATCTACTTTCAGACTTATACCCACCACAATCATCGAACCCTTGACGTTAGAAGAACAATTGGCTGATATCTTCATGAAGCCTTTGGATGATCAGAGGTTTTGCAAGCCGCGATGTGAGCTAAATATCATATAATCCTCAAATGTCCTATGAATGGACATGCATCATAACGCTTCTGCATGTTGATGACTTTGATGCACGACACACGAAGTAACGTTTGTCTTCAACTCATAAATACATACACTCAATGTGTGAATACATTAACAAAGAATGTGAGTCCAAAACGCCACGATAATGATGCCCCGTGTCTGGATCAAATATCCTTATACGGTGGGAAACACCACCAACCCCTCCTAAAGACATTTCTTTGTCTTCGTATCTTCATCTATCTCTTCATGAAATTGAGTTTGTCTTCGAATTTTATGGTTGTCTTGGAACTTGAAAACTTCTCATTTGAATGTCATATGAGACATTATGGAGTTCTGTCCTCTATAGCATCTTGCCTATAGCTATATCTTAGAATTTTATCTAGGCAAATGTGATCGGACCCTTACATTTTATCTATACTTATCTCTCCTAACTCTGTTCAATTCCACTCATATGCATTCTAATTGACACGTGTTGATTGTCTTTGCAGCATCCTTGTCTGCCGAGGACAAATCCAACCAAGAGGTTAAAATGTTTTTCACACTGATATTTCTACCACCCAAATCGCCGAAATTTCCACGCCTAGCACAACAGATCGGAGGTAGTGGGTTGTCAGACGTGTTGCATGCATGCCATGTGCCCCCACTACGTCGATGAGTCCGGCAAAAATCCATCCAAAAATATCGGATGTTCATGTTTCACCCCATACTTATAAATACAAGTCCCCTAGTTGAATACTTATATTGCCTCTACACCTCCGTCCCCAAGCTCCAAACCCTAGCGTTGTTGCCGGATTTCCTCATCGCCACAGAAGAAGCGCTTCGCTGTCGTGACTTCTTCATCAACGTACTCACTCCGACAACGACCATCCTGGCTCTTCATGTCTGAAGAAATGTTGAGAGGCAAGTTGTTCAGCATGAGTGCACTACCACACACGCTCAGATAATAGATATGCACCAGCTGTTGACACCACCGCAGCTGAAGACAATGTAGAAAATGCTATTGAAGACATTGCTTCTACTGAAGTCAATGTACAAAGATAAACCGACCACGTGACCCAACTGGATGCCCTAATGGTATCATCGCTATTGTGTGAAGACAGTGAATTCATGGACATTGGCACTCCTCCAAGGCTAGAAGTGCCTCAAACCGCTCCAGATTCTCCGCTTAGTCGATTTCCAAAACTTGTGGCAAGATTCCATGAATCACCATTCTCACCAAGGGAAGATGAAGCCACTAAATGTGCGTCACCACTCAGAAGGCTTCGGAAAGTTCCAAGGCCAGCCACATCTTCGATGCAAAGCATCCCAGAAGATGAAGTGCCTGTGACTCCGACTGCATGAGTCGATGAAGTTCTCGGGCTTGAAGACATTGCTCATGATCAGCCTGAGATCAAAGGTAAAGCAACTGAAGATATTGTTGTTGATGATGTTGTTGCACCTGATGACCCTCCTATGCCTGCTACACCATCCACCAATGACAATGCTGACAACATTGTGATGGCTCGCAATCGGTAGGAGAAATGGTCCCTACCAGATGGCCGAGGCTAGAAACACATCCAAGAATGGGCCTGTAATATGAGTTCAGCGTCTTTCGCCAGCCAGGAGTTATGAAGCCTATGCCGAGGCTTCCAATTATTCACTATCAAGGACCAGGTCGTCCAATTCTCTTCAGTGTCTAGTGCTTCAGACTGAACAATACTTTTTGTGACTTACAGAAATCCATACATGAAGCAAAAAATTCAACCTGACACGTCTAGAGCATGCCTCAGCGTGATTACTATTTAGTTGTGCTCTGTGGACATAACCAGATCTTCCCTCACAAGCACCTTAGCTATGAAGCAATGAGTGGTCTTCCATGTTTTCCTAAGACCTCACTGTCTTCGAGATGTTGGACTGTTTCAGTTTGTCACTAACCATGATGATTGTAATGAACAAATAATTCTTCAATTTTGTGCAACTCTCCACATCTTTGGCTATGGATGAGATTTGCAGGAATGGAAAATGGACTTCATGATTCGAGATGCGCATGTCCCAGCTCTTACAATGGAATTATTTTCCAGCATAAAACTTACCCCATCTGGCAAATACTTACATCCAAAATCTGCAACCTATGCTGGAGCTACCCGGAGCATATTCCACAAACGTGAGCCCAATATGATTAAAATGCTCACGCTAATGAAGCCTTTGGCCCCAGATGCTGATCTGTCTACAAGCTTCTTTGTTAATGATCTTAAATATCTGCCTAAGACTATATACCATATTTTTCGTCGTACCATATGGCCAATCAAAGGGCATTCATCTTCAAGCAAGCTGCAAGGTGCATCTAAGGCATTGGTCTATAACACTCTCTATGGCATCAAGTTCAATCTTCAAGATCTATTTCTGAGAACTGTGGCTGCCAGTAGCATCAATATATTTTAAAGCAAGATCTATGCACCATGGAACATTCTCTTCATTAAGTGCCGAACACATACATGGTTTATTGCTTTTTGCTCACAACCACGGGATATATCTTCCAGATGTTGAAGTCACACACGAAGACATTTATCTATCCAAGGCCAAGAATACCATAGTTCGCGGCACAAGTGGCACTCTTGATGATGAAGGGCTTCACATACCATCTGACCCAGCCAAGGCAAGGCTCATTGGCTCTATTCTATGCACTTAGCCAAGTGTCACTGAAACGGCAAGCACACCACCATAATCCAGAAGGTAAGAGGCCATGAATGATCGAGAACTTCTTATCTCTCTGATCCAGAAGCAAGATCATCACCATGAGTGGACGTGAAGAAAAATGCATGCCCTGGTAATAGATCTCAATCACATTCACAACCTCTCCTTGTGTCACATGAAACTCGCACGCGTTCTTGGAAGACATTGTCTCTCTTGGCTCAAGAGAAGATGTTCACGAGGATGTCTTTGCTGAACGTCACAAATTTGGTGCCCCTCCTCCTCGTATGGACAAATAGTGCAAGATGTCATCCCTCGAAGACAGTGACTTCTAGTCATCGGCACCATATGTTCATGCCAATATTGACCATGATGAAGATGACGACGTCACTTCTCCTGCTGCACCAACGACACACATCACCGCTGCACCAAGCCATCCTGCACCAACCTCCGACGACCCAGTTGCACCATGGTCTTCACACCATGGGGACGAGTAGGGACCACTGTCTTCGCCCTTTTTGGTCATTTGGTGACAAAGGGGGAGAATCATTGGTTAATAGTATTCGAACGGGTCTATATGGACTGGGTGCTACTATTTTGTTAAGTTTACAACTCTCGCTCTAATGATTTGCTCTTTTGGGTTGTAAAACTTAAGTTGTGATGGACGTCTGCACATTCCTAGTTTATCGTAACTTTGGCACTATTTCATGTTGTATCATATGCGTCCGAAGTCATTCTGCAAACACCCATTTTTGATTATGCATTTCATTATCTTCATGAAACCTTTAAATATATATTGATTGGATTCCAAGATATAGGGGGGGGGGATCTCCACTAATTACAACTTGCCATGTGCTTTTTCAGTCAAAGCAAAATCTTCATAAGACTATCTTCACGGGGAGCTCTCTATATCATGAAATGATAATGTCCATGTATTTATCCGCATTGAAAATTTGAACCAGTTTGTCATCAATCAACAAAAAGGGGGTTTGTTGGTTTTGGAGCATTGAAGACAACACGGTTGAGGGACTAATGTTTTTGTGAGAGTACACGTGAGAACACATGTAGAAGTCTATGGAGATCCGGTTTAACCGTCGAAGACGACCCCCAAAAATGTCTGGAGACATTGATGATGGCAGAAGCTATTGGTGGTGAGCGAAGATAATCGCTTGAAGATAATGAAACTGGAAGACAAAGTCATTTGTTGTTTTTGTTTCTTCTTTCCCGAGTCATAGGAACTACCGTACTATTAAGTGTGGTTGATGTGATGTAATTAGATGCTGATGTAATTCTTAATCCACATTTACCTATGTCTTCGGCCAAAGACAATGAGAGGAAATCTCTTCCATAGTTGGTTGAGTCATCATTGCTTGTAGCCCAAGTAATGTTGACGCGTGCGTATTTGAAATCCGACCGTTGCAAAACGTGTCGGTTGGCCATTGACCCAGGGTCATTTTTTCATATCATGTAGGGTTGCCTGTTGGCTATAAATAGCCCACCACTCCACCATAAGTTGGTGGTTGCTTAGAGTTAGATACGGTTGTTGTTGTTTTGGAGCAATACACCCCGAAGACATTGAGAGAGAGAACTATCCTACGAGGATAAACCCAAACACCTAGATCCAGTGTTCGAGTATTACTGAAGTCATTCTATTCTTAGAGGACTGAAGAATTGTTACTCCTGAACACTGTGATCCTCGAGACGGTTATGTGTCTTGGTCTAGTGCATCCAAGAGTCATCGTGGATTGCTGGGTGACCATGGTCTAGATCAATCCCAGAGTCATTCTGGATTGACGGTGACCAAGTTTGTATGGGTTTCGAAAGTATCCCCTTAAGACTTACCTGTGTGATTCGACATGGTATGAGAGACTTAAGATTAAGGGGATCAAGATGAAGACGAAGTCTAAGCCTCCGCAAGCAAACGTACAGTTGTCACAACAACTGGAACTGGTCCAACAAATCATGTGTCTTTGTCAAGCTACTGGTTCTATCTTCCACTTTGTTACTTACTATACTATGAAGACATTGCTTGATCATCTCACCCCGAAGACATTCTATGAAGACATTCCCAACTGTTGTTTATAGTTGCACTACCTAAGTTTATCGTTGATATATCTTAGTTTGCATGATGACTATGCTTTATATGTTTGAATGTCTTCGTAGTAATACATGCTTTGGTTAAATCCTTGATCGTTATCCCTACCTGATCCTGTATCGCTTCCGCTTAACTTTGAATACATTTACTGTTTTGAAGCTTTTTACAAAATTCGCCTATTCACCCCCCTCTAGTTGATAACTAGCACTTTCACATGGAAATATACCTAACCTCACAACGAACAGTCACAAGGATCATGGATTAGTACACAAAGCATAATGGACAATACTCACCACACCATGAGATCACTTGATCCTACTTGGTACATCTTCTATGCTTCATGTGTTGATCAACCTAAATCATTCTTTGCCTTCGTCTTGATCAACCTTGTACATTATCTTCTCTTCAGAAAGATGATGCCTTGAACATAAACACGAATGCTCACACAATTTCCTTCTTCAAGACTTGCTTGAAATAAGCTCTACTCTCACATGACCAATCTTTGGATAAAACCTTGAATACCACCTTGGTCATCACAAAAACTATTTGAAACCAACAAATGTACTTCAAGAAATGCGTATGGGCAAATCCTTTGAATATAACTCATGGCAACCATTAGTCCATAGGGATTGTCATCACTTACCAAAACCAAACATGGGGGCACAATGTTCTAACAATTTTGAAAAATGATGGAGATAGAGTGCCGATGCAATGCAAATGATGCACATCTTGAATGCGCAAACAAATAAAACACATGACGAAAATCGAAATAACTGGAAGGCATCTAGATCATCGATCTCGGGCTATTACACCTTGTCCTTTCCATTCACTGACTATACCTTTAGAGATCTTTGTTACATATTTGAAGGTGCCTTTTTATTTGCCCACCAGAATTGGTACACCCAGGTACCTTTCACTAAGAGCTTCCGAGGAGACACCCAAAACATATTTCGGCTTCATTTTTATCTCATCAGAACTTACTTTTCCAAAGAAGATCGATGATTTCTCTAAGTTCACTTTCTCACTAGATGCTTGCTCATACATGTGAAGAATATCGTTGAGGGTATTCATATTCTTTCATGATCCCTCAAGAAAAAAACACTATCATCAACAAATAGCAAGTGTGTAAAATGGGGGCCAGTGCTCCCAAAGACACACCTTTAGTTCTATTTTCATTTTGAGATTTCTTCAAAAGCGCAGAAAACCCTCAACATAGAATAGGAACAAATAGGTTGATAGGGGGTCACCTTGTCAAAGACCACGAGGAGGATAGAAACCACTAGAACACCCACCATTTAGTCTAACTGAAAATTTTGCTAATGTCACACACCTCATAATCACAGAAATCAACTTAGTGGCAAAATCAATATGCTCCATCATCTGTTTTAGAAAGATCAAATCAATCTCATGATACAATTTGTGCATGAGTATTGTGGGTTTGTTGCGATTTGTGCATCTGTTTTGTGTGGTGCATCTATTTTGTGTGGTGCGTTTGTTGCGATTCGATGAATTGTGGGTTGATGTTCAGATTGTTCAAGTGAAATATTTGAGTCTTCTCTAAATACTAATATGATTCTTTTGTGCATGAGTATGATAGCTTCGTAATTCTCTCTAATCTATTGAATTAGTTTGGCCAACTAGATTGATATTTCTTTGGTGAGAGAGGTGTGTTGTAGTAGGTTCAACCTGTTGAATTTTTATATCCAAGTGAAAAAGGGGACAAGATGCGTCTTTGTGTTGCTGCTACTAAGGATAACACGATGGGTTTTCCATATTGCTTGAGTTTACTTGTCTACATCATGTCATCATTCTCCATGCATTACTTTGTTTTACTTAATACTCTGGATGCATGTTGGATAGCGTTCGATGAGTGGAGTAATAGTAACACGTGCAGTCAAGAGTCGGCCTATTTTTTTATGGACATGATGACTATATACACATGATCATTGCCGTGAATATCTGATAACTATCTGGTTTCCTATCAATTGCCAAACACTAATTTGTTTACCCACACTATGATGTTTTCATGAGAGATGCCATTAGGGAAAACTATGTCCCCGGGGTCTATTCACCATATTTTACAAAACCTTCAAAACATTGCTCCCATTTACTTGTTTTTATTTTATTTTGCAATTTACAATTATCTACACATCTCACTCACTTGCAAATAACACGACCAAGGGGATTCACAACCCTTTTGCCCGTGTTAGGTGCAAGTTGTTTGTTCTTTTGTGTGCAGCCGCTGAAGACCGTTGTGGTTGATATTCCTATTGGTTCTGTAAATTGGGTTTCATAACTGAGGGAGATACTTACCCACATTGCGCTGCGATAACCCGTTCCTGTTCACGAAAAACCCAACGCAGATCACAAGTATCAGGAAGGATTTCTGGGGCCGTTGCTGGGGAATATCATCACCAACTACCAAGTAACTTCACATAAAAAATTATTCACTTGTTCCAATTTATATTTTCTGGTATATTTAGTTCTTCTTATAAAAATATTTACCTTTGCTTGCTTAGCTTGTGAGTAGTTTGCATCTTCGCTCTGTATTTACTTATCTTGCTTGTTACTTTGCTTGCTCGGTCACTATGTCTCAAGATACTACTAAGTTGTGTGACTTCGAAAATACTGATAACAATGATTTGATTAGTACTCATATACCACCCGCCACTAGTGCGGAGGCTTTTGATATTAATGCTCCATTGCTGAGTCTTATCATGTAAGATCAATTTTCTGGAAGTCCTAATGATGATCCCGCTTCACATCTTAGTACCTTTATTGAACTTTGTGATATGCAAAATAAAAAGGTAATGGATAATGATATTGTGAAATTAAAATTGTTTCATTTTTCACTAAGAGATTACGCTAAAGCTTGATTTTTATCTTTACGGCGTAATTGTATTGGAACATGGGATAAATGTAAAGATGCCTTAATTGCCAAGTATTTACCTCATGCAAAGATCATCTCCCTTACAAATAAAATAATGAATTTTAAATAGCATGATCAAGAACACGTTTCACAAGATTTGGAGAGAATGAAATTGAAGATAAGTAATTGCCCCACTCAAGGTTTAAAATTGTGGCTCATTATCCAAAACCTCTATAATGGACTAAACTTTGTGTCTAGAAATCTTCTATATTCCATTGCAAGTGGTACCTTTATTGTTGTGACCTTGGGATAGGCCACAAAAATTCTATACAACATCATAACCAATTATTCTCAATGGCATAGCGAGAGAGCTCCAACCAGTAAGAAGGTAAATTCTATTGAGGAAATCGCTACTTTGATTGAAAAAGTGGATGCTCTTATGAATTTGTTTCCTAAAAAAATACTCATGTTGATCCCAATGAGATTCCCTTGTGTACTTTGACTGAGCAAAATTATGATTCTATTGATATGAATTTTATCTTGTGAAAGAATTTCAACAACAATGCATATAGGGGTAATTTTGGTGCTAGGCCATATCCCGGTAATGTTCCTAGTGGTTATGGCAATTCTTATGGAAATTCTGCTACAAATTCTTAGGATACCCTCTGATATTGAGAATATAATTAAGGAATTCATTAATTATCAAAAAGTTTTCAATACTATGGTAGAAGAAAAATTGCATGTAGTTGATGCTTTGGCTAAAAACATGGATAGAATTGCTATTGATGTAGACACTCTTAAAAGTAAAGATTTGCCTCCTAAGCATGATTTTAATGACACTATTAAATCTATCCCACTTTCTCCTAATTAAAGTAAGCAGAGAACCGCTAAGTTGAAAGCTAAGCAGGAATTCCTAGAAAAAGCTCACCCATCGAGTTTTTACTAGAATCATGACGAAGACCTTAAAATGATTGCTACTTATCCTATTGAATCTTTGTTTGCTTCTCTAAATATTGATGATAAAGGGACTCAAGATGAGTCAACTCTAGTTAAGGAGCGTCCATTTTGCATGGAGAGTGATGATTTTAATGCTAAAACTAACAAAAAGTGGGTTTAGATAGGTTAAAACTTTAACTAGTGATGTGCCCACTATCTTGGATTACAAGGACTTCAATTATGACAATTTCTCTTTGGTAGAATGTATTTCCTTCCTGCAATCCATAATTAGCTAACCAAATGCTTATGAACAGAAAAAGCTTTTACTCGTCATATAGTAGAAGCTATGGTAAAAGCTTATGATGAGAAACTTTAGCTTGAAGTTTCTATTCCTAGAAAATCGCATGCTAAGTGGGAACCTACTATAATAATTTAGATAAATAAATATGAATTCAATGTTTAGTGTGACCTTGGTGCTAGTGTTTCAACTATACCTAAATCTTTATGTGATGTGCTTGGTCTCACTAATATTGAAGAGTGTTCCCTAAACTTGCATCTTGCGGATTCTACCATTAAGAAACCATTACATAGAATTAATGATGTGATTATAATTCAAAATCAAAATTATCTGCCTCTAGATTTCATTGTGATTGATATTGATTGCAATCCTATTTGTCCCATTATACTTGGAAGACCCTTCCTACGAACTATAGGTGCACCCATTGACATGAAATGTAAGTGTAGTGCCCCAAGTGTAAAGCTTTCCCTTTTTGTAACCTTCCATGTGGGACCACATTGACATTGATATGAATGAGTCCTTTTGCATGTATGATTTCATGTGTCTCTTATTTTTGTCTCCCTTGCATGCATGCATACCATAATGTTTCATGCCATGTGTTCTTGTTGTTGCAATGTGGTCATGATTCCATGTGGTGTTTGTGGTCTTGTGTTGGATGTGATCTTGTGATTACATGTGATGATGTGGGGTGTAGTAGTGGTTTGTGAGGGTTGTTATTTTTTTCAATTCCTTCCCTCTCTCTTTATCTCAAGTTCAAATCCTATTTGCTCCTATGTTGTTTTAAAAATGTTACACCTTTAGTGCATTTTAGTTGGAGTGTGGGCATGTGATTCCGTGACAGCAGACCTTCCCCTGCAAGGGTACCAGAAGAATGCTGCTAGCACTCTCCGGCAATCGAAACTAGAAGAATGTAGTTGACGGCCCACCAACGCGTGGGATCGCAGCAGTTTTCGAGGGTAGAGTATTTGACCCAAATTTGTTGGTACGCCACACAGGAGGTGAGAGGATACTCTCAAGTATTAGCAGGTGAATATGTCAGATGCAACCACACTTGAAAGATTAGTATCTGCAAGCAAAGTACCAGTAGCAAAGTAGTATGATAGCAGCGGTGTTAGAAACGATCTGTTGACGGCAGACGATTCCTAACTGTCGTATCAATGGCGCCAAGTTGCCTCCTTGACGGAAATTGTCAGTTCCTGTCAACGACCAGCGAACCAAAATTGTAGCAGGTAGCAACAGTGTAACGAGCGATAGCAGCGGCAAGGAACAACAGTAGTGACAGCAGTAGCAAGTAGCAACAGTAGCAAGCGAGAGTAGTAGCAACAGTAATAGCAGATCAAGAGAAGTAACAGCAGTAGCAACAGTAGTAACGGCAGCAGAGCAAGACAAGTAATAGCAGTAGAAACAATAGTAATAGCAGGAGTAGGAAAAACTTGTAGGCAATAGGACGTGATTTGTTTGGATTTTATTCATCATGCAACAGTTATATCACGGAGAGATATGTGGCTAGCTCCCTGTCACATCCCTGGATCCCTAACTAGGGTTTAGCATTGTGCTCTTGTTTACATTCATTGCATTCAAGAACTTGAAACAAATTCAAAAAAAGTGGTGAAACAAAACCCCAAAAACCCTAGCCACTTCTAATTCAAGGAAATTCAAAAACTTGTTAAAATCATTGAACCCAAAATGGCCTCAAGAAAAGTTCAACTTTGCTGATATTTGTTGAAAACAAGATATTAGAAGTGAAACATATTTTCAAAATGCTTTTGGCATTTTAAATGAAGTTAAAAGCTACTGGAATCAATTATATATTTCATTTCAAATATTTCAAAGTTTCCAAAAATGTTGAAAACTTCAGTGATGGTTGGAAATATTCCAACTAATATTTCAGTGTGTTCAAAATAATTTTTGAACTAATTTTGGAGCCAAAATAAATGGTAAATCAATTCAGTTTCAAAACAGAATGCAAAATAGAAAAAAAATAGGAAAATATTACGTGTCGCTCACCTGGCCCAGGCCCAGCTCCCCTGTGTCGTCTTCCTCCTCGCTAGTGGGCAGCAGGAGGTGGCCGCCGCGTACTCCGGCGCGGCCACGCACCTGTGCGCCTGCCTGGCCGCCGCTTCGCGCTCACACGCGAGAGGATAACCTCCTCGCAGACGTGCCCGAGCCCAATCCCTCCTCATCCCTCTGCTTCGTTTCCCCACTGCCACCATTAGAGCCGTGCTCGAGCTCGAGCGCGCCGTCGTTCTAGCCAAGGGCATTCCCTCCTGAGCCACGCAATAGCTTCGCCACATCCTCCTGAAGCTCTCCAGCTATGAGACCGACGCCAGGAAGCCGTGAGTCGACCAGGAGCCACCGTCTTCTTCCTCGGGTCACCGACGCTCGTCGCCGACGTTCCCTCTCTATAGGCCACCCCCGACCAAACTAGCGCTACCCCTGCACTCCCCGTGAGCTTGCGCAGCTTTCCCCTCACTTTTCGCCATCGATCCCTTCCTCTAGCTCTGTTTTCACCGGAGCCCGACGAGATCCGCCGCAGGAGCTCGTCGCCGGTAGCTCTCCGGTGAACGACTCGTCCTTTTGAGGCCACGAGTAGCTTCAGGCCGTCGAGTAGATGTCGTAGGTGCTCAGTCCCGTGCTTTTCTCCTTCGGATTCGTCTAGCCCAATGATGCCCGAGCTTCGGCCGCCGCCAAGCTCGTCGCCGGTGCCTTCTCCGGCCAGATCATCCTCGCCTGAGTGCAAAAATGGACCTGCACGAGTCGTGACGTTCTTCGGGTGCACTCAGCACGGAGTTTGGCTGCCTGTGCGCCGTTTCTGAGCCCCTCTGCCGTCTCGGTGGTTGCCGGAGGCTCACCGCCGGCGAGAACCACCGCACCGCCGGTGGATCTCAGCTGGCGTGAGCCACTAACACATGGGGCCAGCCTTTGGATGATTAGAGTTAATAAAAATAAAATTAATTAAACTAATCAGACACTGACAAGTGGGTCCTACCCTGTTAATTAACTAATTAACTTAAATTTAATTTAAAATCTAGACTAAGTCACTGACCAGTGGGTCCCACTGGTGAGGTTTGACTTTCAACGGCTAGATTGGACCTGCTGATGTCATGCTGATGCAATAAAGTATTTTTCTCTTTAAAATTAATTCCAGAATAAGTTGAAAACTGTGGAAATTCATAAAAGTTTGAATATAACTCCAAATTGGACAAATAATATATGTAAAATGATCAGAAAAATCCAAGGAATCTGAGTATGTCATTTTCAAACATGTTTGAAAATGTTAACTTGACCAAACCTGTAAAATGATGAATAGGTAAAATTTAATAAATGTTTTGGAGTTGGAATTTGAAAATCATTTGAATTCCACTTCAAATGCTATGATCAAACAATGTTCAATAACAACCAGCAACCCATCATACCATTTCCATGCATGCTAAAACAAGATGATCTGAGGATCAGGTCGAATCAATTAAAAGGGTATTTGAAAATACCTAGTTCGAAGTAATAATTTGAATCCCGAATCAAATCAACTTCATCTTAATGAATGGTAGCTATATTAGCATACCACCTTGCATCTTCATGCCACGCTTATGCATCATTTTGTTGCATATGATTGATATTGATTGATGTCATTTCTATCGGTAGGCTCCGCTCCTCCGGATTCCACCGAATATCCGACTAACGGATATTGTCCCTCTACTGAGCAACAAGGCAAGCAACCATTTTGATCATCCCGATAAATCCCATGTTCCCGCTCCTGCACTTACTTATTGCATTAGGATCAAATGCTTCAAATGCTTTTGCCACGTTAGTTGAACCCACTTCCTTTGCATGACCTGTCCTTGTCACAGTAAATAGCTGAACCTTGCAACCTAGGATACCTGGTAGATGCTTGAGCCATGATGTGCCTTATCCTGCTATGCATGCTATGCTTAGAGTTGTGTATGGTCTGTCATCTGGGTGATGAACAGAATTGTGAGAATGTGTTCACTAAGTAAAGGTTGTGTGTTGAACCCGATTTGGTAAAGGTACCGGTGAAAGGCTATGTAGGAGTACATGGCGGGTTGTTTCATTGGAACCGTCCTTAGGAACTGAGTTCCGTGTATGTAATCCAAGACGAGATACTACCACATGCTGGGCCCTAAAATATGACCCCGCTCGATTTAATAATCGCCTAGTACTCGGTCCAGGAGTTGCAAATAGTTTCTGGTGTTTATAGTCATGCTGGAGGCCGTGCGTAGCGCTGACCTTAGAGGTGGGCTATGATGCGGTAGGTAGTGACACGGTGTACCAAGTGGCACCCGGATGGTGGGCTTGGGAACCCTGCGCACATCGTTTGGGGCCGTGGCAGAAACCTCAGCCGGACTTCCGTGCGGGTTACCCTCAGATAGGCGATAGACCTGGACTAAGTAATAGCGTGGTTAACGGTCGTGGCCGACTCCCTCGCTGGGCTTCCGCTTGAAAGTTGCCGAGGTGCATGACGTGCACATGGAAATAAGTGGCGAGATCGTGTGTGAAGAAGTACACCCCTGCATGGTTATGATCTATTCGAATAGCCGCGTCCGCGGATATGGACTACTTGGAGACATATGTTGTTCATAGATAACTTTAATGGCTACTCATAAAATTGTCAAGATAAGCGTGAGTGTCATGGACGGCATTTCCATATGGAGACGGGATGATTCCACGGTGGAGTATTGTTGTGGTGTTAGTGGACTCGTGTGTGAAAATCAAGTTGTCAAAATTATTTAAAAATGCAAGTTGTCTAGCCATGAGTCAAATGCTGGCTTTCCGCATGAAACCCCACAATTCCTTATTGATACACTGCATGAGTATATGGTTTATCCTAAAGTCTTGCTGAGTACTCTTGTACTCATGTTTTCTTAATAATTGTTGCAGAGGTCGTTAATGACCCTAATGGAGGGTTCTACCTAGACATCAACGACGACGAGTAGCTGGTATCCCAGCTACGGTCTGGCCCTAGGGTGGGTCTGTAGATAGTCAGGCCATGTGCCTTTATCTTTCCATCTGTCTGTACTCAGAGAGCTTTACTCTTCCGCTGGCTTGTAAGGATTGTGTGTATGACTTGTGATGAAGGGTCGTGAGACCCCTACTTTGTAATATTATGTGTGTGGCTCTTCCGAGCCTTCTAAATAAAGTTTGTATGTTTATGGTTATGTTGTGATGCCATCGATGTATCTATACATATCGGTATGCCATGCGTACGTGTGATGTATTTGATATGTATGGGGTTCGATTACCTAGTCGTAGGCTTTAGCAGCATTCCTTAGAGGGAAATGCCCCTTTGTAATCCAACGAGCCATGGTAGTTCGCTACTGCTCCGGACACATTGGTTGACCGGCATGTGTCCTTCTTAGTTGATGTGTCTATGCCCTTTGGGGAAATGTCACGCGATGTAATGGAGTCCCTGTAGCTTGCTACGACTCGTCTACATTCCTGTGACCGACACCTGCTTTGCTGGGTCATGTATGCATGTCCCTGTGCGGAACTGCCGCTTTGGTTTATGACCGGACATGTCGATCCGGGTTCTCTGTCACTCGATTGCTAGCGACACAATTGCATACGCGAGTCAAAAGGCGCAAACGGTCCCGGCTAAGGTAAGGCTGCAGCCGTGGGGATAACCGTGCGTGAGACCACAAAGAGATGCGATGTGTTACTGGCTGGATTCCTATGGCATAGGATCGGGGTCCCGACACTGCCGTTCGTCAATGTGATGTAGGCATGCATTCCGTGTGTCATCATACGTGCTTAGGGAAAAGAACTTGCATGACATCTATTGTCCATCCCTCCCGTGGCAGCGGGGTCCAAAAGGAAACTACGTGATATTAAGGTTCTCCTTTTAATAAAGAACCGGACCAACGCAATAGCACTTGGTGAACACATGAACTCCTCAAACTATGGTCATCACCGGGAGTGGTTTCGGGTATTGTCACTCCGGGTTTGCCGGATCATAACACATAGTAGGTAACTACAACTTGCAAGATCGGATCTAAAACACACATATATTGGTGACAACATAATAATTTCAAATCTGAAATCATGGCACTGGGGCCCGAGTGACAAGCATTAAGCATGGCAAAGTAGTAGCAACATCAATCTCAGAACATAGTGGATACTAGGGATCAATCCCCATCAAAACTAACTCGATTACATGATAGATCTCATCCTACTCATCACCGTCCAGCGAGCCTACAAATAGATTACTCACGAATGAAGAAGAGCTTCATGGAATTGGGGAGGGAAGAAGGTTGATGATGACGATGGCGACGATTTCCCCTCTCCGGAGCCCAAGACGGACTCCAGATCTGCCCTCCAGATGAAGAACAGGTTGCGGCGGCGCCTCCGTATCGCAAACGCGACGAAATCTTCTCTTTTTTATTTTTTCTGGGACGAAAGTGAACTGATAGACCTAAGGGTGGGGGCGGCAGAGATGTGTGGGCCCCACAAGCTTGCCCACCGCCACCAGGGGGTGGCGAAGGCAGGGCTTGTGGCCCACCCCCTTAGGTGGAACTTGGCGCAGATATTTTTCATATTTTCCAAAAATGCTCCCCGTAAATTTTTAGGACGTTTGGAGAACTTTGATTTATGCACAAAAATAACACCAAGGCAATTCTGCTGAAAACAACATCAGTCCAGGTTAGTTCCATTCAAATCATGCAAATTAGAGTCCAAAACAAGGGCCAAAGAGTTTGGAAAAGTAGATACGATGGAGATGTATCAACTCCCCCAAGCTTAAAACCTTGCTTGTGCTTAAGCAACTCAGCTGACAAACTGAGAGAGAAAGAAAAACTTTGACAAACTCTGTTTCATCTTGTTGTTGCAACTATGTCTAACTCATAACCAGAATTTCAGCAAGATCGCAAGTTAACCACATAAGCAAATGACACAAAGGTCTCATGGTAAACTAATATCAATGGCATAATCAGCTAACGAGCAAATAATAATGAGTTTCAAATACCAACACTTCAATCAAAACAAGCATGAAGCAATATGAATAGGTGGTATCTCGCTAGCTCTTTCTGAGACCGCAAAACATAAATGCAGAGCACTTTCAAAGATCAAGGGCTGACTAAACATTGTAATTCATAGCAACGAACATCCAGTCATAGTCATACTCAATATCAATCAAAATCAAAGCATAAAAATGACACAGGTGCTCTCTAATTGGTGCATATAAAAGAGGAGGATGACTCGACACGAAAATAAATAGACATGCCCTTCACAGAGGGAAGCATTGATTTGCACAGGTGCCAGAGCTCAAGCTTTGAAACAGAGATAATAATTTTGGGTGGCATGCTTTCATTGTCAACGCAATAACCAAGAGTTCTCAATATCTTCCATGGTACTCATGCTATAGGCAGTTCCCAAACAGAAAAGTAAAGTTTGAAATCCCCCACCACCAATCAATCACACTCCACGGCTAGCCGAATCCTCGGGTACCATCCATACTAACATCAATCAGGGGGGAGTCTTGTTTTACAGTTATGTTTTCGATTTAAGCGTGGAACTGGGCATTCCAATTACCGGCCCCTTTCTCGTGAATGACAGTGAATAAATACATGTCGAGGATAACACTCCTAGCATGGAAGATACCAATAGCCCCCTGTCACCACATGAGTGGTTCGGGCATGCAAAACAGATTATTTCTTGAAGGTTTAGAGAATGGCACATGCAAATTTACTTGGAACGGCAGGTAGATACCGCAAATAGGTAGGTATGGTGGACTCTCATGGAAAAACTTTTGGGTTTATGGAAATGGATTCACAAGCAGTATTCCGCTTAGTACAAGTGAAGGCTAGCAAAAGACTGGGAAGCGACCAACTAGAGAGCGACAACAGTCATCAAGATGCAATGAGTTTGACTAACATTAAATGCAAGCATGAACAGGATATAAATCACCATGAACACGAACATCATAGAGGCTATGTTGATTTTGTTTCAACTACTTGCATGAACATGCGCCAAGTCAAGCCACTTGAATTATTCAAAGGAGAATACTATCCTATCATACTACATCACAGTCATCTCAAAATCTATGTTGGCATTCAAGACAAACCATTATAAGCTCTCAGCTAAATAAGCATGGCATCAGAAACTATGATCTCTAAGTTCTCATTGCAAACATGGTTCTCTCACAACAAAGTTGAATCTAGGTTGACAAGCTAGTCATATTTACAAAAACAAAATATATAGAGTTCACACTAGCTTTTCAGTCTCACTCACTTCATCATATATCATCATTATTACCTTTCACTTGCACGATCGAACGATGTGAACAATAATAAGCACTGCAGTAATTAGCTTCTTTGCCGTCTGCCATCACCGACGGCAAAGAGTGAATCCCGGACGGCAAAGAGAATATCACAGACGGCAAAGAATCTCACGGCCGGCAAAATTTCTGCGTCAGCCTACGACGGCATCGTAGCTTCTTTGCCGTGTGTCTCCCCAAAGCGGACGGCGAAGAGATTTGCCATCAGGTTTTCATAGGAGCAGTCGGCAAAGTGGTCGAGACAGCAGCCGACAGGCGTTGCCTCTGTTAGGGGCTAACGGAGGCTTTGTCGTCTGCCTCCCCCCTCTTCTTTGTCGTCTGCCTCCCCCCTCTTCTGTGCCGTCTGCCTCCCCTCTCCTCTTCTTTGCCGTCAGCCTCTACCTCCTCCACCCCTCCTCCGTGCCCTCTTCTTTGCCGTCTGCCCCCCTGGAAGCAGACGGCAAAGATACTATATGACCAGCTGCTACTGCCCAGGTTGCACAGCTGGGCACCACGTGGCACCTTTGCCGTTGGCCAGCTGATGGCAAAGGCCTTTGCCATTAGTTGGCAGACGGCAAAGAGCCTATATTGTAACATTTTTGTTTATTTTTTCTATTTCACAACACATATACATATAATTCATAGCACATATATGATAAATAGGTCACAAGACATATATGATATACACATAAAGCTCATCAATGCCATTTGTTGATCAACGTACATCCCATATATGAAAAGAACCAACACATACAAAGTTTCATCCATATATACATACATATAGTTGCACATATATTGTTCATCCATATATACATATACATTTAGTTCCACATTGTTCATCAACTCAGATAAAAACGGAAACGAAAGCACTCCAATGCCAGCTTCCACGCATGTAGTACAACCAATCTGCAAAATGGGAATAAGAAAGTCAGAAGAAGAAGAACAACAACATATATATGACAAATAAGCTAAATAGAAGAAGAAAGAGAAGAAGGAAGAAGAGAACAAGGAGAAGAAAAACAAGAAGGGGGAGGAGGAGGAGGAGGAGGAGGGGAAGGGGAAGGAGAAGGAGAAGGAGAAGGAGGAGGAGGAGAAGAAAAAAGAAGAGAAGGAGAATGAGAAGAAGCAGGAGAAGAAGTAGGAGAGAAGAAGAAGGAGAAAAAGGAGGGCTCCTTCTCCTTCTTCTCCTCCTTCTCCATCTTCTTCTCTTCTCTTCCTCCTCCTTCTTCTTCTCTTCTTCTCCTCCTCCTTCTTCTTCTCTTTCTCCTTCTCCTTCTCTTCTTCCTTCTTTTCATTTCTCCGCTTCTCCTCTTCTTGGAGCTAAATTAACTAACTATGTATTTTTGGAGCTAAATGGGCTAATTATGTCATTATAGAGGAAAACAAGCTAAGTATATAATATTAATGAGCTTACCAAGGTTCTTATGCCATTTTGAGCTTATAATGTCTTTTTGGAGCTAAATTGGCTAATTGTATCATTGTTGGGGAAATTAAGGCACGGAGAATATGAAAGAGGAGAAGAAAGAGGAGGAGGAGGAGAAGAAGAATAAATAAAGAAGAAGGAGGAGAAGGAGGAGGAGGAGGAGGAGGAGGAGAAGGACTAGAAGGTCCTTGGCTTTCTCCTCCTCCTTCTCCTCCTCCTCCTCCTCCTCCTCCTCCTTCTTCTCTTCCTCTTCTTCTTCTTTCTTTTCATTTTTCCTATTTCTTCTCCTCTTCTCCTCTTCTTGGAGCTAAATTAGCTAACTATGTCTTTTTGGAGCTAAATGGGCTAATTATCCAATTTTAGAGGAAAACAAGCTAAGTATATAATATTAATGAGCTAACCAAGGTTCTTATGCCATTTTGAGGTTATTATGGCATTTTGGAGCTAAATGGGCTAATTATGTCGTTGTTGGGGAAATTAAGGCAAGGAGAATATGAAATAGGAGAAGAAAGAGGAGGAGGAGAAGAAGAAGAAGAAATAAAGAAGAAGGAGAAGGAGGAGGAGGAGGAGAAGGACTAGAAGGTCCTTGGCCTTCTCCTCCTCCTCCTCCTCCTCCTCCTTCTCCTTCTCTTCTTCTTCTTCTTCTTTCTTTTCATTTTTCCTATTTCTTCTCCTCTTCTCCTATTGTTGGAGCTATATTAGCTAACTATGTCTTTTTGGAGCTAAATGGGCTAATTATCTCATTTTAGAGGAAAACAAGCTAAGTATATAATATTAATGAGCTAACCAAGGTTCTTATGCCATTTTGAGCTAATTATGGCATTTTGGAGCTAAATGGGCTAATTATGTCATTGTTGGGGAAATTAAGGAAAGGAGAATATGAAAGAGGAGAAGAAAGAGGAGGAGGAGGAGAAGAAGAAGAAATAAAGAAGGAGGAGGAGAAGGAGGAGGAGGAGGAGAAGGACTAGAAGGTCCTTGGCCTTCTCCTCCTTCTCCTCCTCCTCCTACTTCTTCTCTTCTTCTTCTTGTTCTTTCTTTTCATTTTTCCTATTTCTTCTCCTCTTCTCCTCTATTGGAGCTAAATTAGCTAACTATGTTTTTTTGGAGCTAAATGGGCTAATTATGTCATTGTTGGGGAAATTAAGGCAAGGAGAATATGAAAGAGGAGAAGAGAAACTTACCGTAGTGGTCATCAAGGAGGAGAACACGTGGAGAAGGGTCGTGCAATGCCGCTCGGGATTTCTTCTCCAGAATAGATATTTTGCAATGTCTCAGTTAGCATGATGATACTCAATTATTAATACTACTTTATAACGAAAATCACCGTGCCAATCGAAGAGAAGACAGTCATCGGCGGAGGGACTTGACCGCTCTTCTCGCACAGACCCTGAAGAGTGGGTCGTATTAGTTAGCAATGAAACAGACATTACACACATGATTTGGCTAATGTGAAAAAAAAACTTACCACAAAAAGCTCGTACAGGGCCCGTTGATGCGCCTCATTCTGGGACCTCTCCTCCTCAATCAATCGTGCCGTGGTCTGGTCCCTCTCATGAAGAGCAGCCTGGTTTGCCAATCTCTCTTTCTGAAGAGCAGCCTGGCTTGCCAATCTCTCTTTCTTAAGAGCAGCCTGGTTTGCCAATCTCTCTTTCTGAAGAGGAGCCTGAAACACCATTCCACGTTACAACAGTAATGATCTATGGTGACACACATAATGAAATGGATGAAAGTCTTCTTAGTCCAAGAAGTCACTCGATGTACGGCCGCACTTCTGTTAGGTTGTTGAAGATACATAACAAAATGTTTCACCATTCTTCGACATCCAACGTTATTGGTTTCGAAGCACCGGCTGGTGCGAGCTTCCCTTTGAATAGGCTGAGGTTGGACCCACCTTTTTAGGGTCTGCATCATTGTGCCGAGGCTTCGGATTATGCAAATGATGATTTTTGGCTTCGTAGTGTGCTGTCACAAAGTTTGCCACCTCCTCAGTAATGAATGCCTCAACCATCGATGCTTCAATTCTACGCTTATTTTTACATTTACCTCGAAGGGCCTTCTGCATCCTCTCAGTTGCATAGCACCAACGATCTTGCATGGGCCCACCCAATCTTGCCTCGGTCGGTAGATGTAAAATCAAATGTTGCATTGGATTAAAGAAGCCTGGTGGAAAGATCTTCTCTAACTTGCACAACAACTCCGGTGCAAACTCCTCCATGTCTTCTACCACGCGAGGCGACAATTCTTTCGCACAAAGAACATGGAAGAAATAGCTCAACTCCGCTAGTACTAGCCCTTCATCCTCCGGAATAAAGTCACGTAACATCACCGGCATTACCCGCTCTAGCCATATGTGCCAATCATGACTCTTGAGACCAAAGATTTTAAATTTTTCAAGACTCGCTCCCCTCTTTAGATTCGTTGCATACCCATCGGGGAACATCAAGTGCATTTTGACCCACAAGATAATTTCCCTCATAGCTGGCCTTCCAAGATTGAACCAGGCCTTTGGCTTCGACCACTTCTGCTTTCCTTTGCCTTCTCGCATGTTTTGTAACGGTTTATGACATAGTGTCTCTTGATCGACTCTAGCCTTAGTATTATCCTTTGTCTTCCCATCTATGTCGAACAATATACCAAAAATAGCCTCTCCGATATTCTTTTCAGTGTGCATCATGTCGATATTGTGTGGAAGAAGGAGGTCTTTGAAGTAAGGAAGATCCCAGAAGCATGGCTTGTGAGTCCAGGCGTGTTTTGAATTATACCCCTTGAAATACCCTGGACGCTCTGGATCAGGCTCGAGGCGTTTAACTGATCCAGGATCTATTGGCCTGTGAACGCAGGTGGTGCCAAGTTTTTGACAACTTTACCTTTGGTAAAGTTCTTCTTGTCTTTTCTGAACTGATGGTCAAGATCCAGGAACTGTCTATGCAAGTCAAAGCAAGAATACTTCCGACCCTCCTGCAATCAATGAAAATGAAGAGCTGCCTTGCATTGGGGGCACGGGAACCTTCCATGCACACACACCATCCAGAGAATAGTGCATACGCTGGCAAGTCATGCATAGAGTACATGTACCACACATGCATTTTGAAGTTTTCTTTTCCAGCGGCATCGTATGTCTTGACCCCATTTTCCCAAGCTTCTTCCAATTCATACTTAAGCGGTTGCAGGTACACATTCATATTCTTCCACGGATAATTGGGCCTTGGAATTATCAACGTCAGAAATATGTTCTTTCTTTGCATAATCTGCCCGGGGGGAGATTGAGTGGAATGACAAATACAGGCCAACAACTGTATTGGGTTGCCGTCATGCCGAAGGGATTAAAACCATCCGTGGCGGCGCAGACTCGAGGATTCCTTGGATCTGCCGCTTTATCCTGATGCAATCCATTGAAATGTTTCCACGCTTCCCCATCCGATGTGTGTACCATCATCTTATTCCCATCCGCATCTAGTTCGGTTCTTTTGCCCAATTTGTGCCATGTCATCTGTCTGGCTGTCTCTTCGACCATGAAAAGATGTTCAAGTCTTGGTATGATTGGCATATACCGAAGCACACTAACTGCGATTTTGGTCTGCCTCTTTTCACCCATACTGTTGTCTACCACAAGATACCTGCAAGACTCGCAATTGGGACAATAGTCCAAGTGTGCATACTCCTTCCTAAATAAGACACATCCTTTCTCACATGCATCTATCTTCTCATAGGGCATCTTAAGTACACGAAGTATTTTTTCCGACTGGTACATGTTTGCAGGCATGACATGGCCTTTGGGTAGGAAGCGTCCAAATAGTGTCATCATCGCGTCGTAGCATTCTCTTCCCAAGTTGAACTGAGCCTTTGGAGCCATTACTTGTGCAATTGCGTCCAGCTGATAGAGCTCAGTGTGCTCATGGAGAGAATGTTTTGAAGACTCCAACATTTCATAAAAGGCCTTTGCAGATTCCTCCATCTCATCTTCCGAATCCCGAACATCATCAAAGTCTTGCACCATGTCTTCGATCCCGGTACCATGCTCGTCCGTGCGACGACGGACCACCTCACCTCTTGTGCGTTGCATAGACTCACCATGAAATGTCCACACCGCATAATTAGGCTTAAAACCCATCCTCTGCAGGTGTTTAATCATTACAGCCTCTGTCGTCTTTTTATAGTTGTCGCATCCAGGACAGGGGCAATTGTTTCTTTCCTGGCCATTTGCAAATGCGGCTTTCACAAATTCCTTTGTTTTTACAAACCATTATTTCGTCATCTCTTTCTGACTAGGGTGACCGGTATACATCCACGCACAATCACTCATCCTGCATAGCTACTAAAGACAGAATAAATATATTTATATATTCATCGATTAATCAGGTTCGCCATTTTTATTACGTCCACGCAACCTACACGCCAATAGGTAAAGATAGGTCCTAATCCCACCCGAGTATGTGTAGATTGGGTTCGTTTTCCCATGCTCCGCTCTAGATCCAACGCAAAATTTCGGCGGCACCTCCCCGCTGTTCTCCTGATACACGTCTCCGTAATAAACAGAGAGGATGTGCATCCGGAGAACAACAGGGAGGCACTAATGACATTCCGCATCGGATCCAGAGCACAGCATACGGGAAAACAAACCCAATCTACACATACTCGGGTTGTCCATGGATAATGTTGGACAATTCAAAAGGATGGCGGTTATAAATATGCAAATACATGCATATTTATAGATGTCTCCCTTTCGATCGGGAGATACATACTGGTCACGCATACTGATAAATTAATTTAATTACCTAAATCTAGAAAGTTTCATCCGAAAACGGAGCCACGGTAAATGAAGGGGCGGGGAGGAGATGAAATTTGTACTGACCCACAAATGCAGGGGCGGAGCTCGTACAACGCACGGGCAGGTCATCGCACAGCAGACCTCACAGCGACGAGACAACTATCACATGTAAATCCTCCCGATCAACGCAAATATTCTAATTATGTCATTTTAGAGGAAAACAAGTTAAGAATATAATATTAATGAGCTAACCAAGGTTTTTATGCCATTTTGTAGCTAAATTGGCTAATTATCTCATTGTTGGGGAAAATAACGTCAGGAGAATAAGATAGAGGAGAAGAAAGAGGAGGAGGAGAAGAAGAAGAAGAAATCAAGAAGAAGGAGAAGGAGGAGGAGGAGAAGAAGGAGGAGGTATTTTTCTTCTCTTCTTCTTCTTCTTCTTCTTCTTCTTTCTTTTCATTTTTCCTATTTCTTCTCCTCTTCTCCTTTTGTTGGAGCTAAATTATCTAATTATGTCTTTTTGGAGCTATATGGACTAATTTTGTCATTTTAGAGGAAAACAAGCTAAGAATATAATATTCATGAGCTAACCAAGGTTCTTATGCCATTTTGGACTTATTATGGCATTTTGGAGCTAAATGGGTTAATTATGTCTTCTTTTGTTCTTCTCTTCTTCTCTTCTTCTCCTTCTTTTTTTTCTTCTCCTCCTCCTCTTCTTCTTCTTCTTCTCCTCCTCCTCCTCTCCTCTTCTCCTCCTCCTCTTGTTCTACTTCTTCCTCTTCTTTCTATTAAGCTAACTAACTAACTAACCTAACTAACCAAGCTAACTAAACCTATCGCTAAACCTATACAACTCTAAACAGCAAAAAATAAGAAAAACATAATCAACCACTAAGTAACTAAAATAGAATCTAGCTACCACTAATTAACAAAACATAATCTACCACTAAACTACCTACTAAATCTACTAATTAACTACCTAAATCTACTAACTAACTAAACTACCAACTAACTAAAGATAATCTACCAACTAACTAAACTACCACTAAATCTACAAATTAACTAACCTACCAACTAAACTATATATACCACTAAATCTATTAATTAGCAAAAAATAAAAAAACACCTTGGTTAGTAGTGGGCAGCCGGGGTGGTGACAGTCGGGGCGGTGGGTGACCTGGCCGGAGCTGGTGGAGGAGGGGGTCGCGGGGAGGAGAGGGAACCAAGGCGGTGGTGGAGCTGGGCACGGAGAGGAGGGGCGGTGGTGGAGCAGGGGCACGGTGGTGGAGGAGGGGATCGCAGGGAGGAGGAGGGGGCGAGCTCTGGCGGCGGGTCACGGGGAGAAGGGCGAGCTCTGGTGGTAGGTCATGGGGAGGAGGAGGGGGTGAGCTCCAGCGGTGGCGCGGGGAGAGAGAAGGGGGCTGTGGTGAATCGTTATGGGGGAGAGAGAGAGGGTGGGGTGGGGGTTGACGACGTTAGGTCTAGTTGTCTCTTTGTCGTCTGCCCCCGATGGCAAAGTGGTAATAGGCTGACGGCAAAGTGTTGGACCGTTACGGGTTAGAGGGTGGTGTGGGTGGGTTCTTTGCCGTCTGCCTGCATGTGCTTTGCCGTCAGCTGGGAGACGGCAAAGTGTACACTTATGGCAAAGAGCATGTTTTCCATCAGCCTGCTCTTGCCGTCTGGTTTTGGGTAGCTCATGGCAAAGAGTGTCTTTGCCATCAGCCAGTAGACGGCAAAGAAGTAGCAGATCGAAAATTCTCTGATTCCAGTAGTGAAGAGTGCTTGTGAATTGGACTAAGCTGAATCTGCACGCAAACACAAAGGAGAAGATAAAGTAATATGGCTCTTTGAAAGCTAAACAGGTATGCATGCAAGAACCACTAAACATTGTAACCAATATCTTCTACCTTGACCCAAAGAAAAAGAAAACTATTTATACGGGAAAGCTCCCAACAAGCAAAAGAAGAAAGAAAAAAAATATTTTTGGGTTTTCTCAAAAGGACACAAAACAAGAAAACAAGAAAACAAAAATAAACTAGCATGGATAATACAGTGGCAAAGTGTAAACACCGGCTAACAAAGCGAAAGAATAAGCATGAATGTAAAGTCGGTGAGAACACGTACTCCCCCAAGCTTAGGCTTTTGGCCTAGCTTGGTCTACTCCCATGGTGGGAAATCACCAGCTCCAGGGTATTCCGGAGCAGACTGTGGATGAAACTGCTGTGTGAGCTCCTCTGGCTCCCACTGATAAACTGGCGTCTGGTACTCGACTGGCGGCTCGGGCACGGGCGCCTGTGGTTGGGCCAAGCCCCAATATGCGTAGATGTCCGAGGGCATAATAGTGTACGTGCCTGCATGAAGATCGAACAAAGAAGGAGCAGGCAAAGTAATAGTCTCTCGAGTACCCTGACTAAATACGAGGTTATAAATCATCCGTTTACTAGCATCTCTATCCAGAAAATCATGGTGAACCATGCTGTCATAATCCAGATATTTTTTGGGGAGAAGCATTTCTCCTTCCTCTCCCAATCTAATGGGTATCTCAAAGTGTCTGGCAAGACGGGTAGCATAGATACCTCCATAGACGACACCCTTGGAATGGTTGGTGTTCAACCACCGGGCTACTATAGCACCTAAGCTATAAGTCTTATCGTTATAAAGGCCTTCATGCAAAACTACAAGGTCTCGAGAACTAAGTGATCCAGCCTCCCCACGGCCAATCAAACATTTTCCCACAAATAATGAGAAGTACCTAAGCACAAGAAAATGTATGCTAGCAATTATAGCGCGAGACACTCCTCTCTCCTCTCCAACAGTAATAGTACCAATGAAATCCTCCAAGTCCCGTGGACGAGGGTCATGGATATCCCCAACATAAGGTAATGTGCATACATTGCAAAAATCATGTAGTGTCATGCACTGCGGAACATCGTATATCATGAACTCAACCATGGGAGGATTCTTCCTCGGATGAAAGTTGAAGCTTTGAACGAAAATATTGGTCAGGAGGAGGTATTGTGAGCACTTATCTTCAACGAACACAGTAAGTCCTGCGTTCTCCACCAAGTAATAAAAGTCTTCATGAAGTTTGGCGGCGCGCAAAAGTTCATCACTTGGCCACTCGCACGCTCGAACTTCTGTGACTCGAGGGACTACGTACTTTGGGTGGTTCTTCTCATCCTCCTTGGGGTTACGACTTGAAGAGCCTCTCAAGAACCTCCTCATCTTTTCCTTTTTCTAGCTCTGAAAAATTCTGAAATTTTAGAGACTTCCAAAGAAAAGTGAATAAAGATTAACTCGACTTGTAGCAACTACTCCTACTAGTGCCTAGAGACCGTATCACGCGCTAAAACTACTTGGGACCAGCTAAAATCAACCTTTCTAGCTCAAGAACAGGGTCACCAAGGTAGCAAGAATACGCGAAAGATAAAGCACTAGAGCAAAAACTAATTGGACCAATGGAGGAGTCACTTACCAAGGAGTAACTTCCCCAAAACGGTTCGGAGAATCGTGCTTTGAGCAAGGAGATCGAAAATCACAGCCAAATGAGCAAGAACATGGGTTTGAGCTGCGAAACAATTTTTTCTGGAGGTGGAAGAAGAGGCTGGGAGCTAGAATGAGTGTAGGGGGTCCCTGTGGGCCCCACAATCTTGCTCTCCGCCACCAGGGGGGTGGCGGTGGCACGGCTTGTGGCCCAGTGGTCTGGCCCCCAGGCCAGCTCTCAGGCCCAGTAATTTTCAAAAATTCCAGAAAAAACATACTAGATTTTCAGGACCATCGGAGAACTTTTATTTTTGAGGTATTTTTCTCCGGGACGCAAAAACAGAAAACAGGAAAAGCTAAACTAAATCTATCATTTTTCTTCTAAGCAACAGAAAATGAAAGCTTAAAACAGAGGTATGTGACTCTTTGATTCATCTAATTCTTGGTCATCGAAAGAAATCCGTCAATCGGGTTGATCAAGTCCTCATGACAAAATCTTCTCGAATCACAAGAGAGAATGAAGAATTTTCAGATAGCCGCTAAGTCACCTCGGTGGGGATATGTATCTCCCAACAAGCAAATCATATTTTATGTTGACACGAGGAATAGGGCATTCAAAGCTCCCAGTGAGAATCGATGAAGTCTTTTCGATAGCATTGATGCAATGTACTTGATATCGTTTCTTCGGAAAGTGCACGGTGTGCTCATTACCGTTGACATGGAAAGTAACATTGCCTTTGTTGCAATCTTTAACAGCCCCTGCAGTGTTTAAAAAGGGTCTTCCGAGGATGACAACCATGGCATCGTCCTCGGGAATATCCAAGATAACAAAGTCTGTTAATCTAGTAGTGTTAGCAACCACAACAGGCACATCCTCGCAAATGCCGATAGGGAAAGCAGTTGATTTGTCGGCCATTTGCAGAGAAATTTCAGTGGGTGTCAACTTATCCAATTCAAGTCTACGATAAAGGGAGAGCGGCATAACACTAACACCAGCTCCAAGGTGACATAAGGCAGTTCTTACGTAGTTTCCTTTAATGGAGCAAGGTATAGTGGGCACTCCGGGATCACCAAGTTTCTTAGGAGTTCTACCTTTGAAAGTGTAGTTGGCAAGCATGGTGGAGATCTCAAGATCCGGTATCTTCCATTTATTAGTCACGATATCTTTCATGTACTGGGCATACAAAGACATTTTGAGCATATCAGTTAACCGCATCTGCAGAAAGATGGGTCTTATCATCTCAACAAAGCGCTCAAAATCCTCATCATCCTTTTTCTTGGATGGCTTAGGAGGATAGGGCATAGATCTCTGAACCCATGGCTCCCTTTCTTTACCATGCTTCCTAGTAGTGAAGTCATTCTTATCGTATTTCTTAGGTTGTGGGTTATCAGGATTAACCGTAGGTTCAATCTCCACATCCTCATCATTGCTAGGTTGAGCATTATTGTGAACATCACTGTCCATATTGTCACCAGGTTCATGTTCATCACCAGATCGTGTTTCTGCATCAGACGCAAAAATATCATTAGGTTCTTCAGGTGTGACAGTATTTGGTGAACTGGCATGTAGGTTTCTATCATCCTTCTTCTTCTCCTTAGGATCACTTGGTGTATCAGCATTGATTCCTTGAAAATCTTGATCAATTCTCTTAGGATGACCTTCAGGATACGAAGGTTCCTGAGTCATTTTGCCTCCTCTAGTAATGACTCTGACAGACTTGTCATTTAATTCATTGAGCAAGTCATTCTGGGCTTTAAGTACTTGTTCTACCTGAGTAGTAATCATAGAGGCATGTTTACTCAGAAGCTTCAGATCATTGACATTTCTGTCTACACAAGCACTTAAATGGCTAAGCATACAAGTACTTTGTTCCAAATGTTTGCTAACGTAATCATTGAAACTCTGTTGTTTGGCAACAAAGTTGTCAAATTCATCAAAGCATAGGCTAGAAGGTTTATCAAAAGGAATATCACTCTCATCAAACCTACGCAGAGAATTCTCTTCTACTACCTGTATCGGGTTATCTAGACCATGGATCTCTTCGATAGGTGGTAGATTTTTGACATCTTCAGATCTAATGCCTTTCTCTTGCATAGATTTGTTGGCTTTTTGCATATCTTCGAGACTGAGGAATAAAATACCTCTTTTCATAGGAATTGGCTTAGGAGGTGGTTCGGGAATAGTCAAAGCATTATCGTTGATCAAGATGTTATTTAGTAGGGTCTCAGCTTGTTCTACAGTTCGTTCCCTAAAAACACAACCGACACAACTATCTAGATGGTCTCTAGAAGCATCGGTAAGTCCGTTATAGAGGATATCAAGTATCTCGTTCTTCTTAAGAGGGTGATCAGGCAAAGCATTTTGTAGCTAGACGAGCCTCCCCCAAGCTTGTGGGAGACTCTCTTCTTGGAGTTGAGCAAAGTTGTATATTTCCTGCAAGGCAGCTTGCTTCTTATGGGTAGGGAAATATTTCTCACAGAAGTAATAGACCATATCCTGGGGACTACTCACACATCCAGGAGCAAGAGAGGTGAACCAGGCTTTAGCGTCATCCTTTAGAGAGAAAGGAAACAACTTAAGGATATAGTAGTGGCGGATCTTCTCCTCATTAGTGAAAAGGGTGGCTATATCATGTAGTTTGGCAAGATGGGCTACGACCGTCTTAGACTCATAACCGTGAAAAGGATCAGCTTCGACTAGAGAGATTATCTCAGGATCGACAGATAATTCATAATCCTTATCAGTGATAAAGATAGGTGAAGTGGCAAACTTCTGGTCGTATTTCATCTTAGCTTTCAGAGATTTTTCCTTCCACTTGAGAAGTAATTTCTCAGCATCATAGGCATCCTTACACGCAAGAAAATCCTCAGCTATCTCTCCCTCCATAACGTAACCCTCAGGTATATCAGGCAATTCATATCTAGGAGAGTTAGATCTAGCAGGAGAAAAAGTAGGTTCTATTTCAATAGTATCGGCAGTTTCCGAAGCATCGCGAGCATTGGCAGTAACTCTAGCAATATGAGCATCAAGGAATATCCCTAGTGGAACATCAGGCAAAGTAGCATCTCTAGCAGTATCAAGAGCATCATCAGGCAAAATAGCATCTCTAGCAGTATCAAGCATAGCATCTCTAGCAATATCAGGCATAGCATCACGCATAGTATCATCAGGCATAGTATCAATCATAGCATCTCTAGCAGTAGCATCATAAGCATCATCAAGCACAGGCGACATATCAAGATTTCTAGCAGGAGGTGATGTCGCAAACTTACTCATAACTGAAGGTGAATCAAGTGCAGAGCTAGATGGCAATTCCTTACCTCCTCTCGTAGTTAAGGGCAAGACTTTGGTCTTCGGATCCTTCAGATTCTTCATAGTGATCAGGAGATATAAATCCCAAGTGACTCAGAGAATATTGCAATACCTCCCCGGCAACGGCGCTAGAAAAATGCTGATTCCGTGACAGCAGACCTTCCCCTGCAACGGCACCAGAAGAATGCTGCTAGCACTCCCCGTCAATCAGAACTAGAAGAATCTTGTTGACGGCCCACCAGCGCGTGGGATCGCAGCAGTTTTCGAGGGTAGAGTATTCGACCCAAATTCGTTGGTACGCGAGATAGGAGGTGAGAGGATACTCTCAAGTATTAGCAGCTGAATATGTCAGATTCAACCACACCTGAAAGATTAGTATCTACAAGCAATGTATCAGTAGCAAAGTAGTATGATAGAAACGGTGTTAGAAACGATCTGTTGACGACAGAGGATTCCTAACTGTCGTATCAATGGCGCCAAGTTGCCTCGTTGACGGAAATTGTCAGTTCCCGTCAACGACCAGCGAACCAAAATTGTAGCAGATAGCAGCAGTGTAATGAGCGATAGCCACGGCAAGGAACAAAAGTAGTGACAGCAGTAGCAAGTAGCAATAGTAGCAAGCGACAGTAGTAGCAACAGTAACAACAGAGCAAGACAAGTAACAACAGTAGCAAAAGTAGTAACAATAGAATAGCAAGACAAGTAACAACAGTAGCAACAGTAGTAACAACAGCAGTAGGACAAACTCGTAGGCAATGGGTCGGTGATTTGTTTGGATGATATTCAACATGCAACAGTTATAACACGGAGAGATATGTGGCTAGCTCCCGTTCGTCAATGTGATGTAGGCATGCATTTCGTGTGTCATCATACGTGGTTAGGGAAAAGAACTTGCATGAAATCTATTGTCCATCCCTCTTGTGGCAGCGGGGTCCAAAAGAAAACTACTGGATATTAAGGTTCTCCTTTTAATAAAGAACCGGACCAACGCATTAGCACTTGGTGAACACATGAACTCCTCAAACTATGGTCATCACCGGGAGTGGTTCCGATTATTGTCACTCCGGGGTTGCCGGATCATAACACATAGTAGGTAACTACAACTTGCAAGATCGGATCTAAAACACACATATATTGGTGACAACATAATAATTTCAGATCTGAAATCATGGCACTCGGGCCCTAGTGACAAGCATTAAGCATGGCAAAGTAGTAGCAACATCAATCTCAGAACATAGTGGATACTAGGGATCAATCCCCATCAAAACTAACTCGATTACCTGATAGATCTCATCCTACTCATCACCACGCAGCGAGCCTACGAATATATTACTCACGAAGGACGAAGAACTTCATGTAATTGGAGAGGGAAGAAGGTTGATGATGGTGATGGCGACGATTTCCCCTCTCCGGAGCCCAAGACGGACTCCAGATCTGCCCTCCAGATGAAGAACAGGTTGTGGCGGCGCCTCCGTATCGCAAACGCGACGAAATCTTCTCTTTTTTATTTTTTCTAGGACGAAAGTGAACTTATAGACCTAAAGTTGGGGCCGGTAGAGCTGTGTGGGCCCCACAAGCTTGCCCACCGCCACCAGGGGGTGGCGGAGGCAGGTCTTGTGGCCCACTGGCCCACCCCCTCAGGTGGAACTTGGCACAGATGTTTTTCATATTTTCCAAAAATGCTCCCCGTAAATTTTCAGGACGTTTGGAGAACTTTGATTTCTGCACAAAAATAACACCAAGGCAATTCTGCTGAAAACAGCGTCAGTCCAGGTTAGTTCCATTCAAATCATGCAAATTAGAGTCCAAAACAAGGGCAAAATAGTTTGGAAAAGTAGATACGATGGAGACGTATCAACATGTAGGAGAGGGGTTTTTAAAACCCATTCTGTTTGAGGTTTTCCTTTATTTCAGATTTATTAAATCTGATTGGCAATTATTTTTAGTTGCCCAAGTAGTCATTTTGGTATTTTGTTTATTTGGGGCATAATTCCCTTATGCTCACGGATATTTTATCTATATTTTTATGCCCTTAGTTTTTCCTAGGATTTTAGTTGCATGTGTTGTTGTTTTTAAAATAGAGAGGGCCACAGGTTTCCCTCCTTCTTCTCACTGGCGCTACCGCAGCCCAACTTCACCCAGGCCCATATCCCTTCGCTACAGCAGCCCATGCGCGTCCCTCTTCTACCTCGCGTCGACGCCATGGTGTACGAACCAGCCACAGCCTCCCGATCATCGTGACCTCAATCTTGCGGCTCCAGCTCACCCCCTTAGGGTGATATAATCACTCCTCTCCCTCCCCCCTACAGCTAGGGTTCCTCCTCTCCCTCCTCTTCTCCCTCCAGCACCGCCACAGAGTCCCTCGTCGTGCCCAACGCCATGAGCAGCTCCGGGTCGAGCTCGACGCCGGCATAGCGTTGATCTCCTCTCCTCTCCGTAGCTGCACGTACAAGAGGACCCAAGAGGGGTTCCATTTTTGGGTGGAGCCGAAGCTGGGAACTCCCTCCTCGACGTCCATGACGTGCGCTTCTTCCTCGACTCCGGCAACTCTTCCTGCAGCAGATCGACGCCGCCTCTGCTACCTTCTTCGATGTCGTCCTCCTCTCTCCTTCCCCCCTCGGTGAGCAGGGCTAGACCGCAACCCTTCCCTCTCTAGCGCGGCATGACCTCGAGCGTTCGTCGAGGTGCTCTGTTCAGAGCAGTGGAGAGAGCAGCGCAGCAGTAGAGTTGTAGTTGTGCCCCGTTGCTAGCTACGGCAATAGGTTGTTTTCGAGGCGGGAACGGATCCCGTGCTGATCCTGCTTCACCCCCCGTTGCGTGGTATGGCCGGTGGTAGCCGTGGTAGCCGACGCCGTCCTCCTCTGGTTCGGTTGCCAGCGTAGTGCTTCATAGCAGAGGAGTGGATCTTCAGAGATACATCCCTCCTTCTGCCAGTAGACGAAACGTAGCCCAGTGCTGGTTGTCTCTGCTTGTTACCTGGAGGTGTAGGGATCGAATCCCCGGTGATGTATCTCGCCCCTTTTTGATTTCTTTTCGGCAAAACCAGTAGCAACGCAGCAGAGCATTGTTAACTGTTTTAGATCCCTCTTTTGTCGACTAGAGTAGCCTAGCAGAGTGGTGATCAAGCGTTGTATCTAGCCACGGAGGCTTGGGTTCGAAGCCCCCTCAGGCCTCTATATTTTTTCCCTACCTTGCTTTTTTCCTTGCTGTGTACTTCTTATCTAGGTTGTGCTGCATATGTTTGGTTGCAGATCTATTCACCAGGGTTTTCTGGTGTGTCTTAATCAGGGTTTTGTAGTTTGTGTTAGTTGGGGTGTTGATGCTCATGTGAGTGGATGTAGGAGTGAACCCACTCTATTTGTGTGATTTCTACCATGTGTGTTAGTTTATGATGTGAGGGTGGAATGTGTAGGTGTGTGGACGGGATTCCCCCTCTCCACCTACCTTTGTGTAATCTCTGTTTAGATGGTTATCTTGGTGTGTGCATGGGTGCACTAGTAGTGCATGGTAGAATTACCATGTATAGGTGTCCTATGGTAGTGTAGCATCTGTAGGTTGTGATGTATGTGTTCTAGTGGATAAGAGGGCATGTGTAGATGGTGTGTGTGAGATGGCACTCATCCAAGTGGTGCTTGTGGTGCATGTGTGAGTGTGCACCATAAGATGACCATATGTGAGTGTGTGCATACTCTCTTGTTTGTGTAGGTGATGTTTTATGTTTGCTTGTCGTTTGTGATGGGGTGGTGATGTGCCAATGCACATAGTCATGAGGTCTACCCCTCATGTGCACGATTGATATTGTGGTCATGTGTATATGCTTATGTAGGTCTTGCTCTAGTGATTTTGCACATGTGATGTTGCACTATTCACTACTTAAGATTCTGTGGAGTTTTTCTTCTCTAGTTTGTGCTATTTTGTTCCAAGTAAGTGCATATGTTTTATATATGTTTTTGGGGTAGAAAGATCCCAGGAATCCATTGGTGAAATCATTTTTTCCATTGGAACATTTTCTGTAGGTGACATATTTCATTTTTCTTCTATGTTTAGAGCTTGGTTCCATGTGATTTGTTGAGCACAAAGGTTTGCTTCTTGGTTGTGCTAGTAGAGGGTGACCCCCTCTACCTCCTGTTGGTTTCATCTCATGATTAGGATTCCATATGTGAAAGTTATGCCCACTCAAAGTAGGCATGTGGCTGAAGTTCCAGATTAGTGAAAATCTGAGATTTTCACTAAGTTAGAGATTCTGTTTGTATTTCTTCTCCTGTTGATGAGGTTGTGCAGGTCAATGTGTTGTGATCTAGCCTTAGCTTTCAACTGGAAAGTTGTAGCTGGTATGTTTTTCTAGCTCCCTGTAAAATTTCATTCCATTTCGAGTCCTGTAGATATTGTTTTGGCTGATGTCAAAATGCTTCAGAGCATAGACACAAAGTGAGAATCTGGAATTTTCACCAAGTCCGTGAAAACTGATTTTTTTGGGAAAGTTTGCAGCCTTGTATATTTCTGTGTTTATTTCCTTTTTGTGTGATTATTGCTTGTGCTTGTAGTATCCTTGGTTAGCTATAGCCACATATATTATTTGTCATATTTGGGTGGCTGTAGGTGCTTTGCATGTAGCTCACAAAGTGCTATGATGCAGTTTATGGCAGATTGTGTAGTTTTGACATTTTTATGTTTGTGAGTGATTAGTTGATGATGTGGTGTTCTTATTTGCTCCACCCCATCCATGTTGGTTTGTTTTATGTCTTGGCAACCTGTAAATACCAGAGCTGTGCCATTTGAGTGTGTGGTGATGATTTTGACACGTAGGGCTTCATATCTTGTTTCGTTGATTCCCGTTGATCCGTAGCTCCGATTGTAATGTTATTTATATGCTTTTGCATCGTTTTCTCGAGACGCATCTGATGATGTCATTCTAATGCATGTAAAAATAGCTTAGTATGTAGTTCTGTCCAGGAACATGTATTTACTCCTTATGCTTGTGCTAGTGATAGAAATAGTGATGCATGCTCATACTCATCTCATGCATCATGTGCTTGTTGCATCTTGAGGTGTTGTTGTTCATTGGATGTTATTGTTATGTTGGGATAGCACCGGGATCGGAGAAAGTGTTCATGGATTCGGGAGAGTAAGTGCAGGAGGAACAAGAACCATTCCAAGCTGAGGATATCACAGGCCAGATGATATGACCTTGATTCCATGTCTAGACTTGTTATGCTAGATTGCGTTTCCTTTGCCATATGCTTGCTTCCTACCACTGAAATATATTGCCTCCTGATATGCCATGAAACCAAACACTTATCCCTTCCTAGCAAGTTGAATGGCTAAGTAGGCTTGCTCAGCTACTAATGTTAGTGTTGCTAGATGAAGGTGTTTTTGCCTCATGTGATAACATGAGGTTGATATTATTATATTAAATTTTCTTATTTAATTAATGCACCTATATACTTGGTAAATAACGGAAGGCCTAGCCTTTTGCCGAGTGCTTTGTTCCGTTTTTACCGCCATAGTTACCGGCTACCGGTGTTTGATTCCATATTGATCGCTCCTAACACGTTTGGGGTCGTTATGGGGACCCCCTCGATAAATCGCGTAGTGCTAAGATTTGTCCGGTAGGACCCAACATTGGTGTTAATTTTCTAATCACTTAATAATAATATGCATAGGGAATGATCACCCCGAGGATCTTTAATCAACAACTCGGGCCAGTGCTCCTCATGAGTGTTGGTCCAGAATGGACAGACTGCGGGGGCCACCACAGGGAAACTTGAGGTTTGGATCCTGTAGGCTTTTCCATCCGTCGTGTCCTGAGACTGAGATACGTGGCTCTTATTGGGGTCGTCGACACGACGGGAGGTCCTACTAGTCTTGCCTTAGCTTAGCGATATATCTTGCGTATAGGAATCCGGTGAAGCTTTGGTTCTCCCCAGAGTTGAGGTTTTCCTCTAAGGAATCCGATGAGATCACGAGATTCATGATAGAGGATTACTTTGCGGCCTGTGTATGTTTGTGATGGACTAGTTGGATCACCCATGCAGGGTTTAATCTTTTGAAAAGCCGTGCCCGCGGTTATGTGGCAACTTGGAAAATTTTGTTAACATCCGGTATTAGATAACTTAAACATAAGCTAATAAAATTGCCAACTTAGTGTGTAACCGTGATTGTCCCCTCGAAGATCTCTCTTCGATCGGGAACACGGTGGGGTTATGTATGACGTAGGTAGGTGTTCAGGATCACTTAGTGATCAAGTATTCTCGACCACTAGTTTAGTCCACCGTCATGAATGTTCTACGTAAGTTAGCCACCATATCAAGCTTAGGATGCTGCAACCTTAAACACTCTACCCTATCCAACCTAATAACTTGACTAGTTCTCGCACCGAGGTCATAGATTGCTGAGTCCCCGTGGCTCACAGATTCCTTCAAAACACCAACAGGTTCAGGTACCCCAGAGACAGGTGATCCCGAGGGCACACAGCTGGCGTGGCAGTACGATGAGGAGAACGACCGCCTGTACGTGCACTATCCAGAAGATTGAGGCGTGGTCGTGATCGTGGGCCAGCAGGCAGGGTAGTATAGCCATTTTCCTTGTTTTGTAGACCGTAGGGAACTACCTTTATTGTATGTGTGATGTACTCTGATATATTATGAGATGGCAATTGAACCCCTGATTGTCAATAAGTTATTATTACGTATGTGCTATGATACCTTGTTTGCGAGACGCTTAGATGCGCTCCTTTCCAATTCGGGGCCTCGATCCCAGATCGGAAAGGACCGCATCTTAGTCATTACAATAAGATTCCAATTCCCATTAAAGAAAGAAATGGAACACTTCCCTAGAAAGATAATTAGACCACCTTATTAATCAATCATGAGAGATACTTGTGGGTGGAGTCTCAAAGATGACAACACTTGAAACTATGCAATATGCCTAGCTAGGGGCGTAAAACAATAGCGCTTGTTGGGAGGCAACCCAATAGTTATATTTATATTTGTATTATTTTTGTTTGTGATAACATGATTATTCCCTGTGTAATTTTTTTCTGTTTAGTTAGTGTTTGTGCCAAGTAAAGCCTTTGGGATGATTTGTATAATAAGTAGAATTGATACGGTGCAAAAACACAAACTTTGACGTCCACTGCAGAATTTCTTTGATTTTACTGGAAGGTTTTTAAGCTGAATGTTTTACATAGTATAGCTAGACAAATTACTCAGGATGTACTAATTTTTTCAGAATTATTGGAGTTACAGAAGTATAG
Source organism: Hordeum vulgare subsp. vulgare (assembly GCF_904849725.1). Lineage (NCBI taxonomy): Eukaryota > Viridiplantae > Streptophyta > Magnoliopsida > Poales > Poaceae > Hordeum > Hordeum vulgare. The sequence goes on along the minus strand of NC_058523.1, from coordinate 261,141,894 downwards.
GTTCATTACAGATTACTATAGAATCTTTTGTTTTAGTCAGATTTTGTTTTTGCTTGCATAGTTTTCTTGTTTTGATGATGCGATGGATTGTATTGGGGGGGCATAAACCATGGAGAAGTTATATTAGAGTTCCTTATTATAAAATAAAATAAGAATCAACTTATAACAGTACCTTAAGTATGTGATATGTTTCTTATACTAAGAGATCTCACAATGTTTTGTTGAGTTTTATGTGATTGAAGTTTTCAAGTTTTGGGTATTACCCCGATGGACAATGGAATGAGGAGCACCAAAAGCCTAAGCTTGTGCATTCTCAAGGAACCCAATGTAATATTCTAGGAAGACTTAAGCGTCTAAGCTTGGGTATGCCCCAGAGGCATCCCCTCTTTCGTCTCAATCCATCGGTATGTCACTTGGAGCTAAATTATTATTCGTCGCATGATATGAGTTTTGCTTGGAGCGTCATTTGATTTTGTTTACTTTTATTTTCAGTTTTCCAGAATCATCGTTTTATGGACACACCTGTTTGAGAGAGATACACATTCATCATAATCTGTTATAATACTGTATGTGCTTCACTTATATCTTTTGAGCTTAGCAGGCTCTAGTACTTCACTTATATCTTTTTGAGCACGTTGGCGTGTAGATTTTATAGAAATATTATGCTCTTGTTCTTTACTTATATTTGTTTGAGATTTAAATAAATACTGCCAGTAATTTGCAGCGGTCATAACACTAGGTCAAAAATAATAGGTGTTCAATGAATTATAATTAAAACCATCATGTAACACATATACAGAAATTATAGGTTAATGATATTGATGTGGTGATATGAAAAAAGTTGTGAGTGCATTATTATTAATTCAAAGAGGTGTAGATATTAATAAATGTAAAACATCTTGTTCATCTAAGGCATGGTGATGATGTGTGAGCATTTATATTCCTCATTGAAATCCTAGTGTTGTTCCGAGTCGGAGTCACGTGATGGTTAATTCCTCCCAACCCTCTCCCTCATGGCATGCTTGTAGTACTTTGATTTTTGATAAAACTATTAAAACTTTGCAATAAGTAAATGGGCTCTTTAGGACTAATGTGACAGCATGGACATACGCAATCTCACCTCCCCATATTTCCTAGCCTCTTCGGTACCGTGTGTCGTGTGTTCTCACCTTGAGGATCGGTGCAACTTCCGTCGGTGCATCCAAACCCCGTGATATGACATGCTCTGTTGCACATAAGCCTTCTTATATCTTCCTCAAAATAGCCACCATACCTACCTATCATGGCATTTTGATAGCCATTCCGAGATATATTACCATGCAAATTCCATTGTCACTTCACATGACTAGTTCGTTCATCATCATAATGCTTTGAATGATAATATAAAGCTGACATAGTGTTTTTAGCAAATCCACCGTTCATCATTATTTTGATACATGTCACGCTAGATCTTTGCATATCGTGCTACACTACCAGAGGTATTCATACAGAGTCATATCGTCCTACCACTCTTCATATTGAGTTGTAAGTAAATAAAAGTGTGATGATCATCATTATTAGAGCATTGTTCCAGTGAGGAAATAAAAATCGGGGAGGCCAGATGAGCCCACCATAATAAAAAGTTAATGAGGGATAAATAGAGAAGGGACTTTGCTACTATACGTTACCACACTTGTGCCTCAAAGTGGCACCTTGTTCTTCATATAGAGAGTCTCATGTTATTCATATACTAGTGGGAATATATTTTTCATAAACTTGGCTTGTATATTCCATTGACAGGATTCCTCAAAATGCCCGAGGTCGTCATGAGAAAGCAAGTTGGATGCACACCCCACTTAGGTTCATTTGAACTTTCATACACTTATAGTTCTAGTGGATCATTTGCATCGAAATTCCTAATCCTTGCATCAATATCAATCAACGGGCATATCCATAGCCCATTGGTATGCCTAGTTGATGTGAGACTATCTTCTCCACTTTTTACCCCTTTGATAGCTACCATTTTATTCCATTCCACCTATATGCTATGTCCAATGGTTCACACTCATGTATTGTGTGAAGAATAAAAATTTGATGCATATTGAAAAAGTATGATCCAAGTGCCTTACTTGGGCACCGTGGTGCTTGACATTTGTATTAATGTGGTGAAGATGGAGCCATTAATTGATAATATAATAAGACGAATGGGGGTAAAACAATCTTTGAGGATCATATACTTTGAAAGATTAATGTTTTTGTTGCTTATACTTAAAATTATTGCTATTTTAATGTTTGTCAATTCATCATTTCTCAATGATCATACATGCACCATGCACAAGGTTATATAATGGGTAGAATCTCACAGAAAAATTTATGTTTTTATCATTTACCTACTCGAGGACGAGCAGGAATTAAGCTTGGGGATCCTTGATACATCTCCAACGTATCTACAATTTTTGAGTGTTCCATGCTGAAATATTATCATTCTAGAATACTTTTTGGGCATTTATTTACCAATATATATTATTTTTGACCACTAACCTATTGACCCAGTGCCCAGTGCTATTTGTTGTTTTCTGCATGTTCTTCACTTTTCAGGTTATCAATACCAAATGAAGTCCAGTTGACCTGAAATTTTTGGAGATTTTTTATGGACCAAAAGAAGACCGACGAGCATCGGAAGAAGGATGGAGGCCACCAAAGGGCTCCACAAGTCAACACAACGCGGACTAGGTGGGAGGTGCCCTGATGGCTTGTGGGCCCCTCGAGGCCCTCCCGACTCTGTTCTCTACCTTATAAATTCTCATATATCATCAAAACCCTAGAGGCAGTTCCGAAACACTTTTTACACCTCCGCAAGTTTCCGTGCCAATGGGAGGCCATCTGGAGTTGTGTTCCGGCAACCTGCCAGAGGGGGAAATATCACGGAGGGCCTCTTCATGAACCTTGCTTCCCTCGCGATGATGTGTGAGGACTTCCCCACAGACCTATGGGTCCATAGCAAGTACCTAGATGGCAATCTCTCTCTCTTGATCTTCAATACAATGATCATCACATCTTCACTTTGATCCATATGATGTAATCCTTTTGTGCGTTGCATTTGTTGGGATCCGATGAATTGTGGGTTTGTGTTTAGATTATTCATGATATATATATGAGTCTTCTCTGAATACTAATATGATTCCGATGTGCATGATGATGATAGCTTCGTAATTCTATTCAATCTGTTGAAATAGTTTGGCGAACTAGATTGATATTTATTTGGTGAGACAGGTGTGTTGTAGTAGGTTCAACCTAGCAAATTTGTATATCCTAGTGAAAATAGGGAAAATATGTGTCTTTGTGTTGTTTCTACTAAGGATAACACGATGGGGTTTATTCGTATTGCTTCAGTTTACTTTGTCTACATCATATTCTACTTAATACTGTAGATGCATGCTGGATAGCGGTCGATGAGTGGAGTAATAGTAATAGGTGCAGGCAGGAGTTGGCCTATTTGTTTATGTATGTGATGCCTATATACACATGATCATTGTCGTGAATATCACATAACTATACAGTTTTCTATCAATTGCCCAACAATAATTTGTTTACCCACCGCATGTTGTTTTCATGAGATATGCCATTAGGGAAAACTATGGCCCCTTGGTCTATTCACCATATATTTACAAAACCATCAATAGCTTTCTTCCATTTCCTTGTTTCATTTTATCTCGCAATTTTCAATTATCTACACACCTCGCTCACTTGCAGATAATGAGACCAAGGGGATTGACAACCCTCTTGCACGTGTTGGGTGCAAGTTGTTCGTACTTTTGTGTGCAACCGCTCAAGACGGTTGTGGTTGATATTCCTATTGGTACGATAAATCTTGGTTTCATAACTGAGGGAAATACTTACTCACATTGTGCTGCGATAACCCGTTCCTCTTCACGGAAAACCCAACACGTATCACAAGTATTAGTCACCCTGGGACAAAAGTGATATGTTCCTTAGAGATAAGAATGGGGGGATGCAGCTGAGCTATTTGCGAGGACCTTCGTCGTGATCTTATATAAGACATTACATAGGATGATTGGCCTAAACTATGGGAGAAGCTCCTGTAAGTTGACCTTGGGTATCATGACGATAAAAGTAGCGTTGAAGCCCACCGGAGTAGGAACACCATTTAGGAAATAACCCATAGTTTGGCAAACAACACCACATACCAACGACTAGTGTCATTGATAAAAGAGTGCACGCAAACCTTCCGGCCTTGGGGATTTCGTTGGACCTATCTGAAATAGATCTACTTCGATCTCCGTATCGGTAATGGGTGACACAAGCGCCGAACTCATCATATCCATGACAATCTACTCCATATTTTGTATGATCACATCAGCACCGGTCGTCCCTTCTGAAGAAAATAAGTTTTCAGGAAAACCTGTTGTCAAATCACACATCTCCTCGTCCATAGTGCAACAAGTTCCAACTTCCTTCCATAGAGTTGTCACCTTATTTTTTTGTTTCCTATGGGACATTTGGTTTTAGAAATATTTTGTGTTCTCCTAACGTGCCAACAACCAATATACTCGGGATTTTGGTCGTACATGATCTCTTCTCGAGTGTATATCTTTCGAAACTGCTCTTTAGTGTTCCAGATCTCCAGTGAGACCACAGTTCTCGCAACTCGTACCTTTGCATCCTATAGTTGGCCCTTCAGCTTTCTTATTTGTCTCCTAATTGAACCTAAAACCTCCCTGGCCCATTTTTGCATGCTCCCAGAAAGTGTAGCAAGGCGCTGCTACAATGCAGTTAGGTGTGCTCTCTAGTATGTGCTTCATCCCAATCATCCTTCACCATATCATCATACTTTTCATGCCTAGTCCACGCTTCCTCAAATTTGAACGGCCTATCACCTCTTGGAGCATGACATGGAGCTGTCTCCAACACGCGCACAAGGATCGCCTAATGATCTGACTCTTCCGTGATAATATGTTCCATGATTATATGTTCCATCAATGTTTCTGGGAAGATTATTAGCCTCCAAGATTAATGGGCACATCATGTATTGGTATTTTTTTCTAGGAAAGATACCATACTTACTAAGAAAATAATAAGACTTGTATGTGGGAAGTGGGATTTCAATCCTGGCCATTCAAATAGAGGCAGACCCGATGGCCAACTCTCTCATCTAATCCATTATTCACGGGCGGACCTAGGATGAAAACCGAGAGGGGTAAAAGATGTATAATATTATTTTTTTCTACAGATAGATATGCACGAACTAATGTTTTAATCATGTATATGAACTGACAACATAGGTACACAGGCATGCATAATTGACTAAGAAGCTATATCATATAGTATTTCCTCACAATATAAGTTCATCGAACACACAATTATGACAAGTTCATTGCCAAATCAAAAGTAAACCATCATTTAAGACATAGTAAGTTGAGATATATTAATATGTCATTCTTGATCTTGAATAAAATTTCTAGCCTGCATTGTGTAAGAAGAAAACATGTTGAAATATATGGAGAAATAGTCTTGTGCAATCACCCCTTTCCCTTTCATCTCATTGATGTTTTCCTCGTGGATTGTTTAGCTTTCCCCTCATTAGGGGTAGTATCCAAAATTTTCTTTTCTACAAATCAAAAGAAATATTTGAGTATCTACCTTTTACATTAATTCAAAGAAAGTTAGTTCAAATCAACTAATTGAAGCGTGTTGTCAGTTGTAGATTTTGCAAAGAATCTCTCCATTATCATCTTCCCCTTTTAGATTGATCATGTCGACGTCGTATTCCCTTCTTGAGAGTGTCTTCAGAGAGTAGATTCTCTTGCCTCTGGGTTCTGGCCATGTTGTTGGTTGTATTTTGGTCAACTGGCGTTGTTTTAAATGTTTTTCCCTGTTTTACATTTCTTATTTCTCTTCACATTTTTGGCTTATTTTCCCTTCTAATAAATCTGGTTGTTCTGTATTGTTTTGTCCCATCTATAAGAAATCAAGCACCGCGAGTGGTCATTGCGGGAGGGATGTGTGACATTGTGGTTGTCGTCGGAATTGGCTCATCAAGTGGTCATTGCAGGAGGGATGTGTGACGTCATCTTGGTGATACACTACCTCATCCATGCTAGTAACAATTCACTTCATCAGCTACCTGAATTCAAGTCGAATCAAGGTACCACAAGTTTCAGGAGATCACGGTGGTGTGATTCTATCAAGTCTTATACAAAAATGTGGGCCGTGATGAGTGCCCTCTACCTACTACAATCAAGGGCATTTTAAAGAAGGGAGGGGTGTCATAACCATAGCCACCATCTTCACACAAGGCTCTATCAACCATGAGTACTACTTTCTCAGCTTCGACCACAACTATGCTGAAAATCACAACTTCCTCGACGCCTTCTTTTGTGGGGCTCCTATCAACCACAACTACTATTCCTACTTCGCTGAAGTCCATCCATGCTTTGATCGTGACTACAACCAAGTCAGGCATTAGCAAGTCCAATGGGATCCAGGTGGTTCTGGGTGGTGTCGGCTTGAGGTCAAGCCGCATTCAAGAAGGGAGGGATGTTAGGATCCCTCCCCTAGGTGGTACGTGGGCTTGCCTTGGATCAGTATATCGGCCTGGCCCATCGGGACACCATGGAGCGCCACAAACTACAAGTACCAGGGAGAAGGCAACGCGCTGGTCATCGAGTGGATCACGGCAAGGACCCGACGACAGCTCTCTCCCCTTCCTCCTTCTTCCCCCAATTCTTGTATCCAGAGACTGTATCCCTTAATTGCTACCAAATTTGTGTGTAAGAGCAATAGATCGAGAGAGGAACAGTTAGGTTGCTAATGGTATTGATCTTGTGGGACTCGCCACTTTTGACGCCAATAACCTAGCTCCATAGGTAACCCTGCCTTAACTTGTACTTTAGGCATTCTTCTTCCTTTGTCCGTGTTATAATTATGCTGACTTCTACTTATTGCAGCGTGATGATACATGGTGAAAGACCGACTTTTGAGCTCCTACTACTCCTGGAGAGGATATAATAGTTGAAGAAGAGTAGTAGGAGGAAGAAGATGAGGTTGATGAACATGATTCCCTTGTCCGTCTTCATAATCAGTTTCCTCATGCCGGCTCTTCATAGGATAACACTGGAGCAACTAATCTGGTAGAGAACGAGGAAACTCCTAGTGCCTCAGATTCCGAGACTCCTGAGAGAAGGAAAAGCCGAATGGTGTTTAAAAGGTACACATTTCCTATGCATATACTTATTTGGATCCCAGCTTAACTTTATAGAAAATAAATCACGAGGAAAGAAAGAATAGGAAGACCCAAAGCTCTGGTTCTGACGATCTTTCAGAGGGGCTCCATCTTGAGCCTTCTCCTCATCGGGTTTGTAGACAAGAGCGGCTGAGCCCCACTCTACCTTGCACACAAGCCGACCTCATGAAGTCCCCGTTGAGCCCAAGCAACCCAGCTTATCAGATTTCTTCTCCTTCATCTCATGCTTCGAGTGCAAGCCAACTTGGTGACTTCACCATAAACATTGGATATGTGTTACAAACTTTGATTATGTTGCTTTCGTTATCTTTTTGGTTGAAACAATGCCAAAGCAGACTTCTTATTTTGCAATTGTTCTTGGTGTGGAAACGACTACTTAGACCATCGCACCAATGGCCATGGAAGACCCAGTAAGGGATGAGCCAATGTTAGATAACCCGACCACTTTTGTTGTTGGTGAGGAAGATCCATCTCACACAATGGAGTAGCCAGAGATAGTCATGATGGGCGAGGAGCAGGCTAACTCAGCTTCCAATATGCCAACTGATAATGAGGTGGCTTATGATGAAGTGGTGGTGACTCACACCCAGTATAACCCACCACCAAGCAGCTCTACAGTATTAACCAAGAGTGTGGTTGAAGATAAGACATCTCTTCATCAAGACCCTACTCCAAGCTCCCACATGGAGGCATATGAAGACATGGGCATGTTAGCTCTCTATAAGATATTTATGACTCGACTTACCCAAAAGTATGAAGAAGAGGGTGCCTTAGTGTCCCTTCTGAAAAAGAAATATGACGTACTCCCTCTGTACCTAAATAATATTAGTTGGAGGGAACTAAACTAGTTTTCCTCAACTACAATTATTTATGTATAGAGGGAGTACGTATGTGTCCTCTTATCCATGTATACCTATAGCCTTCAAGCTCCAAGTTTTTCATGTAGCGATAACTTGGAGATTTGACTAAATAATGATTTGATATCGTAACCCCCAATTTCGATCTTACATGTTCATAATAAGCTAAAAATTGTTATGAAACTTTATAGAATTTTAAATACTGTCAAAATGTGTAGTCCCCAAGTGTCGACTTGTGTGCCTGCGGAAACCTCGGACTTTTGAATGCCTTATCTTATAAAAAATCAAATAGTGTAACCCCCCAAGTGTCGGGTTGTGTGCTTACGGCAACCTGAGACTTTAACTTATGAATTTGTAAATAACCTCTGCTTAAATTGATAAGATGTATCCCCCAAGCACCGGTTTATCTTGCCTACGATGGCTTTTTTTTCATTTGAGTCTTCACTTTGTTCTGTTTTTCCACAACAATCCCTCATGGAGGCAGGGCAAGAAACTTCCCAGCTTATAGGAGAGTTGAGAGGTAGTACTAGTAAATGTGAACAAGCTGAAGAACAAAGCGGTCAATCTCATGCTACTGCTATGCATGTCGTTCAAGAGATGGAGATCCTAAAGGCTGAGGCATATTCAATGGAGTAGATATTGATTTACAGAGCCGAGGAGGCACAAAAAAAATTAAGGAATCTGAAGTTGAATTTAACTTGTTCAAGAAAATGCTTAGCGACATGTGTGCACTCTTATTTTCTAAGTTGGCTTTATCTTGACAAGTCATCAATCTTTCTTGAATCTGCCGACTTATTTTAGGATTGACATGACTTACCTTATTGTAGGGAGACATGGAGGTGAGAACATCAAGACACCAACTGAAAAGCTAAAAAATTATATACCCCCACCAAGAAACTCTTCACAGGCGGGTGTGCTCTAGTCAATGTTGTAAGAGACACGGAAAAGCCGTCGAACAAACTTTCAGATGTGCTACCACAGCTATCCGTTGTTCCTGAATGGCTTCATGTTCAACAGGCTTCAGCTTGCTGTAAAGGAGGTTTCTATAGCCTGACACTTGCGAAGTCCTATCATCCTGATCTTAAGTCAAAACTCTTGGCACATGGCTATCCTTAGATTAACATAGACGTCTCTCAATTTAACAGGGACAACTATCAAGAGGTTGAAAAGTAAGCCCGACGCCATGCTTGCGCCATTGCTAAGCAAATTGACCTGACAATATTTTAGCCGGATTATGATGATAATAATGAAAATATATCCTATGAAGTGTCAAAGTCCTTTGCTGTGTTCGCGCAGAACGAAGGTCATGTTGGCTCATCATCGTGTGGTGCACCATATTGCAACTAGAACTCCCATGGTGCCAGCTCCTCCTCGAGTAGTACTGAAGGTGAGAAAGGATAAAGGCTGTTAGAGGTACTGCATTTAATTTATAGGCATCTAACTCCATGAGACGATGATGGCGTATGTTATGGTGAGGAAGTAGACATGATTAAAGACCCCAGGTCGGCAAAATCAATAGTGGAGAAGGCCCCGTCGACTGCAGGAGAGGAAGACCCTGCTTCTTCCAATCCGACTCATGATGCGAGCGATAAGGAACAAGTTATAGAGCAAGGTAGAGGGGCTCGAGAGGGATAATATATTAAATCTTTTTACAAAAAACAACATATTCATCCCATGAGGGCTTGTAATAAGTTATAAGAAACAATTTATGTTTGATCTAGCTAGTTTGATTAGGATGACACATCTATTTTGTGGAGAAAAAAGACGTGTAATTTTCTCTCTCAATTGCCAGCTTATGTGGCTTGGCTATGTTTTGCTTTAGCACACAACAATCCGTCGTTCGCGTGACTTCTGCTGTTGTGATCATACTCAAGTAGATTCAGGGTCAACTAAGGCCATGACAGGCATCAGAGTTGATTAATTAGTTCGGTGCACAACCGGGTCACATAATTGAGGGTTGCTTCGGTCTTATGGGAAAGTATAACCAAAAAAGATAAGTCAACATTGTTGCCGGGTTACATGGGTAATGAGTTAAACTTTGTAAGTTAACAAGCCCCTAGGTAACCAAATGATTTAACTTGATAAAGACTCAATCCTTAGTAAGGTAGTATGAGCTATTGTCAAGATTTTTAATGAAAACCAAAGGTCCTTCCCATGGCAGGGAGTGTTTGTGCATTCCTGTCTATTTGTGGATTAGACGAAGCACTAAGTCACCTTCTTGGAAAGTACGACTTCAAACTCTACAGCTATGATAGAGACGTAGGTCTTGGTGATATATCACTAATCATGATGTTGCAAGATCGCGTGCCTCTTCTAGGCCATCAAGGGACTCTTGATGAGTTGTTTTGTTATCAGTTGCAACGTAAGCCGCCACCCTTGGTGAGTCATGATAGAGATCACTTGGAAATACGACCTCTGCACCATAAACAAGGAAGAATGGCATATAGCCCGTCGACCCATTGGGAGTAGTCTGTATGCCCCATAACACATCAGCAAGTTCTTCAACCTAACAACCCGCAGTGTGCTCGAGGGGAAACTAGAGTCTGGTTTTGATTCCATGCAGCAACTGCTTGTTTGCCTGCTTTGCGTGCCCTTTGGACTATGGGTGACCTACTGAATCTAGATTTAGTTCGATGTGCTCTCATCCACAATTCAGAGAGGTTGCTTCCATTATTTGTTATGATACTATGAGGCTATACTAGTCAGAAGATGATCTTCTTCCGGAATTTAACAGTTGTTTCCTCATCGCAGCTGCTGGCGGGTTATGTCTCTACCCACTCGGTAATTTATTCAACTGCGACCAAGAGGTGGGTCTGATTACATGATGAAGGTACAAATGGACTAACCATGTCAAGCCCCCAAACGACAACTGACATGTTATAGGAATCATCCGAAGTGCTTGAGCCAGCATGTGATCCTACCAAGCATATCTCTGTCGTCCTTCATGTGTGTGCATGATTTGTTCTTCGTCTTCATGGGCTGTAAGCCGGAAAATACATGTCTGAAAGCTTTTGCAACTAAAGTCCCAGATCTTGGTGATAACTGCAATCGCTAGTGTGTATCTCATTGAGTATCTACTGGCCTTCGTCTAGTGATACACATTGTTGGAAAACTCCTATAGCGCTTCTATGATGTTACTCACTAGTGATGACTGTGTAGGACTTTCAACATCGCACAGTCTGCATGGCCTCAACTTCATATGTTGGAAGTTCACCATGTACTTTGTAAGCCAAGTAAGGTTCTATGCACTCTGGAACGTCGTGACTTACTGCAACAAACTTAGGTGATGAGTGTGGGTTGGCGAGGTCTCCCTCTATGGGTAACTTGATTGATGGACTACGCAGTCCATCCAAGGAAACATTAGGAGGTACAAGGTTCTTCTGAGAGTCGAGGAGAGCTAAAGCATATGTTGCTTTGTTGATGCGTCGATTGATGTGATCTACGTGATGAACAATTAAATGTCCTCCATCTACGGTAATATCACGTTTGTAAGTTACCATGACCGGATCCTTGGATTCCCAAGTCCTTGAAACCTATTGAGGGACGAAGTCAGATTCAACTAAGAATCTTATATGACTGATGTTCATCTCCTTGATGATGCATATTACGTGAAGCAAAGCCTCATATTCGACATTGTTGTTGGTACACGTGAACAAAATTCACATCACATAGCGGAACTTATCTCCTCGTGGGGAGGTCAAGACGACTTCATCCCAAAGCCTTCCAACTACCTGGACTCATCAAAGTGCAGGGTACATTACTTAGTGCTAGCTTATCTGGTGGTACCTGCAACTCCGTCCATTCAACGGTTAAATCAATCAAAGCCTATGACTTAGTCGAAGTGCATGGCACATAGTAAATATTATGAGGACCAAGCTCGATCGCCCACTTGGCAATCCACCTAGTTGCATCTCTATTCTGAATTATATCTACCAAAGGTGCTAAACTAACAATGATAAATAGATGATCCTGTAAGTAATATGTCAGCGATGTTAGGTCGACACCTATGGAGATCAACGTGATACCCTTGTGATCATAGGGCGGGGAAAGACGACGTCAAGAGCAGATCTACCGATCAACACCCGGCAAGCCTTTTTTACCAAGGTTCGGGCCGCTTACGCGTAAAACCCTACATCCTGCTCGTCTAATCGTGGTAAGCGTTTTTTGTTGTTTGTTACATTGATGATAACTGTCTTCTTGGACAATCTCCAAAAAGTCTAACCCCTTGTGAATGAGCTAAGGGCCTCCTTTTATAGGCAAAGGGGTCACCTACAGTGCTTGATGGTAGGTTCACGAGATGTTACTGTGAACCTAGAGCGGTGCTTATCCATCTACCGTTGTCAGGTGCATTAAATGCACGTCTTGTCCGTGTCAGCAAACTGCTGGTGAAGACATGTGTCCAGGTGTTTCAACACCTGGACGCGCCGCTGGCGCATGCAAAATGCGCTGGAACTCGGGGGGGGCACTGTGGCAAAGGTGGTCGCCCTCCAGTGCCTAGCCACGTCATCCTGGCAAGGGTGCTTGCCGGGGCCTTGGGTCTTTGTCCCGGCAAGGAAGCTTGCCGGGGGCTTCGGCTGTCTTCCCGATGAGGAAGGCTCACTGGGGCTTGTGCTTGGTGTGTTCATCACGTCCATCAAACCGACGTGGCCTTGGGCGTCTTCCCGACAAGGTAGGCTTGCCGGGGCCTTGGATATCTTGGGGGTGCGTCTTGTCTGGACTCTACCACGCCCTGCCGTCAGGGGCTCTTTGAGCCCGTGGACAAGTCTGGGGCACTCGAGACCCCAGTCTTTAGTGCACTGACATAATGCTTCAGCTTATGACTATCCATAAAAACTCCGAAGACCAACTTGTGCCAATGTGGTTACCGCTTCTTGGAATCTGTCAGGATTTCACTCACTTAATAGACTAGCCTCTGAAACGGATATTCCTTGCCTTCCTCTTTATGTCCCACCACAACTTCACTGACGACTTTGTTTTTTGCGGTGATGTACATGAGCATGTGCTCCTTGTTCTGAGGAGCTGCCAAAATAGGTGCTTCATACAACTGTTTCTTGAGCGCATTGAAATCTGTATTTGCTACATTTTCTAAAATGAAATCATTGGTCATCTTCGAAAGCTAGTATATTGGGATGAACTTCCCTCCAAGCAGGCTTATGAATCGCCTTAGGGATGCAATGCAACCTGTGATCTTCTAGACTGCATTGAGGAAATCGGCTTCTTCGGGTTGGTGTTTTTTTCTAGGTTTGACTTAAAGCCGCACTCAGAAATAATGATACTCAGTAATTTACCTATGGAGACCCCAAAAACGCACTTTCTAGGGTTTGGCATCATGTGATCGACGCAAGGATTGGTGAATGTTTCCTTCAGATCATCAATCAGAGTGTCACTCTTCTATGATTTGGCCACAATGTCGTCAACATAAGCGTGCACATTGCATCCAATCTGTGGCTTCAAACAATTATTTATGCAACGCTGGTAAGTGGTGCATGCACTTTCCACACCAAAAGTCATTGACATGTAGAAGAATGCACCAAAGGGTGTGACGAACAACATCTTTTCTTGATCTTCCTGTTTCATCTTTATCTGATGATAACCTGAGTAAGTTCCGAGGAAACATATGGACTCACATCCAGTTGTGGAGTCAATGATCTGTTAATACGAAGTAGAGGAAATGGATCTTTTGGACAAGCCTTGTTCAGGTCTATGTAATCACACTAGTGCACGCGACTCCTATACAAAAAAATTTACCCCCTTTCCGCAACGTAGTTTTAAACTGTAGCCTTGACTGTGTGTGCGATCGGGTGGGGGGGAGGGGGCCTATTTCACATGAGATAGATAAATCATCGGTGATTCCTCCTCCTGTCACACACGCAGTGCCGAAAGTGCTCCTATGGGATTGGGAGAGCTATCAGAAACATATATATTGTATTTGTCGTGTGAGATGTTCTTCGCATCCCACACAATGAATCCTAAAGTTACATTTCCATTCATAAGGAACATCACACAAATTTCCTCATAACATATTCTTTGATAGGGGCGCCATCGCACATGATAATTATTATTCCATCGTTTGGGTTGTTTAATACATCATGCAAGGTGCCTAGAATAAACTGCTTGGCAAAGGGTTGTCCATCATAGACGCTTTTTATGTGGAAATGTTTGTGCAAGGTAGCCTAACACACAGTTGCCGACCAGAACTCGTGTGTGATTATTCACTAATCCAACATGCCAACTTTCTAGAAATTGTGTGTGTTTGTTGAGGTCATTGTCTATCGTGCTATTTTAGAAATCGTGTGTAATAGAAAAATCCAATAAGCAACCTAATTTCCCTATTATTTTTAGTATATTTAATAATCAAGTTGACATTTTATATCAAGCGCAGAATGATTTCATATTTGTATTGTGGCAACCAGTATTTCATAATTTCAATACATCAACGTATAACATCATATAGCTTCACCATTCAGTTACACCGTATATTCATATATCTAGCTACCCAATTACACAATATCACCAAGTTTCACATGCAACATCTAAAACCTTTGGGAAGTAGCATCATAGACAATAAATAGAAAGATGAATTTCGTATACAAGACTGTAGAAGAGTAAGGTGAATATTGACCCTTCAACAATGTTGAAGGTCCTTGCAACTTTAGGCCAATGTGTGTGAATGATTACCTGCCCATCCTTCGTCCTCTTGAGGAAGACTTCAAGATTCTACTATGCGTGTTGTATGAGTACCTCCTCGCCTATTGACCATATAGGTGGTACCAGTGATCAATGATTTACTTCTTTGGAAAGGTCTAAAAAAAGATATGCATAAATATCATTTCTGAATTTCGAAATGGCGCAAAGGGAAAAAGACAAGGTAAAAGAGATAGTGCCATCTTGTTGTTTCGTTGCTAGTTTCTTTACCTTAACAATATTTTTGAGTTTCTTGAGTTGAGTGATATTCATGGACACCTCATTTCCCAATATGCAAAATGGATCGAACAATGGGTCGAAACCTCTTACAACAAGACCTACATGTGCAATACCAAATTAGTAGAAACCTAAATATTAGGATGGTTCCTGCAAGTGCATAATCCCGTAACATTACCCAAAGGACCATGCATGTTTTTACCTCGATGGTAAACTACTGTGTCTCCCATTGTGTGCCCCTACAACATATACAAGATAGATTTTGTTCAGGTTAAGTGGGATTTGGCATACTATCAGTAAAATATGTCAATGAAAAAAATGCAGACCAAAGAAATTAATTCGAGCCACAAGGAAAATCCAGCTATCTAAATCAAGCGTGCAAAGAACTAGGAAATATAGCAATTGTATATGTTTCACATGCAGTTAGTACATCCGCATTCGAACATGCATAACGATACAAAATTGTACCCACAACAATCAAACATCACATTGCATAATTGAACCAGACAGTTAAATGATCACCAGAAGAAATGAACCAAACAATTAACTGAGCACCACATTGCACAATACAATATTCTAGAAGATCATATTGCATAGCAGCATTACATTGGAAAATTCACCGGAATTTATAAAGGAAAGACAAGAGCAACACATGCTACACGTAAACTGAATATTCTTAACCAGCATAGGTAGCTGAACATAGGTCTTAAGTAAGCTAAAAAAAGCTATCATCATCGGAGATATAAATGTTGATGGGCTCCTTAAACATGGAAGACGGAGAGGCCTCATGGGTGCCCTTCTTGTTGTGGTGAGTTGCATAAGCCTATCCAGGAACCAACATGCTGTCTCAGCACGTTGAGAAAACACCTTGTAGTCCTTGTCAAAGGCACTAACGGTGGCCTGCAGAAAAGACCATGAACTGTCTTTTAAAGTAGCCAACGACGTGGCGGCATTCGTGCACGAGGCGCTGACGGTAGCTTCGATGGCACGATGCCCCTCCAGTATCTGGGGGTCGGTCCGCATGACAGCCATCGCGGGCTCAGGTGCGTGTGTGATCGCAATTTGGTTCTCAGATGCCGAATAGTCCTTGACCTAATAACTATACTGCCTACACCATGGCTTTCAAGGGCGAGTATTTGGATGATGCGGCGGTGATTTGGGAGGAAGGTGTCGTGCCGGTGATAGAGGCTTGTGCGATGGAGGAGTTACGTGACTAGTTAGATGAAGCTAAGTAGCAAGAAGGAGCGTCGCCGGCGAAGAGGCGGCGCTGCAAGCAAGTAGTGAAGGTTTGAACTTCGAAAGGAAGGCGGAAGCAAGGGAAATATGACTTTTGGTTCCTACAAGGGGGTGAGGGAGGGAGATATTTTTGTGGTAGCCCAAAATGTTTGTATGGTGCAACGAAAAACTCACGCCTAAAGTGTGATCAGACACAAGCCCTTACAAAAAACTGTGTGCAATATTGGAACATTATGAACAGTTCCTATAGATTACCGTGTGTGTCATGAGTTTGAAGGTGCAAATTGTGGACTCGAAGATTCCAACATAAGATATTGGATACCACATTGCACATGAATGCTGCAAACAAACTATGTCTGATGTACTTGGATTTCATATTGATTTGGAAGCCAAAATTGAGATACGACGACAAATTTTGGTCCCAATATCCATGGTCATCCACGTCATTGCATAATTTAACATCACTTGCTAATTTCGGTACTACACAAAAGAGCCTAAAACATAGCGAACACTTATTTAATGAAAAAATCAGAACAATTAAATAGAGCTGGTTGACCTAAATAACATTACTCTAACAACAGACCATCGCCCTAAACAAAGACGAATTTTCCAACTCCGATCGTCGATCTCTGCCGCCCCCTCCATGTCCATCCCATGCTCGATGACCTCCTGGTAAGGGGCTCCATCGAATCCAATGTCAAATACTCGGCAATCATCTTGCAGTCTGTGATCGGCATCTCTTGGGAAAAGGATGCCATGAGCTGGCCGTGGTCGGCCGTGGTCTGGGCATTGACGACCTCCATCTCTACCAGGGAGGCCGCCAACGAACGGATAATAGATTGCGCAATTTCATAGATTGCCAACTATTCCAACGCGGGTTGCCGACCAGTGTCGGAGAAGGACACTGTGATTTTGTGTGGTGACCAACACGAGATGGGAATGGGCGGCCTCGACATGGGCATATGCAACCTCCATTAGTGCTATGGCAGCAGTCGAAGAACTAACACATGTTGTGTCATTCTTCCCATTTGCTATCCCCATCACGGATTTTGTTGCTGCCATCTCACCCACAGCAGCTGCACTTTTGGCTGGTACAACTGCCCTGTTAGAGATTCTGGTAGCGCTCATGTTTGTTGTGAGAGTACTCATTTTTGGTGCGGCCGCACTCAGGCCGGAGTGGGTCGCCGAAGTTTCCCTCATGATGCGTATCCACATCCCCATCTTTCATCGGGGATGATTGAACAATAAAGAGGGCTTGAGGAGGAAGTTTGGTTGGCGCGTCAATGGTAGACTGTACCCGACAAAGCTTCGAGCGTAAGCCATACATGAGGGTTGGCTCAAGATATTTTATACTACACGATACACGATTCACGGTCGTAAACCGTTTGCAATGTACTTGATTTTCATTTTTAAAAAGAAAAAATTGGGTTACATAGGCAAAGGGCAGTGTTTGGATTGATCTACCATTTATCCAGAATTAACATGCAACTATAGGAGTGTCGTGTTAAAGTATGGAATCATTATGGGTTCATTTGGCCTTTTTATACGTTAATTTATTATTTTTGACATTTATTGAGCATAGTTCAAATTTTAAGTACAAACACATGCTCCAGTTCATGAAAATGGGTTTAAAAATCATATGTTTGTTCGTGGGTGCATGTTTAGGTCACATGCAAGAATTGAGAGTGAATTTTAAACATCTAGGTATCGTGGCGACCATAGACATTGAGAATCATATTTTAAAGTTCCAGTAAATCCAAATCTTCCATGAAATTCATGGAACTTGGCATGCTACGATGGCATGACACATACATTGCATGGTAAACAAGTTGTCCAATTATGGACAAGTTCTCGTACTAGCCCCTTACAATTCGGAGATTATTAACACAAGCTTCATTGTTCCGATAGGGAAGGTGTCATCTTTTCTGGGCAAAACAACATTCGCTGCCTCTTCTCGCCTAGATTTTTTTCTGGTGGAAAAATAGACCAATAGGAGTGTCGTGCTAAAATATGGAATTGTGTATCAAATTCTGATGTCAATTTTCTGATGTATAGAAATTGATGCTAAAAAATGGGTTTGGCCTTTTTTATACATCAATTGAGTTTTCTAGGCATTTAATGTGCATAATGCAAATCTGAACTACATGCACATGCTCTAATGAAGCAAAATAGGTTTAAAAATCACATATTATCCTTGGGAGAATGTGTACGTCCCATCAAATAAGTGGGAATGGATTTGAAACATCTCGTTGTCGTGCCTCGACCTTATACTTTGAAAATCGTGGTTTTTAAATTCTAGTAAATCCCAATCTTGCGTGAAATTTATGAAACTTGGCATGGTTTAATGTCATCGCACATATACGTCATGGTTAAAAAATTGTCGAACATGGGACAAGTTTTTGTACAATGCTCTTACAATTCAAAGCTTGTCACAATAAGCCTCGTGGTTCTGATAGGAAACATGTGTCACATTTTTTAGTTGAAACGACTTTCACTACCTCGTCTAGCCTTGATTTGTTTTCTGGAGGAAACATAAACCAGTATGAGTAAAGTGTTAAAATTTGGAACTATTCATAGTTAATTTGGCCTTCTTATACATTAATTGAGTTCTCTAGGCATTCAATATGCGTAGTTCCAAATTGAACTCCAAACACATGCTCGGGTGCACCAAAATGGGTTTACAAACACATGCTCCTATTTGGGACCAGTTTTTGTACTGGCCCCATACAAAACTAGAGCTTATCCCTGCAAGCTTAGTGGTTCCGATAGGGGACATGTCACCTTTTATGGGTGAAACGACATTCACTGCCTTGTCTCGCCTTGATTTTTTAGATGCAACATAGACCAATAGGAGTAGCACCCCAAAATATGGCATGATTGAGGGTTCATTTTGCATTTTTATACATTAATTGAATTTCCTAGCCATTTAATGTGCATAATTCAAAATTGAGATGCATGGCCATATGCTCTAAGTGCACTAAAATGGGTTGAAAACTCATATATGTGGCCTTGGTCGCATGTTTTCTCCCATGCAAGCTTGGAAATGAATTTCAAACATCTAAGTGTCATGGTTCGGTCATAGACATTGATAATCTTGGTGTCTCAATTCGTGTAAATCTTAAAATCGTTAGAAATTCGTGGAACCTTGCATGGTGTCATGGCATGTGACATATATGCCATGGTCACATATTTATCCAATTTGGGACAAGTTTTGGTACTTTCTTCTTACAAACCAAAGCTTCTCACAAGAAGCCTCGTGGTTCCGATGGGGAATATGTGCCACCTTTGAGGGCGATACAA
Organism: Hordeum vulgare subsp. vulgare; assembly: GCF_904849725.1. Taxonomy (NCBI): domain Eukaryota; kingdom Viridiplantae; phylum Streptophyta; class Magnoliopsida; order Poales; family Poaceae; genus Hordeum; species Hordeum vulgare. Next base: position 261,122,337 of record NC_058523.1, on the reverse strand, counting down.
CATCGATGCCTCGTCTCGCCTTGATGGTTTTGTAGAGGCAACATTGACTAATTCAAGACACATAAAGACATTGTAGATTTTAGTTTGCAATTTAAGGCACATTATTGATTTTATTCTTCTAGGTCCAACATTGAGAATATTTGTATAAATTACAATAACTCGAAAACTCACACCAAATTCATGAAATCGGGCAGCACGTCATGATATAGCACGAATATGCTGTGGTATTTTCCTTGTTTATCTTGAGAGAGGCACACACATTAACAGCCAACGAAAGCATTTTGTTACAAAAAGTTGTCATATTTCTATCGCAAACGGTCATATTATTTATAAATCATGGATGATCTATTTACCATTTACGTGTTGCCACATGGCGCACACTTTATTGTCTAAAAGGTTCCATGTGGGCAACTATTTGAGTACACAGGAGGCATGCGAGCAGTTGTTTAATTAGTGGCTACTACTTGTGAGCTGCGTTGGGTTTTCCCCAAGGTGGAAGTGATAAGTATTTCCCTCAGTGAGAACCAAGGTTATCAAATCAATAGGAGAACCATGCAAATTCCAGTCTTTAGCACCTACACACACAAAACCAAACACTTACAACCAACGCAAGTGGTGGGGATATTCCCCATAATTTATACCCGACCCATGGTGTGACCTGGAAAAGTGCCCACGGGCTTTGGGTGAGCTTATTTTCTGGGTCACAGTGATGTGATAAGTTATGCGCTGAAGGCCCATTGCAAGACTCGACTCAAGGCTAACTCATGGAGGAGCCTTGTGGGACAACTTGTGGAGAAGGCATAGATGGGGAATTCCTAACTTGGGAAGCAAGATGGATAAGAATTAGAGTAGGATACGGGTTGGCAGTATGACCCGGAATCTCGTGTAAAGCTAGACACTCGACCTATTATACAAAGGGGAGCCCCTAGGATGAAAAGTCCAAGTTACAATCTCTCGAAAGCTAGGTTAGCAAATACGCATGCTTATAATCTATTTCATCATCAATATCAATCAAGGAGGAAGTAGGTCTTTACCTCCACTATGAGGGGCCGAACCTGGGTAAAACCCATGTCCTTCATTCCTAATCGACCCTGTCTAAGCAGCCACCTAGTTGCGATGGCCTCCAGAATTAGTCCTTTCATGAGGACATCTACCATGACAAATACACAACAGTTGGCGCCCACCATGGGGCTGCCACAAGGTGGTGTTGAGTTCTTGGAGAGAGCTCTCTGAGGGATCAAGGGATATGCAACCGGTCAGATGATGAAGAGTTGTCATTGCATTCTCTACATTGATGACTCTAACTGGGTCCCGAGGCCGAGTTGATCGAGTACGGGTACTCGGTCCCCTTCGGCAAGACCCATGTCTTCGTTGGCATAATCAAAAAATTTGGTCGTGAGCCACACATCATCTCTAATATCATTGAGCGAGTTATCGTACCACACTTGGTCAAGCACAAGCCATACAGACTCATGCCTAAGTTGAATTCAGCGATGGAGTCGAGTTATTAGGCAATTCCGCGTATGGCAACAACACCCTTGTTTACTGTGATAGTGAGTCACCGGCCAGCGACACCGAGTCAATTTTTCTCCTTTCCAATGATAGGTTGGGGGCTACTTTGATGACGATATCAATCCGAAGGTGTTTGAGCGGCCATGTTGCATGGCCATCTAGATGGTTGGGAATCAAAACACAATGGACACTACGTTGGCTCACAATTCTACTATTGTTGGAACCGCAGCGACAGATGGTGCTTCGGTAACATCATTTGATGTAGCCAGTGCATACAAGTCACTGCCTCAAGCGCTGGAAGAGTTGATGACCACTTTGGGCACTCTCTTGGCAGCTCCGGTGTCCGCAGAGAACATGGCCGAACATAACACGGAGGTCACGAAGATGGCCAAGATGCAAGAGGATATCAACGAAGAAAATATTCGCATGATGGAGGTACAATACCACATCCCTAGTGAAATCGAGCGCTTGAAAGAGAGGATATTAATCTCAGATTCTGTCAAAACGAGAATTTACCGTTTTCCAGAGGAGACATCAAAGTCGATTGCCAACATGTTTTGAGCCTACCTGGTTGTTCGATAAACCGCGAGACGAACCTGTCCCACGAGCAGGTACCAGCATGGCAGAAGAGGCACCTTTCATACCCCAATTGACGCGGGCTATACCTCCAAACACGACCGAGTTGCAATCGTTGTCGGCTCAGCAGTACAAGACGACCCAGCAACTGCCGGCTCAGACCCAGCAACTGCCGGCTCAGCAACAGCATCCATCGCTGGCTAAACAATGGTCGCCGGTCCAACATCCGCCTCATAATTTCATGACTCCTAGAGGTCATTATTCCAACCCAGCTGATAACATACTGGTGGCGACCAACAATTTTGTTGTGATTCTGATAACTTGGAATGGCTTAGTTGAGATCGAAGTAGGAACGCCATCGAGATGCTGAAAACCGCGGTTACTCACCAAGTGAAATATTCTCAGTAGTGAGCACCGGCTTCATTCCACCCCGCACGAGAGTCATAACAGGAGACGACATGCGGAGTCATCGGTGGTTTCTAGTAGTGTACATCGACAGCTGGAGCAGCAGTAGGAGCTTAGTCCCCAACTTAAGCTATAAACATCTCCAAAAGTGGCTAAGAAATTTAGCATCATGATCTTAAACAATTGTATTTGGCACACCATGCAAGGGAATAATTCATGAAAGAACAAATCAGCAACATTAGGTGCATCATTACTTTTATGACATGGTATGAAGTGTGCCATTTTTTAAAATCCATCCACAATGACAAATATGATATCCCTCCCCTTCTTTCTTCAAGGTAGGCCTAAAACAAAGTACATAGATATATCCGCCCAAGGAACACTAGATACAAGCAAAGGGATATATGAACCATGTGGATTGAGTCATTACTTAGATTTTTGACATGTAGTGTAGCGATCAACAAAACACCCAAGATCGCGTCTCATCTTTGGCCAAAAGAAATGTGTAGATCGCGTCTCATCTTTGGCCAAAAGAAATGTGTAGAAAGTACGTCATCCGTCTTCTTTATGATGGAAATGTGCCCTAGAGGCAATACTAAAATGGTTATTATTATATTTCCAGTTCATGATAATTGTCTATTATTCATGTTATAAGTGTATTAACCGGAAACCGTAGTACATGTGTGAATACATAGATCACAATGTGTCTCTAGTGAGCATCTAGTTGGCTAGCTCGTTGATCAATGTATGGTCATGGTTTCCTGATCATGGAGATTGGATGTCATTGATAACGGTATCACATCATTAAGAGAATGATGTTATGGACAAGACCCAATCCTAAGCATAGCATTAGATCGTGTTGTTCGTATGCTAAAGCTTTTCGAAATGTCACGTATCTTTTCCTTAGACCGTGAGATTGTGCAACTCCCGGATATCGTACGAGTGCTTTGGGTGTATCAAACGTCACAACGTAACTGGGTGACTATGAAGGTGAACTACGGGTATCTCCGAAAGTGTTTGTTGGGTTGGTACGAATCGAGACCGGGATTTTTCACTCCGTGTGACGGAGAGGTATCTCTGGGCCCACTCGGTAGAACATCATCATAATGAGCTCAGTGTGACTAAGGAGTTAGCCACGGGATGATGTGCTATGGAACGAGTAAAGAGACTTGTCGGTAACGAGATTAAACAAGGTATGGGGATACCGACGATCGAATCTCGGGGAAGTATCATATCGATAGACAAAGGGAACTGCGTATGGGATTAAGTAAATCCTTGACATCGTGGTTCATCCGATGAGATCATCGTGGAACATGTGGAAACCAACATGGATATCAATATCCCGTTGTTGGTTATTGACCGGAGAGTGTCTCGGTCATGTGTACATGCTTCCCGAACCCGTAGGGTCTACACACATAAGGTTCAATGACGCTAGGGTTATATGGGAATAGTGTACGAGGTTACCGAGGGTTGTTCGGAGTCTCGGATGTGATCCCAGACCTCATGAGGAGCTCCGGAATGGTGTGGAGGTGAGGATTGATATATAGGATGAGGGGTTTTGGATGTCGGAAATGTTTCGGGCGTCACCGGTAACGTACCAGGACCATCGGAAGGGTTCCGGGGGTCCACCGGGAGGGGCCACCAGCCCCAAAGTCTAACATGGGTCGAAAGGTGGAAGGGAACCAACCCAGAGTGGGATGGTGCGCCTCCCACTAGGCCCAAGGCGCTCCTAGAGAAGGGGAGAAACCCTAGCACACATGGGCCCAAGGCCCATCTGGGGTGCGCCACCTCCCCTCTCCCTGCCCTGGCCGTCACCTCCCAGATGAGATGGGGCTGCCCATTTGGCGGTGGGAACCCTAAAGGGGTTTCCCCTCCCTCTCCCCCTATATATATTGGAGGGTTTGCCCTTTGGAGAATACATAGAAATCGTTTCGTCCCTCTCCAGGCAGCCCAGTTCTTCCTCCTCTTCCGCGCACCTTGGAGAAGCTCCGCCGGAATCCCTTGTAGCTCCACCGTCACTGTGCCGTCGCGCTTCCGAAACTATCCTTCAACTTCTCCCTCTTCCTTGATGGATCAAGGCATGGGAGACGTCACCGGGCTGTACGTGTGTTGAACGTAGAGGGGCCGTGATTCGGCAAATATAGATCGGAACCGATCGCGATCTGAATCGCGGTGAGTACAACTCCATCAACCGCGTTCGAGTAACGCTTCCGCTTCACGATCTTCAAAGGTTTGAAGATTCTCTACCCCATTAGTCGTTGCTGGATTCTCCATAGATAGATCCTTGTTTGGCGTAGGAATTGTTTTGAAATTACTATGTTACCCAACACTTTATGCCAAAGTGTCCCATTAAACCTCGTCGATGCGCCTCCAACAACAACAAAAGACGAACATAGCTAGCTGGAATGAATAGCTTGTTAGCACAAAACACAAATCCATCATTAATGACAAACTTGTTCCATTTTCTCCCTTCTTTATGATTTTGTAATAAATCTTTAAATTCAATATCATACACATATTGATCTTTGATGGTCTCCAAACCAAATATTCTAAATCATGTTTGAAAGCATAGTATAACAACGAGACAATGCATCAACAATAATATTTTATTTTCCCTTCTTATGTTTAATGACATATGGGAAAGTTTCAATGAATTCAATCAATTTAGCATGTCTACAATTGAGTTTTCCTTGACTTTTAATGTGTTTCAAACATTCATGATCACAATGTATAACAAATTCTTTGGGTCATAGATAATGTTGCCATGTTTCCAAAGTCTGAACAAGAGCGTATAATTCCTTATCAGAAGTACAATAATTCAAACTAGGCCCACTCATTTTTTTAGAAAAGTATGCAACAGGTTTACCATCTTGTAATAACACACCTCCTTATACAATTCCACTAGCATTACATATAAGCTCGAGAGCTCTCACAAACGCCTATAGAAACCAACGAGGCCAAGAAAACTCCTCACTAGTATGACCATTCTGGGCTGCGGCCAACGCTCAATAACATAAATATTGGCTTTATAAACTTCAGGACCTTGTGAAGTAACAACATAGCCAAGAAAAGATACTCGATCAGTGCAAAGGTGCACTTCCCACTATTACCAAAAATATGTGCATCATGCAGAGCAATAAAAACAACGCGTAAATAAGTGTTCCTCCAAGGATCTACTATAAATCGATATATCATCAAAATAGACTATCACAAATCATCCAATGAAAGCACGTAAATCATCCTTCATTAATATCATGAATCTACTAGCTTCATTAGTTAACACAAAAGGCATGACTAACCACTCATATAATACGAACTTAGTTTTAAATGTTGTTGTCCATTCATCTCCCAATTTCTCATGAATTGGATGGTATCCACAACGCAAATTAACTTTAGAGAAAATTGTAGAGCCACTTAACTTATCAAGCATATCATATTGCCTAGGAATAGGAAGACGATAACAAATAGTAATATTATTAATGTGTATACAATCAACACACATACGTGATGAACCATTTTTCGGCACTAGAATAATAGGAATAACATAAGGACTAAGGTATTCACGTATATAACCTTTGTAGAGGAGCTCCTGTACTTGACTCATAATCTCATTGGTCTCCTCTGGATTGGTATTGCACGGTTGGGTAGCGAAGCATCGGGAATTAAGTCAGTTTGATGCTTAATCCCTCTAATAGGTGGTATTCCCGGTGGCCCGTCTTGTGGGAAGACATCAACGAACTCCTGCAAGATGTTAGTGATAGCAGGGCGCAAAGAGGAAGGCACGTCCTAGAATGAAAATAATACCTCTTTCCACACAAAATCATACCAAACAAATGTAGTAAAACCCATATCAATAATATCAGATTCGCTGGTAAGTAAACATCCAATCTATAATTTTATTTCAGATGCAACACTAGATGATGGTTTGTTAGGTTTATTGTGTTGCTCAAATTCCTTTAACAGAATCTGATTTTCACTCTTAGTTTGCTCCTGTTTTGCTTTAGTAGTTCTAGCAATGTCATCTTTCATAATACTTTCAGGAGAGATAGGAAGCAAAGTTATATTTTTATCCTTATCAACAAGAGTATACTAATTTTTCCTACCATAGTGTACATATTTTTTATCAAATTCCCGTTGTCCACCAAGTAAAACTGAGCATGCTTGCACGGGTACCACATCACAATCAACATCATCAGAATATGTAGCAATGCTAAAATGCACACGAATAGTATGTGTTACCTTAACTTCGCCAGTGTCGTTGAACGATTGGATGTAATAAGGACGAGGATTTGGTCTGGTTGTTAGATACAACTTGTCCACCATATCCATGCTAGCCAATTTTTGCAACTCCCCCCATCGACGATGACGCGAACAAAATGTTCCTTCACAACACCCTTTGTATGGAAAAAATTGTGCCTCTGATTTTCCTTAGTGTATGTTACCTGCATAGTTAAATACGTTGAGAAACTAAACTTTCATACCCATCAGCGCAGTGAGCAACCATGTATTGTGTCTCTTGTTCAGTATCATCGACACCTTGTTCTTCACTTGGAATAAGAGCCATGATATCCTCATCATATTCACTAGTAGAGTCATATCGACCATTTTGAGTAACAATCATCTAACACTTGGATGGACATTCTCTTTCATAATGACCTCCACCCTTGCAACACCGACATATAGCCTCATGTGTTTGCCTCGTGGAAGAAATTTATGAAGAAGAGCTCTGTGTAGGCCCGGAAGATGTGCTCTTGTTGGAGCGTGGGGGCAGGGGCCTATTTCCTAGTATCTCAGCTGGAGATGGTGGTTGAAGTAGGTGGTGTTGCAACACGACGTGTGTCAAACTAGATGAGGTATATGGCGTCCATGATGAAGTGCGACCTGCAGAAAAAGTAGTTTTGGCCAATGCCTATGGACCCCACACTTCACATTCAACTTTGCAAGAAAGATGGAATAAACAAGTGATAGTGTTATATTCCTTATACTCTAAGATAGTCTGAATATCTCTACTTAATCCACCCATAAAACATGCAAGCATAGCTTATTTTTCCTCAATAATACCACATCTAATCATGCCAATATGTAATTCCTCATAATATTCTTCTACATAATTTTTCCTTGTCTTAAATGCTGCAATTTTTGAAGTAATTCACGATGATAATATGGTGGAACCCAACGAATATGCATAGCAGTTTACAAATCATCCCAAGTAGTTGGGATATTAACATGGTGTTTTCTACAATGTTCATACCACCAAACACAAGCAAAACTAGTGACTACACAAACAACAACAACAACAACATGTCAATCCTCCGAAAATTGTAAGCATGTAAAATGTTGTTCTGTTTCTAACTCCCAAGCAAGGCCCATGTCAGGAACAAATCTACCATCAAATGTCAGAATATTGTATTTAAGTTTAGGGAGATGGTCATGATCCCATACCTGAGGGGCTGGTGTAGCCCTACCTTGCAACTCTATCCATGTAGATGACCCGGTGCTTGTGGTGGTGGTGGCCCCTGGTGCTGATTTGGAGCAACCTCTTCCTCATCATCGTAATGCCCATCATAATCCTCATTCTTCTCAACAACAGTAGCAGCAGCAACCACAAAAGACACAATAGTAGCAGAAGTAGCAACGACAGCAGAAATCTGCCCTTGGTCGAGAGGCACACGTTGCGCTCGAACCACAAAATTTGCATGGTGTTGATGTTGTTGTTGTTGTCGTTATTGTTGGGGAGAGATGGTAGCTGTTGCTGCTCGTGGTAGATGGGAAGCACCTCACTGAACTTGACGTACATCTTGGTGTCGAATGTCTTCTTCAAACAATCTAGCTTTTCCATTGATGAGGACATCAATACCATTGTTACACCCACAACCCGTGCTGTTGTACATATTTGAACAATTTCTAAGACTCGCGCAGCCAATTGAATTATGAGGTACTTTCGTTTCTTGGAAATCCTTCTAATGTTCATGAACATATGATGTTGCCTAAATTAGATACTTTTGTTTTACTTACGAATGAAGGACCTAGCATGGACAAGAAGGATGGCCATTGGAGCGGGATCAAGCAGGGAGGAGAACGTGCACATGCGAGAAAGAACAATGGAGTTTGTAGTGGTGATTTTTGCATTTTTAAGCCACCATAAGGAGAGCATAAAGATTTGGACGAAATATACAAAATGCCACTTCATAAATTTCGTCCATAGGCTATTATAGGTGTCGCTTCACCTTATTTTTGTGCTAGGCCCTTGTAATTTTGGAATACCACTTTATAGGCTATTTTAGAGTCCGTATGAGTGGGGAAACTGAGTTAGGGTTGGTTTCGGAACCCTCCTCCAAGGGGTCATGGAATTACTCACTATTCCCCCATATATACAGCCTTTAGGACACCCTTTATACTTAATTTTTGTTAAGATTACAAGATTTCCATAGCTGCAACTTCGCATCCTTCATTTGTGTTCTACGACCAGACCAAGATGTCATAGAACACCAATTTCATCAATAAAGCTTTCCTATTATATTCGCACTATGCAAATTGTAATTTCAGTTTCTTGCTTGCTCATCATTTGCGCGTAGGAAATATACCCTCTTGGTCAGTTTGACCATGCTCCGGCATGGTCAATAACCTCTAGGAGTTGGTCTAGCGATTGCTAAGGCACAACGTCTTCACACGTTCGTAGTCGGATTGTGAAAGTTTACTCCACCATAAACGATAGTCGCATCTCATCAAAAGACAGGGTGAACTTTTCCTCTATCAAGTGGTATAACATTTCCAGGTTGCTCGGTGAGATTTTACAAGTTTTTCATAGTTTAGATCACATTTGTTCTTCGTATCTATAGTCCACGAAAAAGCCACAAAAATTAGGGTTAGTTCATCCTATCCGAACCAATCTAAGCCTTTTGCAACTTTTTCTTTGATGTTTTGCTTTGTTGGATTTACGGTTATATCGTCGTGTCGAATTGTTGGTCTCAGCGTCTAGTCTTTTAGAGTTTCCAGTTTTGTTCACAAGCTGTCAAGCCGCCGCCACACAATCTTGAACTTTGGTGCCTCCCACCATCATTATCACCGGTGCCATATATCACCACCTACCATCATCGTCACTGCTGCCATATATCACCACCCAAAATCATTGTCATTGTTGTTGTATATCACCACCCACCATCATCGTCACCGCTGCTGTATATCACCACCCGCCATCATCGTTACTGCTGCCATATATCACAACCCACCATAATCTTCTCCACTGCCATATATCACCAACCTGTTTTTCCTTTAATCTGAATTCCTCGGATATTCTGATTGATTTAGAGATACTTCTGATTATAGTTTCATGTTTTTTTTGCCTGAGTAGGTTTTGAAAAACAAAAAAAATCGATAGGTTACATCTCTCGCTGGTCAACCATCATTTGATAAGCTTGAGACATGGTCATCCCCATGTATCATCATCCCCATGACAAGAGCCCATGCACGTGCCATTGAAACCAAGGTGACATCTCTCCTTGCTCAACCATCATTTTATATACTCGGTACATGGTCACTTCGTCAAGCGGAAACCCTTTGCATTATTTGGTACTCGGAAGAAGATCGTGGAAGGACTACGAAGGACCATGAGGACGCCAAGATCGAAAGGACCAATGAGGAGCTAAGGATAAGCTACAACATTCAAACGACAGGTGATCTATGGACGTATGACCACTCAAGCTCAGCTAAGCCAGAGCCCAAGCTGAAGTCTACAGTGTCCGGATAACTGGAAGCCTCCGGATGTCCGACACCTCCAAACATCCGGAGTCCGAGCCCCTTGTGATAGCCCGAGACCGACGCGCCAGAAGGTTCCCCCTTTAGTCCGTGGTTGCCGTGTGTGTATTTTATTTGTCGCATCATCATCGCATCATGCGCATCATCTGCATTGCATTGGCATCCCGTTGCCGCCATTTTTCAAAATTTGCATCCGTTATTAGTTGCCGGTTCTCTCCGTTCTAGTCGTTCCCCGTTCTGAGCCCGACCACACACGCACGCGCCCGCGACATCGTTAAAATATTTGTTTTTAAAAGTGTGTGTAAAACTTTCTCTGATTGGGTTGAAACTTGGCGTGCGGTCTTATTTTATTATAGGTAGGCCGCCTGCCAATTTTCGTCGCAATCGGAGTCCGTCTGGTACCCGAACGGTCGACCGTAGCGGCACTGTCTTCGGTTATCCATCGGACGTGTTTTGGTGTTTTTAAATCGCGTTGCCGGGAGTCCTATTTCCCTCTCATTTCCGGGGTGTCCTATCGATACCGGAGGGTGCAAGAATGCCCCATTTGGCAAACCCAAGCCCCAATTGCCTATCAATGGACACCCCCACGTTTAAATGCTTGTGACTATCGTTGCACACATATTCATTTATGCCATCATATCTTGCGGTGTTCGTATCTTTTGAACCGTAGCTCTTTGGAGATGTTCTCTATGTGTAAATTGATTGAAACGACGCGTAGAATCATGTGAACCTATTTATTTTTATGTTTAACAAATATTAAAACGTGTTAGTTCAGATCTGGACAAAATTATAAATAAACGCATGAGGTCAGTTTGGAGATGCTATATGTCATTTCAGACCTCATTTAACATGCCTAGATAGGTAGTTTAATTATGCTTCACCTCTTGCCATGTTTAACCAACATTTAATATTGCCTTGTACCTAATCGGGATAGAACTAAATAATTCGTATGTGGAGTTTCGTCAATATGCAACTAGTTGCATATTGAATTCACTTAATGTGTAGTATTTGATTGTTGTGAATTGCCATGCCATGGTTTGCATATATTTAACTAATCATGCATCATATGTGGATTGCATCTTGTCGTGCATGTGACGTGGTGAATATCTGTGTTGATGCTTGTTTCCGGTTTGCTTCGTCTCGATAGAGTTCCGCAAGCGTGTCGGAAAGTGAGGACCCATTCGACTACTTCAGTTCGTCTGCTTCACGGAGTCGTTCTTCTTCCAAGTGGGATCTCAGGCAAGATGACCATTTCCCAGATACCATTACTATCATTGCCATACTAGTTTTTATCGTTTCTATCGTTATGTCTCGCTGCCTACCACCTGTTAAATATCAGCCTCCCAACATTGCCATGAAAACCTTCAACCTGTTCACAACCTAGCAAACCACTGATTGGCTATGTTACCGCTTGCTTAACCATGTGTTAGCCTTGCTAGTTGCAGGTGCAGTTGCTTCCATGTGATAACATGGGTTCCTTTTTATATCACCCTATTAATGTTATTTAATTTAATGCACCTATATACTTGGTAAAAGGTGGAAGGCTCGACCTTTCTAGCCGGTCTTTTGTTCCATCTTTGCCCCCTTAGTTTTGGTTACCAGTGTTATATTCCATAATTGAGCGCTCCTAACACGATCGGGGTTGTTACGAGGACCCCCTTGATAATTCCTTTTAGATTAAAACTGATCTGGCAAGGCCGAACATTGGTACTATATTTTCCCAACATAATAATTCTGGTAATACTGAAAGCATAGGGAGTTAGCGCTACCCGAGGAGTAATTCAACATAATACAGGGAGGGCCAGTGCTGATGGCGCTGGTCCAAAAAAGAGCATCGTGCGGGGCCAACCCGGGGCAACTCGGGTGATGTCTATCAGGCCACTGTACGCTTTGGTTATCCGTCGTGTCCTGAGAACGAGATACGCGGCTCCTATCGGGATCATCGACACGTCGGGTGGCCTTGCTGGATTATTTTTACCTTTGACGAAATATCTTGTGCATCGTGATTCCGGTGAAACTTTGGGAAATCTCAGAGTGGAGGTTTTCCACTAAGGAGTCCGACGAGATCACGAGTTTCGTGATCGAGGATTTCAATGCGGCTTGTGGTAGTTTGTGATGGACTAGTTGGAGCACCCCTGCAGGGTTAAATATTTTGGAAAGCCGTGCCCGTGGTTATGTGGCAACGTGGAAACTTTGTTTAACACTGGTTCTAGATAACTTGAAGTTAACTTAATTGGAATATGCTAACTGAGTGCGTAACCGTGACTGTCTCTTTCATGAGTTCCTTCTCCGATCGAGGACACGATGGGGTTATGTTTGACGTAAGTAGGTGTTCAAGATCATTCATTTGATCATCTCTAGTTCACGTCCACTGTGCGTAGATCTTCTCCCTCTTGATTCTTGTACTCGTAAGTTAGCCACTAAATAAATGCTTAGTCGTTTGCTGCAGCCTCACCACTTAACCATACCTCACCTATTAAGCTTTGCTAGTCGTGATACCTTTGGAAATGAGATTCCTGAGTCCCATGTGGCTCAGAGATTACTACAACACCAGTTGCAGGTACAGGTAAAGGTTACTTGACGCGAGCGCATTGATTGTTCATTTGGAGTTCCTTGTTCTTCTTCCTCATCGATCTAGGATGGGTTCCAGGCCGGCAGCCTGGGATAGCAAGGATGGACATCGTTCCCTTCTCGTTTGTTTTTCGTTTGTAATCGTACCCGACTCTTCTTCGTGGTATTTATGTATTGTACTGATGTGACTCTGATGTCGCTTGTGGCGAGTGTAAGACAATTCAATATACTCTTGTCTTCAGTACATGTACTTGTAACGATATCCATTCTTGCAAAACAACGAGATGCGCTTCTATCCTTGTCGAGGCCCTCGTGCCAAAATAAGGTTAGGATCGCATATTGGGCGTTAGAAGTTGGTATCAGTGAAGTACCGACCTAGGAGCCCCCTTGATTGATCGAACTTGGTCGAGTCGAGTCTAGTAAAAATTGCTTTGAGTCTAGTTATATATCGGAGAGTAGGATTCTTTTTTGTCCTCTTCTATGCTGTGGTGAGGTTCACGACTTAGGAATTTTAATCCTTCTCCTCTTCTCACTCAATTTTTTTAGGATCACGCGGATATTTTTAGAATCTATATAATGTCGATGTGACGGAGTTCTGTCTTGGTGCCTCGTGTCTGACTTGATTTCTTTCGGGGAGTTTATCTCTAGGGGATTCTTGAGCACATCGCTATCATTCAGATTTTTTAGTATCTCAGGACGAAGATGTTCGAAATTACTTCAATATTAGTAGTGGCGAGGGGAGTCCGGCTTCCCCAATACTGGTGTAGAGAGTTCCAGATGTATCGCCATACATAGTATCATTGTGATTACGAGTGTCTAAGATAGATGAGGTTCTGAGATTCTCGTTATGTGTTGACGGATGTGATACACTGGACGGGTTAGTATAGGATTGAGTGATATATTACTCCTTGTATCCGTGGACCAGGTTGCATGACCAGAAATTTCGGGAGTTCTTAGGTGGGAATTAAAGTAGTTACTTATAGGACAATCTTCCAACAAATGCATGATGATAAGTTGGGGTTCGACATCTAGTGGATTCGTTTGTTCATGGACGACTCATAGCGGTTCTCGTTGTGTATTAAAGAGTCCTTGTAGCTTGCTACGACCCGGGTGTTGGAGAACGTCGCATGGGAAACAAAAAATTTCCTACGCGCACGAAGACCTATCATGGTGATGTCCATCTACGAGAGGGGATATTCGATCTACGTACCCTTGTAGATCGCACAGCAGAAGCGTTAGTGAACACGGTTGATGTAGTGGAACGTCCTCACGTCCCTCGATCCGCCCCGCGAATCGTCCCGCGATCAGTCCCACGATCTAATGCCAAACGGACGGCACCTCCGCGTTCAGCACACGTACAGCTCGACGATGATCTCGGCCTTCTTGATCCAGCAAGAGAGACGGGGAGGTAGATGAGTTCTCTGGCAGCGTGACGGCGCTCCGGAGGTTGGTGGTGATCTAATCTCAGCAGGGCTCCGCCCGAGCTCCATAGAAACGCGATCTAGAGGTAAAACCGTGGAGATATGTGGTCGGGCTGCCGTGGCAAAGTTGTCTCAAATCAGCCCTAAAACCTCCGTATATATAGGGGAAGAGAGGGAGCCTTGCCTTGGGGTCCAAGGACCCTCAAGGGGGTTGGCCGAGCCAAGGGGGGAAGTCCCCCCCTTTCAAACCGAATCCAACTAGGTTTGGAAGGAGGAGTCCTTCCCCCTTTTCCCACCTCCTCTTTTTTTTCCTTTTCTCTTTGATTTTCTTCCTATGGCGCATAGGGCCTTCTTGGGCTGTCCCACCAGACCACTAAGGGCTGGTGCGCCACCCCCAAGGCCTATGGGCTTCCGCGGGGTGGGTTGCCCCCCCCCCCCCCCCGGTGAACACCCGGAACCCATTCGTCATTCCCGGTACATTCCCGGTAACTCCGAAAACCTTCCGGTAATCAAATGAGGTCATCCTATATATCAATCTTCGTTTCCGGACCATTCCGGAAGCCCTCGTGACGTCCGTGATCTCATCCGGGACTCCGAACAACATTCGGTAACCAACCATATAACTCAAATACGCATAAAACAACGTCGAACCTTAAGTGTGCAGTTGGTCCTTTACAGAGTTCAGACTCTGCGACTTTCAGCATCGCAAACAACTCGTCGGGTGACTTGTTCATCCCTTGCATGTTGTAGTTCAACACAAAGCCTTTATAGCTTGGCGGCAGTGATTGAAGGATTCTGTCAGTGGTAGCCTCTTGCGGGAGTTCAATCCCCAGCTCAGCTAGACGGTTTGAGTACCCAGACATTTTGAGCACATGTTCACTGACAGACGAGTTCTCCTCCATCTTCCAAGCATATAATTTATCGGAGGTCTCATAGCTCTCGATCCGGGTGTTCTTATGAAAGATGAACTTCAACTCCTGGAACATCTCAAATGCTCCATGACGCTCAAAGCGACGTTGAAGTCCCGGTTCTAAGCCATACAAGACTGCACATTGAACTACTGAGTAGTCCTCCTTACGTGTTAACCAAGCGTTCTTAACATCATGGTCAGCCGTAGCGGGTGGTTCATCTCCTAGCATAGCATTAAGGACATAATCCTTCTTCCCAGCTTGTAAGATTAGCTTAAGATTATGAGCCCAGTCTACAAAGTTGCTTCCATCATCTTTCAACTTAGCTTTCCCTAGGAACGTATTAAAATTCAGGGTGACTGTCGCGTGAGCCATGATCTACAACACAAATATATTCAAAGTGGACTTAGACTATGTTCAAGATAATTAGAGTTTAACTTAATCAAATTACTCGCTAAACTCCCACTCAAAAAGTACATCTCTCTAGTCATTTGAGTGGTTCATGATCCACTTACACTAGCTCAAGTCCGATCATCACGTGAGTTGAATATAGTTTCAGTGGTAAGAATCCCTATGCTAATCACATCATCTATATGATTCATGATCGACCTTTTGGTCTCATGTGTTCCGAGGCCATGTCTGCACATGCTAGGCTCGTCAAGCTTAACCCGAGTGTTCCGCGTGTGCAACTGTTTTGCACCCGCTGTATGTGAACGTTGAGTCTATCACACCCGATCATCACGTGGTGTCTCGAAACGACGAACTATAGCAACGGTGCACAGTCGAGGAGAACACAATTTCGTCTTGAAATTTTAGTGAGAGATCACCTTATAATGCTACCATCGTTCTAAGCAAAATAAGGTGCATAAAAGGATTAACATCACATGCAATTCATAAGTGACATGATATGTCCATCATCACGTGCTCCTTGATCTCCATCACCATAGCACCGGCACGATCTTCTTGTCACCGGTGCCACACCATGATCTCCATCAACGTGTCGCCATCGGGGTTGTCATGCTACTCATGCTATTACTACTAAAGCTACATCCTAGCAAAATAGTAAACGCATCTGCAAGCACAAACGTTGGTTTGAAGACAACCCTATGGCTCCTGACGGTTGCCGTACCATCGACGTGCAAGTCGATATTATCTACTACAACATGATCATCTCATACATCCAATATATCACATCACATCGTTGGCCATATCACATCACAAGCATACCCTGCAAAAACAAGTTAGACGTCCTCTAATTTTGTTGTTGCATGTTTTACGTGGTGACCATGGGTATCTAGTAGGATCGCATCTTACTTACGCAAACACCACAACGGAGATATATGAATTGCTATTTAACCTTATACAAGGACCTCCTCAGTCAAATCCGATTCAACTAAAGTTGGAGAAACTGACACTTGCCAGTCATCTTTGAGCAAAGGGGTTACTCGTAGCGATGAAACCAATCTCTCGTAAGCGTACGAGTAATGTCGGTCCAAGCCGCTTCAATCCAACAATACCGCGGAATCAAAAAAGACTAAGGAGGGCAGAAAAACGCACATCACCGCCCACAAAAACTTTTGTGTTCAACTCGAGAAGACATCTACGCATGAACCTGGCTCATGATGCCACTGTTGGAGAACGTCGCATGGAAAACAAAATTTTTCCTACGCGCACGAAGACCTATCAGGGTGATGTCCATCTACGAGAGGGGATATTCGATCTACGTACCCTTGTAGATCGCACAGCAGAAGCGTTAGTGAACGCGGTTGATGTAGTGGAACGTCCTCACGCCCCTCGATCCGCCCCGCGAACCGTCCCGCGATCAGTCCCACGATCTAATGGCGAACGGACGGCACCTCCGCGTTCAGCACACGTACAGCTCGACGATGATCTCGGCCTTCTTGATCCAGCAAGAGAGATGGAGAGGTAGATGAGTTCTCCGGCAGCGTGACGGCGCTCCGGAGGTTAGTGGTGATCTAATCTCAGCAGGGCTCCGCCCGAGCTCCGCAGAAACGCGATCTAGAGGTAAAACCGTAGTGATATGTGGTCGGGCTGCCATGGCAAAGTTGTCTCAAATCAGAACTAAAACCTCCGTATATATAGGGGGAAGAGGGGGAGCCTTGCCTTGGGGTCCAAGGACCCTCAAGGTGGTCGGCCGAGCCAAGGGGGGGAGTCCCCCCCTTCCAAACCGAATCCAACTAGGTTTGCAAGGAGGAGTCCTTCCCCCTTTTCCCACCTCCTCTTTTTTTTCTCTTTGATTTTCTTACTATGGCACATAGGGCCTTCTTGGGCTGTCCCACCAGCCCACTAAGGGCTGGTGCGCCACGCCCAAGGCCTATGGGCTTCCCCGGGGTGGGTTGCCCCCCCGGTGAACACCCGGAACCCATTCGTCATTCCCGGTACATTCCCGGTAACTCCGAAAACCTTCCGGTAATCAAATGAGGTCATCCTATATATCAATCTTCGTTTCCGGACCATTCCGGCAAACGTCGTGACATCCGTGATCTCATCCGGGACTCCAAACAACATTCGGCAACCAACCATATAACTCAAATACGCATAAAACAACGTCGAACCTTAAGTGTGCAGACCCTGCGGGTTCGAGAACTATGTAGACATGACCCGAGTGACTCCTCGGTCAATATCCAATAGCGGGACCTGGATGCCCATATTGGATCCCACATATTCTACGAAGATCTTATAGTTTGAACCTTAGTGCCAAGGATTCATATAATCCCGTATGTCATTCCCTTTGTCCTTCGTTATGTTACTTGCCCGAGATTCGATCGTCAGTATCCGCATACCTATTTCAATCTCGTTTACCGGCAAGTCTCTTTACTCGTTCCGTAAT
Source organism: Hordeum vulgare subsp. vulgare (assembly GCF_904849725.1). NCBI lineage: Eukaryota > Viridiplantae > Streptophyta > Magnoliopsida > Poales > Poaceae > Hordeum > Hordeum vulgare. The sequence continues at coordinate 261,104,338 of NC_058523.1, read as the reverse complement.
ACAAGATCCCGCAACTTACACTAAGTCACATTGCTTGCAAGGCTTGTGTGTGATGTTGTATTACCGAGTGGGCCCCGAGATACCTCTCCGTCACACGAAGTGACAAATCCCAGTCTCGATCCATACTAACTCAACGAACACCTTCGGAGATACCTGTAGAGCATGTTTATAGTCACCCAGTTACGTTGCGACGTTTGATACACACAAAGCATTCCTCCGGTGTCAGTGAGTTATATGATCTCATGGTCATAGGAACAAATACTTGACACGCAGAAAACAGTAGCAACAAAATGACACGATCAATATGCTACATCTATTAGTTTGGGTCTAGTACATCACGTGATTCTCCTAATGACGTGATCCAGTTATCAAGCAACAACACCTTGTTGATAATCAGAAGACCCTGACTATCTTTGATCAACTGGCTAGCCAACTAGAGGCTTTCTAGGGACAGTGTTTTGTCTATGTATCCACACATGTATATAAGTCTTCATTCAATACAATTATAGCATGGATAATAAACGATTATCTTGATACAGGAATTATAATAATAACTATATTTATTATTGCCTCTAGGGCATAATTCCAACAACGGGGATGCTTCGTATGTCGTGTGCACTGCCTTGCATAGGATGGCTACTGTAAGGATCGAGCGCGTGCGATCCTGTCAACGAAAATATCGGACAAAATCTCTCTCATGAATTTGTTCTTCTTGTTTCGTAAGCCTCACCCTTTGTTTTGTTGGAATATGGTAATTCGAGTTTGTTCGATGTCAAGTGGTGATTCAGATCTTTACTAAGTGGTGTTCTCATATTTTTATGAGAGTGCTAATCCTTTTGCTTAATCAATCGTCATGTCAGTTCTTTTCATCCATTGTGCTTCCGTTCAAGTGAATTCATTCCTCTCCAATTTTGCAAGATCATTATCTCATTTCTTTCCGGAGTTTTTCTCATCCATCCCAAGTTGTTTTTGTTTTTCCTGCCCTCCCACCCTTTTCCAGAGTGATTCAATTTTCATCCAAGAGTTTTTTTCTCATTGTTGCTTCCGCTATCTTTTCTTCCGTGTCCTATCCGGTGATTGATTAGGAAGATTCTCAGGAGCTTCGTGTTCATCTTTATTCAATCTTGTTATCTTTTCCGGTGAATTAAATTCAGTTATCCATGTCATCATATCCTTTTCATCCTTTAAATTCTTTCCCATGTTGAAAAATTCTTATCAAGTCTTCTTGTTGTCCTTTATCTCTATTCTATCCGGAGCATTGAAGTTATCTCAGAAGTTTCTTGTTTTCAATTCTTTCAATTATTTCGAGGTGCTAACCTCATCAATTTTTCTTTATACCGGTGCAATATCTCTCTTCTAAGCAATCTTTTCAATGGTGGTTTCTTTGAGTGGGCCCATAACCCACAGGTTCTTTCCCAGGATCTTTTTTGGCTCTTGTAATCTTTTTCGGAGATCTCTAATTCTTTTCAACTATGACGTAAGTATGAATTTCATCAGTCATATTCCTTCTTCAAGATCTATTTGAATTGTTTCTCATCTATGGCTCAATCTTTCATTCTTCCTTATTCCGGGGTGTCTCATTAATTCTTGATGGTGCTCTTGCCATGTTTTCAGTTTGGAAGACCCAAGGAGTATTTCTCTCAAATCTTGGTCCATTCACTTGGAGATTCTTCATTTCAACTTTCTGGCATCATCTTGAATTGTTCCCAATCATGAGAATCACTTTCTTGCTATCCGGTGCATTTCTGAGTTGTTTACATTTCTTGATCCTCCAAAGGCCATCATTTCAGAAGATTTCTTCGTTCTCATCTTTCAGCTTTCGTTCTCAAATTCTTCTCAAGTGTGGTCTCTTCGTTCGTCTCTCAATTATTCCGGTGCCTGGTTTAGTTTTTGTATTAGGCAGTTCAAGATCTCTTCATTCTCATGGTATTCTTAAAGATTCTAGTGGTTGTAGTTCTCATTTTCTTCTTCGTTCCTTCTTGCCTAGATCTAGTTTCTATTCTTTCTAACGCAGGCGTTGGTGATGTTGCTCTCTTCTATCTATCATCTTGTTCTATCAAGATCATGTTCTCGCCTTTCTTATTCAATTTAGTTTGTTTGTTGTGAATCTTTCAAGATATTTCCATTGTATCGAATTTTTGTTCCCCTTTTGCTACCGAAGTGCTCCAAAATTTTGATTGAACTCTTGCTTGTTTCTCATATCTTTCTTCTTCTCTTTCCAACCTCCAAGAGTATTTGGTTTCACTTGTTTGTCAAAGAAGCAACTAAGTTTAACCTCTTGCTTTCTCATCCTCTTCCCCTTTTATTATTGGATCTCGGGTCGAGATCCTCTTATAGTGTAGGAGAGTTGTGACAGCCCGAGACTGACGCGCCAGAAGATTCCCCCTTTAGTCCGTGGTTGCCATGTGTTTATTTTATTTGTCGCATCATCATTTCATCATGCCCATCATCCGCATTGCATTGGCATCCCATTGCTGCCAGTTTTAAAAATTTGCATCTGTTATTAGTTGCTCGTTCTCTCCGTTCTCGACGTTCCCCATTCTGAGCCCGACCAAACACGCACGCGCCCGCGGCATCGTTAAAATATTTGTTTTTAAAAGTGCGTGTAACTCTGATTGGGTTGACACTTGGCGTGCGGTCTTATTTTATTATAGGTAGGACGCGTGCCAATTTTCGTCACAATTGGAATCCGTCTGGTACCCGAACGGTCGACCGTAGCGGCAGCGTCTTCGGTTATCCGTAGGACGTGTTTCGGTATTTTTAAATCGTGTTGCCAGGCGTGATATTTCCCTCTCATCTCTGCCTAATCCACTCTACACGGCCTAACCTAACCGTAGGGCATTGTCGGGGCATCCGATCGAGATCGGAGGGTCCGAGAACGCCCCATTTGCAAATCCTAGCCCTAATTGCCTATAAATGGACACCCCACGTCCAGAAATGGCCTTCTCCCACCTCTGCATCGAAATCCGTGCCCCTCCTAACCCTAGACGCCACCTGCCCTCTCTCCCCTCAGCCGCCGTCGGCCCGCTCTGGCCCAGATCCGTCCCTCTTGGCCCGAAGCCACCGTCGCCCGAAGCCGAGCGAGCCCCACGTGCCTCTCCTCCCATACACGAGGCGCTCAGTTCCCGAGCCACCGGCCCCAAGCGCTCCTCCCCTCGTGGGAGGACCTTCCTCCGCCCCGTCGGGTCGCTGCGGGTCGGCCACCGGAGGGTCGCAGAACGCACCCTCACCGGATCCGAGGCCAAGAAGCTCGCGCCGCCGCGTGTCGCCGATCTGGATTGGGTCGGGATCCAGATCCAGCCCGAGCACCAGCGCTAGCAGCCGCTCGCTCGCCCCCGAGCGTTGACCGCGCCGCTCTTGGGCCTGCCTCCTTCCCTACACCGCTCCTGGGCCGGCCTCGCCTCCAGCGCCCGAGGCCCAGCACGGCTCCAGCTCCTCCTCTCCATGCCACCTCCAGGCCGTCCCCTCCGACCGGGCCAGGCCCACGAGGTGAGCTACCCTCCAGCCCCGCCTATTCCCCGCCATAGGCGACATTTAGCTAAGATGCGCTCGTTGCTATTTAGACCCGTTAAGGATTTCGGCCCAGTAGTATTATTGTAGGTTTATTCGGATTTATTATTTCAGGAAAGTGTCGTATTTTAAAACGCGTGTTGCTTTTAAACCGTGCATCGGATCGCCTCGAATTATATATGTAACTCGTGTAGAATTTCACATAGATTATGATTGTACAACTTGCATGCATGTTTGAAGTGCTTTGACCCGTTGTTTACCTAGTTTTGTGTGCTGTCCTAATAGGGAATTATCCCGTATTTATTTTCATGCATGTCCGGATTGCTCAAATCCCGTAGTTTAAATGTTCGTGTTGTTCGGGACCCTTTCCCGTGTATTATAGAGTAGTTGTTTGCATTTTTGCATATAGGTTCCGTCGCTAGTTTGTTATATCATTTTTAGGACATAATCTCGCATATACGTGTGGCGATATTTTTATTTTGCAACCCCACATATTATACATGTTTTCGGGGTAGAAAAATCCATAGAATTTAACTGTGCATTTAGTTTTAGCTTTTGAGCAAGTTAGTGCGCGTGACATTTTGCCATGTTGCAGTTTTGTTTATTTTGTGGGATTTAGTCCATGCAAGATAGGAATGAGTTGTCAACTAGAGATATGCCCTTGGATGTGTAGGCTAGCCTCTGGTAATTTAGGTTGCAATAGAAATCCATGTTTAGATGTAGTTTGCTTGTTGTCAACATGCTAGAAAATAGTGGTGATTTGGAGATGCTCAAATATTTCTAAGTGTGAGATATGTGATACTTTGTTTAACCAACATTTAATATTGCCGTGTACCTTATCGGGATAGAACTAAATAATTCATATGTGGAGTTTGGTCAATATACAACTCGTTGCATATTGAACTTCACTTAATGTGTAGTGTTTGATTGTTGTGAATTGCCATGCCATGTCTTGCATATATTCAACTGACCATGCATCATATGTGGATTGCATCTTGTCGTGCATGTGCCATGGTGAATATCTATGTCGATGTTTTTTTCCAGTTTGCTTCGACTAGATAGAGTTCCAGAAGCATGTCAGAAAGTGAGGACCCGTTCGACTACTTCGGTTCGTCTGCTTCACGAAGTCATTCTTCTTCCAAGCGGGATCTCAGGCAAGATGACCATTTCCCCAGATACCGTTACTATCATTTCCATGCTAGTTTTTATCGTTTCTATCGTTATGTCTCGCTGCCTACCACCTCTTAAATATCAGCCTCCCAACATTGCCATGAAAACCTTCAACCTATTCACAACCTAGCAAACCACTGATTGGCTATGTTACCCCTTTCTTAACCATGTGTTAGCTTTGCTAGTTGCAGGTGCAGTTGCTTCCATGTGATAACATGGGTTCCTTGTTATATCACCCTATTAATGCAATTTAATTTAATGCACCTATATACTTGGTAAAAGGTGGAAGGCTCGGCCTTTCTAGCCTGGTGTTTTGTCCCGCCTTTGCCCCCTTGGTTTCGGCTACGAGTCTAATATTCCATAATTGAGCGCTCCTAACACGATCGGGGTTGTCATGGGGACCCCCTTGATAATTCGTTCTAGATTAAAACTGGTCTGGCAAGCCCAACATTGGTACTATATTTTCCCAACATAATAATTTTGTTAATATTGAAAGCATAGGGAGTTAGCGCTACCCGAGGAGTAATTCAACATAATACAGGGAGGTCCAGTGCTGATGGTGCTGGTCCAAAACATAGCACCATGCGGGGCCAACCCGGGGCAACTCGGGTGATGTCTATCAGGCGAGTGTACGCTTCGCTTATCCGTCATGTCCTAAGAACGAGATACGCGACTCCTATCAGGATCGTCGACACGTCGGGTGGCCTTGCTGGATTAGTTTTACCTTTGACGAAATATCTTATGCATCGGGATTCCGGTGAAACTTTGGGTAATCTGAGAGTGGAGGTTTTCCACTAAGGAGTCCGACGAGATCGCGAGTTTCGTGATCAAGGATTTCTATGCGGCTTGTGGTAGTTTGTGATGGACTAGTTGGAGCACCCCTGCAGGGTTAAATATTTCGGAAAGTCGTGCCCATGGTTATGTGGCAACGTGGAAACTTTGTTTAACACTAGTTCTAGATAACTTGAAGTTAACTTAATGAAAATATGCCAACTGAGTGTGTAACCTTCACTGTCTCTTTCGTGAGTTCCTTCTCCGATCGAGGACACGGTGGGGTTATGTTTGACGTAAGTAGGTGTTCAAGATCATTCATTTGATCATCATTAGTTCACGACCACTGTGCATAGATCTTCTCCCTCTTGATTCTTGTACTCGTCGGTTAGCCACTAAATAAATGCTTAGTCGCTTGCTGCAGCCTCACCACTTAACCATACCTCACCTATTAAGCTTTGCAAGTCATGATACCTTTGGAAATGAGATTGCTGAGTCCCGTGTGGCTCACAGATTACTAAAACACCAGTTGCAGGTACATGTAAAGGTTACTTGACGCGCGCGTTGATTGTTCATTTGGAGTTCCTTCTTCTTCTTCATCATCGATCTAGGATGGGTTCCAGGCCGGCAACCTGGGATAGCAAGGATGGACGTCATTCTTTTCTCGTTTGTTTTTCGTCCGTAGTCGTACCCTGCTCTTCTTCGTGATATTTATGTATTGTACTGATGTGACTCTGATGTTGCTTGTGGCGAGTGTAAGCCAATTCCATATACTCTTCTCTTCAGTACATGTACTTGTAACGATATCCATTCTTGCAAAACGACGAGATGCGCTTCTATCCCTGTCGAGGCCCTCGCGCCAAAATAAGGATAGGATCACATCTTGGGCGTTACACCCCTCCGTAAATCCGACGCTTCCAAGCCAGGGCTTAATCTACACAAAACCTGAGGACCCTGGACGACGGTGCCCCAAACGTGAAACATGCTTCGAAAATCTGGAATGTGCACACCCGAGCCGAATCCTCAAAAGACTAGACTGCTCCGGACGTTCGGCCCTCCGTGAGTCTCCAGACAACCTGCAACTTCCACACATGTGAACCCTGTCTGCGCGTCCATGTACCCCTCTATTTCGCCTTAGCCTAGTAATATTCTACCCCACCTCCATCTATAGGTAGCAATGTGCTGGCTCATAGAGTAGTTGACCATTGGTCCTTCCATATCCTTGTGCATTGGAGTTGAACACCTCCTCGTGATAAGATCCCTATGGATGTCAAGGCCCCTCTTTAGGGAAGATCCCACGGGTATCAAGTCCACTCTTTAGGGAATACTATCAGTTACTTGTGTCCTTTTGTTGACTTTGGATATATGTATCTCATGTGTTTACGTGGATCTAGTGGATGTGCGATCGGGAATCGTTCTTGACAGTTTCTGTTTTCTCTTTGGTTTCTCCCTTTCCCCTTACAAGTGTGAAAAGATAGACACCCTCGGGTTTTCTCCGTATCATATTCGTATCATGAGCCCTGTTGATTCACACCTTGGAGTCTCAGCTCCCACTATCTAGTCAACTTTTTTTGTTTGACCTAATTTCGAAAAAATTCACAAAAATAACAATACCAAAATTTATTGGATTCATTGGATCTAAGAATATTTTGTTGATTTTTATCCGTGGATTTTGTTGTGGACAAGTGGATCTAGCTTTTCCCCATCATCCCCATCAATTTCCTGTGCCAAATTTCCCAATTATTGAAGAAATTTTTCGTGATCATATCTTTTACCTCGAGTTCAACCACCACCCGAGCTTTACCAACGAGATCTGCAGGCTCTTGGCGATCGGACACCTCCAAACATCCGAAGATCATCCAGGACATCCGGACAAGTCTAACAAGGTGCATTTTACCTCCAGCAAAATTGGTGTTATCCACCATTTTCTTCCACATTTACCACTACCATTTATTCCGCAACCTTTTGCACTTGAGATTTTAGGCCGCGAGCTTGCCACTTCATAAGGTGATTCAGCTAATTAGGAGTGGTTCTACAATGACATCACCTCTCATCATCACCCTGGATCGTTGCCAACCGACTCTCTGTTGACACATCACTTTAAGCACGGACAGTAAGCGTGATGACAGTCTTGACTTATACCCTTGACATTGCATTGTTACCCCGAGCCTATATACGTAACTTGGCTATCGAGACTAGCCATTGAGTATTGTCGGGCTATGCTAATTGTGCACTTTAGTGATACATACTCCGCATAGGTTTGATTGCATGCATATAAAAAAGTATCATCTTTTGCGTTACAATAGTACCCACATACATAATTGCTATCTTGGTGTGCACGTCCTGCATCATCACCATACAAAGTATCATCACCAAAAGGAAGAGAACAAAGCTTTTAAGAAAGAGCAAAAGAGCAAAAGCAATACCATCGCCAAATTGCATATAATACTAGATCCTTTTGGATCACTTGAGCAATTCACATCGTGTCTCATAAATACATAGCAAGTCGGGAATAGGAAGACGACATGTTTGTTTCTTATAGGTTGTGCACAAGTCCATATCACGTCCATTTGAGAAATCATTCTAGCATCTCTCTAGTGTTGTGCAACACCAGTGTTTTTTGTGGGTACCACCTTTTGTGCTCATTCTTTGGTTGGACAACCCCACTTTTCTATCCATGTGTGAGTTTCCGTGTAGACTCATTGTAACACCCCAAAACATTTATCATTTTTTGATTAATTAATTTTTTTTAGTAGTATTAATTTTTATTTTTTGGATCCTTTGGTGGTTTCAAAACCATCCGTTTTCTCTAAATTCTGAAATTCTTCCCTCCAAGTAGAACCTATTGAAAAATATTATGGACTTGAGTGACATAGGAGAGTTGATACGTGTTATTCCTATTTTGGAGTGATAGTTGATACGCGTTACTCCTATGTTGGAGGGAGAGTTGATATTTGTGTTATTCTTGTCCATTATCATACAATTCTTATGTCCTTTCTCTTTGTTTATGCAAGGTACGTCACTAAGAGGGAAATATCTGGAAACTAGAATTCTTGATCTAGAAACCGAGAAAAAGGCAAAAAAATCAACTTTCTCCAAATGACCAGAAATTTCACGGAGAAGTATTCGAGAATATTTGATAATTATTGGTCCAGAAATATACCAGAGTGGGCCATCTACTGTCCATAAGGCAACATGACATGTCACCCCCTCGCCGCGCCCTGATGCCTTGTGGGCCCCCTGCTGGCCCTCTCACTACAAACTTCTCATATATGACTTGTTTTGACCTAGAAAAAATCTAAAGCAATCTTTCGGGATGAAGCGCCGCCGTCTCGAGGTGGAAACCTGGGTAGATGCCCCTTTACTCTCTGGAAGAGAGATTCTACCGGGGAAACTTCCCTCCGGGAGGGGAAATTGAAGCCATCCTCATCACCAACGCTTCCTCCTTCATGGGAGGACCAATCTTCATCAACATCTTGACCATCAACATCTCAACTCCAACCGTAGTACATCTCTTGTATTCAATCTTTGTCTCAAAGCCTCAGATTGGTACCTATGGGTTACTAGTTGTGTTGATTATATCTTGTAGTTGTTGTTTGTGGGATTACTTGGTTGAAAATATTATGTCCAGATCCTTAATTATTATTATTATGCCTCTGATCTTGAACATGTTGATGAGGCTTGAGTAGTAACTATTGTTCCTGAGGACAGTGGAGCACTCTTGTTATAAGTAATCATATAAAGTTGGTATTCGTTTGATGTTATGATGATATGTATGTTGTTACTTCTCTTAGTGGTGCCATGTGAACGTTGACTACATGACACTTCACCATGTTATGGAAATAAGGGCAGTCAATTTGGAGGTACAATTAGATGATGGGTTGCTAGAGTGACATATGCTTAATACCCATTTCATACGATGCATCATGAGGGTCTGATTTGGATCCACATGTTTAATGCTAGGGTTAAATTTATCTTAATTCTTCTTTTGTAGTTGTGGATGCTTGCGAGGGAGGGTAATTGAAAGTGCGTTATATCAACTAGAGGGGGTTGAATAGGAGATTTTTAGAATTTCATCATTGAGGAAATTCCTTTTGCGGAAATTCCTCACTGATGACTAACTTGGAGCGAAAACAACAAAGGATCAGGGGTGCAAAGTATCACTACAACAATTTTCAAGGTGAAGAATATGAAAAGCAGTTTGCACAGTATGCAGGCACAGGGAAAGCAGGTGAGGATTAACTCGCATGAAGAATTTGGGGTTGAGGAATTTTAGAGGAAGTCTTCAGCAAATTCTTCAAACAGTGAAGAAATAGAACCCATTACACAGTGAAGACAATGGTTGATGACCCAGTTCCAACTGTTGTGTCAGTTGTACCTCTGGTTTGGAGCGGCTTGGTATTGAAGCTAAAAGACACACAGTCCCGGGACACACAGTCCCTACCGTATTCTCCTTGAGCTAAGAACACACAGTCCTCTCCCAACACTCGTGGTAAGTCTTCAGGGCAGACTTCCAAACCCTAACAAACTTGGTCACCAGGCGATCCACAATTGACTGCTGGATTGCTCAAGACCATGACGCCTAACCGTCTGGAGGATGCACAATCCACAAAGGTCAAAGGCTCCAGTCCCACACAGGAAGAACTTCTTCAGTGATGCTCAATAACTTGGTTTTTGGTTTTTGGTTTGGTGTTTGGCGTATTTCCTCACTGATGATTTACTCTCGAAGACTCTAAGGAATTTGGGTTGCTCTTATGACAAGTGTCAGTTTCTAACGGAGCAGACAACCAACTAATGGTTGTGGGGGGAGGCTATTTATAGCCCGGGAGCATCGCAACATGATTTGACATTAATGCCCTTAAATAATTTGACCGTTGGTGTGGATAAGATCAGTGATATGGCGCGAATTGCGGTAATGCTCGAGACCCTCAAGTGTGAGAGTCCTCATGTCTTTATAGTCCTCACTTGAGGCTTTTGGTTGGATTAGGCTTGGGTTGAGCATCATGAGGAAATTCATTCTGAAGTGTTACCTCGACCCCCTTTAACAATACGGTGTTCCTATGACTCAAGAGTGAAGAAAATAAAACAGAAAGAATAAATCTTCATGCTTCAAAGTCTTCAGATTGATTTTTGTGAGGACCCACTGAATTCCTCATCTTTAATATCTTCATGAGGAATATTAATTTCATCGCAATTTCTTGGCGGTTCAATTCTTCAATAGAAGACCAATTTGTTCAGCCGAAGATTTACATTTTTAGGGGTCGATATTCATTGAATATTTTAAACTCCTCATCGACTTATAGAACCTGTGTACACTTATGAACACATTAGATACTTAACCTATAAGTCTTCAAACCACCAAAATCACTAAGCGGCACTAGATGCACTTACAATCTCCCCCTTTTTGGTGGTTGATGACAATTAGGTTAAGTCTTCAACGGGAATAAAAATATGAAGTGTAAATACTCATTTGAGGAATTTGAAATCAAGATACAGAGAGACTCCCCGTGAAGATGTGCATATCTTGAGGATTTTGCTTTTACAGCAAATGCACATTGATGATTTATGTCACGGAGATCTCCCCTCAGTCTTGTAAATCATGCATACATCGAACATATAATATGAATAATTTGAGAATGCATGATGAGAAATGGTATCGGACGAATTCCAGCATGCGTGCATTAATATTTTGAGGAATAAGCATGCGAAGAAACACGTTCAAAAGAGTTAGAGTACCATCGGGCTTAAGTTACAACTCATTACATAAAACACTTCAGAAGAGCCAAGAGTTTGTAACTTAATAAAGTTCATAAGCCCCAAAACATATCCCGCGTGAAGACTAACTCTCAGATTTCTCCCCCTTGGTCATCAAGTGACCAAAAGGGACAAAACTGAGGACTAACGCCCCTTGAAGACTTACACTTCTTGGCAGTTGAGGAAGACGCGTGAGGATTCCTGGGTGCGGGCTTCCTTCTTGGATCAGTGGCAGTGTCTTCTTGGTTTTCATCAGGTTCTGCAGTGCGGAATGAAGAAAAAGAGCTGTCCTCAAGGTCTGGAATTGGAATAGGCCTGAATTTCTTCTTTGGTGGCCATGACCAGTCAAAGTCCTATGTAAACTCCAATTCTTCAAGTTCTGCTGGAGTCATCAAATGGGCCAGTGTGGCCCAGGTATGATCAAAAACCTCATGAAGATAGTGATGATTAATCTTCACTGCATTCTAAGTCTCATGGAGTGTTTTCACAATGGCGCTGAATTGGCATTTGACCACTTGTGATTGCGATCGACCTTCTGATGAAGACTGAGGAGTAGCTCTCTGTTATTCATCACCCGTGGGGCAACTGGGCTGAGCGGCTATGTTTCAGTATCATCACATGAAGAATATGCATCTGGTTCACGAAACTGGCCATCAAGGGGCCGACTTCCCTCATCGATCATAGACTTGGCTTTTCCTTCAACTGGCTCGAAAGTCTTCTTGTTGACTCCGATCGGAGGCATATATCCAATGTGATTATTGAAATCAGCATGATAGTTGATGCATGACGTGCGTCTGATGAATCTCATGATCCATGGAGCGTAAATCTTCAGGTCAAAAGGTGACATAGCATTTTCAGCCAAAGTCCTGAAGAACAAGTCGTGAAGGTTTATGGGGATGCCATGGATGATGTTGAAGAGGATATTCTTCATGATGCCTACAACATCTTCTTCATCATCATGGCCCTTGATTGGAGCAAGGACACTGCACAGAATCCTGTAGACAGTCCTGGGTTCATATTTCAGATCCTGGACCAGGAAAGTCGTTCTTGGTGGTTGATCCTTGGCCAAAGGCTTCATGAGGACTTCCATCAGCTTATTGGGCAACTCCCGTTCATCATACATCTTCACGACATGTTCTAAAGGAATTGACACAGGAAGTACTCGCAGCAGCTCATTTGCAGGGGCCTTGAAGTGTGTGTGCTGCGTCATCCAATCCAGCACCCAAGTGTTGATATCTGTTGGATCTCCAGAGATGTGCAAAGTTGCATAGAATTGAAGAACGATGTCGCTGTTCCAATCGCAGATATCAGTGCGAAGTGGCAGCAGTCCTGCTTCATGAAGAACGTTGAGGACTGGGGCGAAGCAAGAAATTTCTTCAAGCTCAACATAAGGAATATGCTTGTGTTGAAATATTTTGTTTCTTCCACAGAGCACAAATGCATAATAGTTGAGCCGAGTTCTTGTCCAAAACATCATGTGCCTGATGCGAGGCTTTTCATAAGGATTTTCCCCGATGAAATACATGTGTTCTTCATAGAACGCTTCCTTTTGAAACTTTGGCCTCTTGGAGAAGGGTTGATGCTGCATAGGTTAAAGATTTGATGCTTCCCTTGAGGAGAGACGATCATGGCAGTCTCCGGATTGACAACCATAATACCAGTTTCCATATTTGGCGCAGGGGCATTTTTCTTCAGCATGTTACTCAGGATGAGGAATTTCATCAGCCTGTGCCTCAGGTTGAGGATTTTGCTCCGGGTGAGGATTTTCTCCATCCTGAGCCTCTGGTTGAGGGTTTTGCTCAGGATGAGGAATCTCTTCATGTTGAACCTTAGGTTGAGGGTTTTTCTCAAGATTTGGATTTTCTTTGGGCTGAGGATCTTCTCCTTGGTGTTCCTCAGCTTGAGAAATTTTCTTGGAGGAGGAGCCAAATTCTTCAGCTGTTGCAGCTGATCCTTGAGCAGGTTCCTCACGAGGAGTGAATGTCTGAGGACTATCATCAATTTGAATTTCTTCATCAGTGTGTTCCTTAAACTCAACTATCTTCATTTCCTCATCAGTCATATGCTCCTTATCTTGGCTCTCGAAGGGAATCATGGCATAAGAAGGAGCAATCTTGAGAGGCACATTATCCAAAGGAGAATTTTCATCAAGAGATTTGAGGCGATTGGACTTTGTTGATTCTGGTGGTGAAGAAGCTTTTCTTTTCTTAGCTTCTTTTTCTGCGGCCCTGGTTTTCTTCACGTCTGATGCAGACGAAGACATTTTCTTCACCTTTGAGGATTTTGGTGAAGGTATTTTCTCTTCAGGAGGCGGAGCTGTATCCGTCCTGCCAGTTTCCTCAGCTAAAGCATTTTCTTCAGCTGGAGCAGATTCGTCAGCTGACTTAGATGCATCAGCTGGAATATCCTTAGCTATTTCCTCAATAGCCGATGCATCAGCACGGCTTTCTTGAGACATTTCCTCAACAGGGGTTGCTTTTTCTTCCTCTATCTCAGGCTGTTGTGGTTTCGTTGGAGGAGCAGCCTTTTTTTGTAATCATCAACTGCGCTGGTTGCAAACTTGATGAAATTGTTCTTGAGACTTTTACCGTCAGATAGCTTGGTATACTTGTCTGTCAAAGTCTTCAGTTCTGCCTGGGTTGACACAAGAGCATCAGGCGTTAGGTTGAGGAGATTTTGTTTGAGGAATTTCTCCTTCTTCAGCTTTGCAGCCTTTGCTTGTTTGGCTTGCGTCTCCTTCCACTTGGCCTCGTGGATGAATGTGGCCACCATATCGCTGATGCCCGGGGGAAGCTTCAAGTAAGCAATGGGTGTGTTGGGGTCATCTACCAAACATTGATGTAGTCCAACAGGACTTTTGCGTCCATGGCCAGAGGAATGGCGCTGACTGAAGCTTGAGCGACCCACTCCTGCTTGTTTCTGATGATTGCTTGCAGTGTCTCATCATCATATTCATCACTTCCTTCTGATGCAGAAGGGACTTTGATGACTTTGCTTGGGCTGGGTCTGTTTCCTCTTCCAGCAGTCATCTTAGTCTTCAATGGTTTGGTGAAGACTTTGTCTCTGAGCTCGTTGCAGAAGGAACAGAGGAGCTGGAGACAGTAGGCAGTTGCTTCACAATCTTCTTGTGTTCAGGCTTTGAGGCATGTTTGGTTGTTGAGGGTTTTGGTGCAGACGTAGGCGCAACCTTCTGAAGCAATTTCTCCTGAGGCTTTGAAGCCTTTGATTTCTGTGGAACAGGCTTCACTTGAGGAATGGCCGTGCCAGAAGTTTCAGCAGCTGAGGAGGTGGCTGCGGCAGCAACAACAACAGATTCTTCGTTGAATTTCCTCACAGCGGCTTCTGCTTGCTTCTGAAGCTTTAACAAGTGTTTAGTATTTTCCTAAGGATAATCATCAATCGTCTTGAGGCTTGAAGGATGGGCATCCTGATGATCCTCAAGAGGAGGCCTTTTGCCAGGTGGCTTAACAGTGAATTTCTTCATGTACTTTGGAGTGACGAATCGGTATTCCTTCCAGTCCTTAGCCCACCGACGTTCTATCTTTTGGAGCCTTATCTTCCTCTTGGGCATTGTTTCTTGCTCATCTGGTGTGCAGTATTCCAAGTACATATCCTCAGGTATATCAATGGCACTGTTTTGTTCAAGCTTCTTGCCACCCTTTTGCTTCGTGTCATCTTCCATTTTCTTCAGCTGAGGCTTTTGCTGAGGAAATTGAACTCTTGAGGATTCTGATGACACTGGCAGATTTTCTTGAAGAAATGCTGCAAATGAGTTAAGTTGATGAGAACCTAGAGATTCATCAGCTGACATTTTTGTACGTCTGAACAGATTATAGTTGCGAGGATTTTGGAGAGGTCATATGCGTTCTCAGATTTGAAGAAATTGAATTTTTTTAAAGTTGAGGAATTTGACCAGTGGGTTGAGGAATTTGTCTTAGCACTCTGATCTTGGTTTCCATAGTTGTACATATTCGAAAATTTGCACAACTGAGGAATCCCGTGAAGACTTTTAGTTGCTTACTGAAATTCATCAACAGTTTGAGGAATAAGCAGTGTTTGAGGAATAGAGATTGATAGACACTGAGTAAAACAGATTCCACGAATCTAAGGTAAAATAGTAGATTGAAAGGGACTGTAAAAATAGGGTTTTATTTACTCTATATTGCACGCATGAAGAACAAAAGAAGTAGCAGCAGATGCTCTTTGATGCGAGTCCACTACGCCCTAACTTGGCGACCGAAGACGGCTACGGCGGTGGCGGACGAAGTCGGTCCGGTTCCGGTGTGATTTTGGCGGCAGAGAGGCCGAGGCAGTGAAGCTCTTCCTCGCCGGCGACGAAGCTTCTAGCGGTGGCACTAGATCTTTGCTGTAGTAGAGAGGAGGTCGAGAGAGAGAATGAAGAGTTTTGACCGGAGGGGGTAAGGACATATTTATAGCTCAGGTGAAAACTGTCCGACCGATTCTTTTGGACCGAACTACCTCTTCCCTTTCGTCTCCGCAGGACACGTGTAGCAACCGTTTAAAGCGGTGGAGATCGTGCTTATCTGATCGTGGGAAGTGGGGTTAAGTTACTATGTAACAATATAAAAATCATTTTTGAGGATTTCAGGATTTTGTTACAAAATCATCAGCTGACAAGGACGCGGTGAGGATTTTGAACAAAGTTTCAAGTAGAACACATATGAAGAATTGAATAGACTGGGTAAGTATAGCATATAGGGGAAGAAGGGTCCGATCACATTCACTTACATGAAATATAAAGTTGAAGAAATAGCTATAAGTGAATGATGTTGAGGACTTCGAAGTCAGAGCCTAGATATATATATATATATATATATATATATATATATATATATATATATCTTGGCAAATGAAAATCATCAAGTGTTTGTTTTTTGAAGATTTTGATTAACTTGAGGATTTTGTGACAAAGCGTCATGTTGATGATTTTCAGCTTTAAAGAAATCAAGTTTGAAGAACAACAATTTTGAAGAAAAATCAACATTGAGGATAAACAACTTTGAAGAAATTCAATTTGAGGAATTTCAGAGTTGGGTGGTGGCGTGACCCACTGTATAAGAATGATGATTTCAGACGCCGCGTACAATTATCGTAGGGCCCTAAGAATCAATTTCTTCATTAATTTCCTCACACTAAGAGTGATATTCTTCATTGGTTGAAGATAATTGATTCTTCGTGTGTTGCACATCTAAGTCATCAATTTTTCATAAGTGTTAGGATGTGTGTATGTTTTTACAAAACAGTTGAAAATTCTAAGATATTTATCTCATAACGCAACTTGCGAAACCTTTTCTCATCCAAGGGCTTGGTGAAGATATCTGCTAGTTGATCGTCAGTCTTCACATGGTCGATGAGGATATTGCCCTTGAGGACATGGTCCCGAATAAAAGGATGACGAATCTGGATGTGCTTAGTCTTCCAGTGTTGTACTCGGTTGTATGCAATCTTGATTGCGCTCTCATTGTCGCAGTAGAGAGGCACATTCTTAATGTTGATGCCGTAGTCCTCGAGGGTTTGCTTCATCCATAGCAATTGAGCATAGCATGAGCCAGCAGCAATGTACTTACCTTCGGCAGTGGAGAGAGAAACACAGTTCTGCTTCTTTGAGGACCAGAAGACTAATGATCTTCCGAGGAAATGACATGTGCGAAAAGTTGACTTGCAATCCACACGGTCACCAGGATAGTCAGAATCAGAATATCCCACAAGATGAATATTTGAGCCCTTGGGGTACCATAATCCTTGTGTTGCTGTGTGAGCTACGTATAGAAGAATATGCTTCACAGCCTTATGGTGTGATTCCTTCGGTTTTGTTTGAAAACGTGCACACATGCAAACACTAAGCATTATATCTGGCCTAGGTGCACACAAATACAGTAAAGAGCCAATCATGGAGCGATATACCTGCTGATCGAATTCTTTACCAGTTTCGTCAGTGTAGAGGTGGCCGTTGGTAGGCATTGGAGTCTTGGCACCTTTGCATTCATGCATGTCGAATTTCCTCAGAACATCCTTGAGGTATTCCTCGTGTGATATGAAGATCCCAATGCGTTATTGACGAATTTGATGACCTAAGAAGAATTTCAGCTCCCCCATCATAGACATTTGATATTCTTCACTCATCATGTAAGCAAATTCATCACTGTAACGTTTGTCAGTACACCCAAATATGATGTCATCGACATATATCTGGCACACAAATAGTTCATTATCATAGGATTTTGCGAAAAGAGTTGGATCGTGTGAACCAGGTTTGAAGCCTTTCTTCATGAGGAATTACTTCAATGTATCGTACCATGCCTGAGGGGTCTGCTTGAGACCATAGAGCACCTTTTTGAGTCTGAAGACTTTGTCTGGATTCTTTGGATCCTCCAAACATGGGGCTAAGCAACATATACTTCTTCCTCAAGCTTACCATTGAGGAATGCACTTTTCACATCCATTGGATATAAGATAATGTTATGATGATTATCATAACCAAGTAGTATTTGAATAGCTTCAAGTCTAGCAACAGGTGCAAAAGTTTCATCGAAATCAATTCCTTCAACCTCTGTGTAGCCTTGGGCTACGAATCGTGCCTTATTCCTCACCACTTGACCATCCTCATCTTGCTTGTTTCGGAAAATCCACTTGGTGCCGATGATATTGTGCTTGCGAGGATCTGGTCGTTTGACAAGCTCCCATACGTCATTCAGCTTGAATTGAATAAGTTCGTCTTGCATGGTTTGAATCCACTCCAGTTCCATGAAAGCCTCAGCAACTTTTCAAGGTTCTGTGATAGACACAAAAGAAGAATGCCCACAAAAGTTAACTAAGTGTGAAGCTTTTGAGCGAGTGAGAGGACCTGGCGCGTTGATTTCATCGAGGATTTTGTCAAGTTCTACTTCATTAGCAATCCTCGGATGAGCTGGTTGAGGATTTCATCTGGGTTGAGGAATTGGTTCTGGAGCAATTTCTTGAGGAGCATCTTCTTGATTTTCATCAGTGCTGGGAATGATTTCTTCAGCAATTTCCTCAGTGGGAACAATGTCTTCAGTAGCTTTGTACTTTATTTCTTCCTTAGGAGACAACTTATCTGGATCAGGAGGCAATTGCTCTCTTTGCGAGCCATTAATTTCATCAAACCGCACATCTACAACTTCAACAACCTTGTTGTGATAGGTGTTGAAGACTCTGTCACTACTGGAATTGAGAACTTTTCCGTCCACCTTGCCTTTGCCATCTTCTGACCCATGGCAAAGGTACTCTTTGCCGCCGCCCCCTCCCACCGCCCCCATCCCACCTTCCTCCCCCCTCCCACCACCCTCCCGGCCGACGCCCCCCTCCCACCTCCCTCCCGGTCGCCGCCCCAGCAACACCTCCCCTGTGCCGGCGACCCCGGCGCCCTCCCCTCCGGTTAGTATTGTTCTTTTTTGTTCCTGTTTTTTATTCTTCTTTTTTGCTAAAATGTCCAAATAATAAAAAGAAAAAGTCGAAAAGGTAGAAAAAGAATATGTAGTTTAGTGCTAGGTTTAGTTTTTTTTTTCTGTTTTTATGTTAAATTAGATAGTTAGTTTATTAGGTAGAAAAAGTAGATAGAAAAGAAAAAAATAGATAACAAAAAACTTAGAAGAAAATAAGAGAATAATAAACTAGAAGAAAAAAAAGAAGAAGAAGAAAGAGGAGAGGAGGAGAAAGATAAAAGAAAGAAGAAGAGGAGGAGGAGGAGGAGGAGGAGGAGGAGAAAAAAGACGAATAATAATAATAATAAGATGATCAAGAAGAAGAAAAAGAAAAAGAGGAGAGAGGAGAAGAAGAAAGAAGAGGACCCCGACCCCCGACCGCCGGCGCCCGACGCCACCAACCCCCCACCCTCGACCCCCTACATCCGACCCCACTAACACCCGACTCCCGGCCCCCGACGCCCGACACCACTGACCCCCGACCCTCGACACCCGACTCCCGACCTCCGACTCCACTAACCCTCGACCCACAATGCCATTGACCCTCGACTCCAGACGCCACTGACCCTCGACCCCCGACCCCCGACGCCCGACGCCACTGACCCTTGACTCCCGACGCCACTAACCCACGACCCCCGACCCCCGACACAACTCACCCTCGACCCCTGACCCCCTACCCCGACTCCCGGCGCCACTAACCCCCAACCCCCAAGCCCCGACACCTCTTCGGCCTCTTGTTGACCGAAAAGACCCCAACGCCCGATGCCACTGACCCTCGACCCCCGATGACACTGACCCCCGACCACCAACATAACTAACCCTCGACATCCAACACCACCGACCATCGACGCTACCGACACCCGACACCACCGACCATTGACGCCACTAAGCTGACGGGGTCATAGTTTTGTAAATTATGAGTTAGGTCACATAATTATGTTAGTTATAAAAACATCATATTTGTGTTGATCGTGTGAATTTCAATGTGCAGTTGTTCGACGACCTCCACGTGCGTTGGACGAGCTCCGCCCCTGCGTTTGTTGGTGAGCACAAATGACTTCTCCTCCTACCCCCTTAATTTGCTCTATTCCGGTCTTCGTGCCGATGAAACTTGCTAGCTATAGGTTTCTTCAATCATGAGTATGCGTGACCACTATGTGTCTCCCGTTCGAAAGGCGACATCTATAAATATGCATGTCTTTGCATATTTATAACCGCCATCCTTTCGAATTGTCCAACGTTATCCATGGACAGCCTGAGTATGTGTAGATTGGGTTCGTTTTCCCGTATGATGTGCTCCGGATCCGATGCGGGATTTTGTCAGTGCCTCCCTGTTGTTCTCCGGATACACATCCTCTCTGCTTATTGCCAAGACGTGTATCAGGAGAACAGCAGGGAGGTGCTATTGAAATTCTGCGTCGCATCTAGAGCAGAGCATGGGAAAACAAACCCAATCTAAACATACTCGGGCGGGATCATGACCTATCTTTACCTATTAGTGTGTAGGTTGCATGGACGTAATAAAACTGACAAACTTTATTAGCGGATGAATATAGATGATGAATTCTATATTTATTTCTTGTGCGCCCATAGGTAACTAGGCAACATGAGTGATTGTGCTTGGATGTACACTGGTCACCCTAGTTAGAAAGACATGACCAATGAATGGTTAACAAAAACCAGGCGGTTTGTGAGAGCCGCATTTGCAAATGGCCAGCAGAAAACATGGTGCCCCTGTCCTAACTATGACAACTGGAAAAAGCAGACAGAGTTTGAAATGGGTAAACACCTACAGAAGTGGGGTTTACGCCTAATTATACGGTGTGGACTTTTCATGGTGAGTCTGACCAACGTGCCAGAGCTGAGGTGATTCGTCGTCGCACCGACGAGCATGGTACCGGGATCGAAGACATGGTGCAAGACTTTGATGATGCTCGGGATTCGGACGATGAGATGGAGGAATCTGCAAAGGCCATCTATGAAATGTTGGAGTCTTCAAAACATCCTCTCCACGAGCAGACTGAGCTTTGCCAGATGGATGCCATCACGCAAGTAATGGCTCTGAAGGCTCAATTCAACCTAGGCAGAGAATGCTACGACGCGATGTCACAATATTTGGACGCTTTCTACACAAAGCCCATGTACTGCCTACAAACATGTACCAGACAGACAAAATCCTCCGTGTACTTAAGATGCCCTATGAGAAGATACATGCCTTTGAGAATGGATGTGACTTATTTAGGCTTGAGTATGCGGACTTGAACTATTGCCCCATTTGCAGTTCTTCCAGGTATATTGTGGTAGACAATGGTATGGGTGAGAAGAATCAGACCAAAATCCCCATTAGTGTTCTTCGGTATCTACCCATCGTACCAAGACTTCAACGTCTATTCATGGTCGAAGAGATCGTCATCATTGAAAATATTTGGTCTCAGGAGTCATGATTGGCACATATGGATTGAGCGGGTAATGCCGGTGATGTTGCGTGGCTTTATCCCTGAGGATGAATGGCTAGTACTGGCAGAGCTGAGCTATTTCTTCCATTCTCTTTGTGCGAAAGAACTATCGCCTCACATGCTAGATGAAATGGAAGAGTTGGCGGCGGAGTTGATCTGCAAATTAGAAAATATCTTTCCACCGGGCTTATTTAATCCAATGCAGCATTTGATTTTGCATCTCCCGACCGAGGCAAGAATGGGGGGGCCCATTCAAAATCGATGGTGCTACTCAACTGAGAGGATGCTGAAGACGCTTCGAGCTAAGTGTAAAAATAAACGTAGAATTAAAGCATCGATGGCCGAGGCATTCATTACTGAGGATAATGGTATGTTATCCTCCTTCTTCTTCTCTCCTCCTTCTTTTCCTTCTTCTTGTCCTTCTTAGCTTTGCTCCAAAATGACATATCTTACCCAAGTTAGCTCTAGCATGGCCTATACTTACCTTGGCTTCCACCTAAATGACATAATTAGCTTAGTTAGCTCCAAAATGGCCTATTTAATAAAAATGACATTTACTTAGCTAATTATCCTCCAAAATGACATAATTAGCTCCAAAAAGGCATAATTAGCTAATTTAGCCTGAAGAAGGGGACAAGAGGAGAAGAAAGAGGAAAAATGAAAAGAAGGAAGAAGAAGAAGAAGAGAAGAAGAGAAGAAGAAGAGAAGGAGAAGGAGAAGGAGAAGGAGAAGGAGGAAGAAGAAGGAGAAGGAGGTGAGAAGCTCCTTCACCTTCTTCTCCTCCTTCTCCTCCTTCTTCTCCTTCTTCTTGTCCTTATTTTCTTCTTCTTCTCCTCTTCCTTCTCCTCCTCCTCCTTCTTCTTTTACTTCTCCTTCTTCTTCTCTTCTTGCTTCTTCTCTTTCTCTTCTTCTACGTAGCTTAGACTCATCCAACAAAGACTAAATTGGCTAATTATCCTACAACATGACATAATTAGCTTAGTTAGGTGAAAACATCATAAGAACCTTGGTTATGTGATTAAAATGACCAATTTAGCTCAAAAATGAAATAATAAGCTCTAAATGTCATAAGAACCTTGGTTAGCTCATGAATATGATATACTTAGCTTGGCTTCCACCTAAATGACATAATTAGCCAATTTAGCTCCAAAATGCCTTAGTAATCATAGTTGGCTCCAAAATGACATATTTTACCCAAGTTAGCTTTAGAATGGCCCATACTTAGCTTGGCTTCCACCTAAATGACATAATTAGCTTAATTAGCTCCGAAATGGCCTATTTAATAAAAAATGACATATACTTAGCTAATTATCCTCCCAAATAACATAATTAGCTCCGAAAAGGCATAATTAGCTAATTTAGCCCGAAGAAGGGGACAAGAGGAGAATAAAGAGGAAAAATGAAAAGAAGGAAGAAGAAGAAGAAGAGAAGAAGAAGAGAAGAAGAACGAGAAGGAGAAGGAGGAAGAAGAAGGAGAGGAAGGAGGAGGAGAGAAGCTCCTTCTCCTTCTTCTCCTCCTTCTTCTCCTCCTTATTGTCCTTCTTATTGTCCTTCTTCTATTCTTCTTCTTCTCCTATTCCTTCTCCTTCGCCTCCTCCTCCTCCTTCTTCTTTTACTTCTCCTTCTTTTTCTCTTCTTGCCTCTTCTCTTTCTCTTCTTCTACGTAGCTTAGACTCATGCAACAAAGACTAAATTGGCTAATTATCCTACAAAATGACATAATTAGCTTAGTTAGGTGAAAACATCATAAGAACCTTGGTTAGCTCATTAAAATAACAAATTTAGTTCAAAAATGAAATAATAAGCTCAAAATGGCATAAGAACCTTGGTTAGCTCATGAATATAATATACTTAGCTTGGCTTCCACCTAAATGATATAATTAGTCAATTTAGCTCCCAAATGCCTTAATAATCATAGTTGGCTCCAAAATGACATATTTTACCCAAGTTAGCTCTAGAATGGCCATACTTAGCTTGGCTTCCACCTAAATGACATAATTAGCTTAGTTAGCTCCAAAATGGCCTATTTAATAAAAAATGACATATACTTAGCTAATTATCCTCCAAAATGACATAATTAGCTCCAAAAGGCATAATTAGCTGACTTATCCCGAAGGAGGGGACAAGAGGAGAAGAAAGAGGAAAAATGAAAAGAAGGAAGAAGAAGAAGAAGAGAAGAAAAAGAGAAGAAGAAGGAGAAGGAGAAGGAGGAAGAAGAAGGAGATGAAGGAGAAGGAGGACAGAAGCTCCTTCTCCTTCTTCTCCTCCTTCTTCTCCTTCTTCTTTTCTTATTCTTCTCCTCTTCCTTCTCCTTCTCCTCCTCCTTCTGCTCCTCCTCCTCCTTGTTCTTTTACTTCTCCTTCTTCTTCTCTTCTTGCTTCTTCTCTTTCTCTTATTCTACGTAGCTTAGACTCATCCAACAAAGACTAAATTGGCTAATTATCCTAGAAAATGACATAATTAGCTTATTTATGTGAAAACATCAAAAGAAGCTTGGTTAGCTTATTAAAATTACCAATTTAGCTCAAAAATGAAATAATAAGCTCAAAATGGCATAAGAACCTTGGTTAGCTCATTAATATTATGTACTTAGCCTGGCTTCCACCTAAATGACATAATTAGCCAATTTAGCTCCAAAATGCCTTAAGAATCATAATTGTCTCCAAAATGACATATTTTACCCAAGTTAGCTCTAGAATGGCCTATACTTAGCTTGGGCTTCCATCTAAATGACATAATTAGCTAAGTTAGCTCCAAAATGGCCTATTTAATAAAAATGACATATATTTAGCTAATTATCCTCCAAAATGACATAATTAGCTCCCAAAAGGCATAATTAGCTAATTTAGCCCGAAGAAGGGGACAAGAGGAGAAGAAAGAGGAAAAATGAAAAGAAGGAAGTAGGAGAAGAGAAGAAGAACGAGAAGGAGAAGGAGGAAGAAGAAGGAGAAGAAGGAGAAGGAGGAGAGAAGCTCTTTCTCCTCCTTCTTCTCCTTCTTCCTGTCCTTCTTCTTTTCTTCTTCTTCTCCTCTTCCTTCTCCTTCTCCTCCTCCTTCTCCTCATCCTCCTCCTTTTACTTCTCCTTCTTCTTGTCTTCATGCTTCTTCTCTTTCCCTTCTTCTACGTAGCTTAGAATCATCCAACAAAGACTAAATTGGCTAATTATCCTACAAAATGACATAATTAGCTTAGTTATGTGAAAACATCATAAGAACCTTGGTTAGCTCATTAAAATGACCAATTTAGCTAAAAATGACATAATAAGCTCAAAATGGCATAAGAACCTTGGTTAGCTCATGAATATTATATACTTAGCTTGGCTTCCACCTAAATGACATGATTAGGCAATTTAGCTCCAAAATGCCTTAATAATCATAGTTGACTCCAAAATGACATATTTTACCCAAGTTAGCTCTAGGATGGCCTATACATAGCTAAATATCCTCCAAAATGACATAATTAGCTCCAAAAAGCCATAATTAGCTAATTTAGCCCGAAGAAGGGGACAAGAGGAGAAGAAAGTGGAAAAATGAAAAGAAGGAAGAAGAAGAAGAAGAGAAAAAGAAGAGAAGAAGAAGGAGAAGGAGAAGGAGGAAGAAGGAGAAGAAGGAGAAGGAGGAGAGAAGCTCCTTCTCCTTCTTCTCCTCCTTCTTCTCCTTCTTCTTGTCCTTCTTCTTTTCTTCTTCTTCTCCTCTTCCTTCTCATTATCCTCCTCCTTCTCCTACTCCTCCTCCTCCTTCTTCTTCTTATTTTTCTTCTCCTTCTTCTTCTCTTCTTGCTTCTTCTCTTTCTTCTTCTACGTACGTTATTTCCCCCAACAAAGACATACTTAGCTAATTATCCTCCAAAATGACATAATTAGCATAGTTAGGTAAAAACATCATAAGAACCTTGGTTAGCTCATTAAAATGACTAACTTAGCTCCAAAATGACATAATAAGGTCAAAATGGATTAAAAATCATAGTTGGCTACAGAATGACATATGTTATCCAAGTTAGCTCTAGAGTGACCTATACTTAGGTAAGTTCTCTCCTAAATGACATAATAAGGCTATGTAGCGCCAAGATGACCTATTCCACCTAACTTAGCTATTAAATGACCTATACTTAGCTAAGTTTCTCCAAAATAACCTATATACACTTCTTCATCTAGTATTCTTCTTCTAACTTTCTTATTTGTCATTTTGCAGATTACATTCACTTCACGGGAAGCTTGGATTATATTGATGGAATGCTTGAATATGATTTCTTGTACCATGGCTTCACGGAAGATTGTATTGAAACTATTGTAGTATATGGATATATATGAAACTTTGTATGCATGGATGAAACTGGTGTAACATATGGTTTCGTACAGATGCAACTTGCATAATATGTATGTACTATGGATGAAATTTATTTTAATTTGGCTATGAGTACGGAAATTTTTTTATTTCTATCAAATATACATATATATATATATATCCTGATTATTGTGAAAATTGATGGATATAATAGACAATAAAATAAACAAAGGTTGTTTTGAGCCTTTGCCATGAGGTGGAAGACGGAAAAGGACTTAGGGCAGACGGCAAAGGGGTGAGGGCTGATGGCAAAGGGGGAGGGGGCCGGGTGCAAAGGTGGAGGGAGAGGGGTTGGGTGCCCCCTTTGTCGTCAGCCCCCTCATGGCAAAGGGAGGACGGCAGACGACAAAGAGGGGAGGGAGAGAGGGGCTGGGTGCCCCCTTTGACGTCAGCCCTCTCATGGCAAAGGGAGGAGGGAAGACGACAAAGGGTGAGGGCGGACGGCAAAGGGGGGAGAGAGAGAGGGGCTGGGTGCCCCCTTTGCCATGAGGGGGCTGACGGCAAAGGGAGTAGGGCAGATGGCAAAGAGGAGAGGCCTCCCCTTAACACTTGACGGGACCGTCTGTGGATCTGCCGTCCCATTTTATTTGTCGTCTCCCCCCTCATGGCAAAGATTCTTTGCCGTCCTCCTTACAAAAGCCGACGGAAAATAACCTCTTCGCCGAATATTTTTTTGCTGTCTACTTTGCCATCAGCTGACGGACGGCAAAGCCTTTGCCGTCCGGGGTTCCCCCCTTTGCCATCTCAGATTCCTGTAGTGTGTAGGTGTGCGTGTCCTTTCCATAACCAAGCATAAAACCCTCATGTGCCTGAGGTGCAAACTTTGAGCTATGGTGAGGATCTCTAATCTAGCATTTTGCACCGAAGACTTTGAAATAACTTAAATTGGGTTTCTTGTTAGTGAGGAGCTCATATGAGGTTTTCTTGATGAATTTGTGAAGATATACCCTGTTGATGATATGGCAAGAAGTGTTGACTGCTTCAGGCCAGAAACAACGAGGAGTCTGATATTCATCAAGCATGGTTCGTGCCATCTCAACTAGAGTCCTATTCTTTCTTTCGACGACACCATTCTGTTGAGGAGTATAAGAAGCAGACAATTCGTGAGTAATACCAAGTTCATCAAGATAATTATCAAGACCAGTGTTTTTGAATTCTGTTCCATTATCACTCCTAATGTGTTTGATCTTGACGCCGAAGTTCGTCGAGGCCCTTGAAGAAAAACGTTTGAAAACTTCCTGCACTTCAGTTTTATATAGAATTATATGCACCTAAGTGTATCTGGAATAATCATCAACTATGACAAAGCCATGTAAAGATGCAGCATTTGTTAGTGTGGCATAATGAGTAGGTCCAAATAGATCCATGTGAAGCAATTCAAATGGACGAGTAGTAGTCATGATAGTCTTCGAGGGGTGCTTGGATCTGGTCATTTTCCCAGATTCTCAAGCACCCCAGAGGTGGTCCTTCAGGAATTTGACTGATTCGATGCCAATGACATGCTTCTTCTTCGCCAGTGTGTGCAAGTTGCCCATGCCTGCATGACCAAGTCTTCGATGCCATAGCCACCCTTCTCAGGTTTTTGCTAGTAAGCAAGTGGCTGGTTGAGGACCTGTAAAGATATCAACAATGTACAAATCCCCTCTTCTAACACCGTCGAAGACTTTGGATCTATCAGATTCCATGATGACAACACATCTATATCTTCCAAAGATAACAATGATATCAAGATCACAAAGCATTGAGACTGACATGAGGTTAAACCCAAGGGATTCAACAAGCATCACTTTTGCCATGTGCCTGTCCTTGGAAATAGCCACTTTGCCAAGTCCTAATTCCTTGATTTTACCTTTGTCAGCATAAGTGATTTGCTTCAGGGGTGACGGAGTTAGTGCCATATTCATGAACAAGCTTTTTTCACCAGTCATGTGATGTGTGTAGCCACTATCAACAACCCACTCAGTACTCTTGGGTTTGTCATCTTGCAGATGAATTAGTAGAGCTTACCATCTCATATGCTTCAGACATGAAGAATATGATATCAATTTCATCAGATAGGAATTTCACCATAAACATTATTTTGAGGACGTGTGAAATATTTTCATTTCAGCAATCTTAGCTTGCATCCTATCAAGCATTTTCCTTAGGTCTCCAGCAAATTCTTGAGATGATGATTTTCATCTGGAGACCTGACCTGCAGAAGTGATTAGTTCAATTTCTTCACCACCCACATCTGAAGGGGTGGTAAAGCATTCATCATCCTGCGAGCAACATATGAGAAACGGGGCATTTATTTGTACTTCTGATAGATATGTAGAGAATGAATATGTAGAGAATTTATGGGGTTAAAGTACTCAAATGAATATGTAGAGAATTTATCTTAACAGTAGGGGTTAAAGTACTCAAATGAATATGTAGAGAATTTATTTGTGGATTTATGAACATAATGATTTGAAGAATAACGCTCATATTCATATTCCTTGTAATTTCTCTTCATGTTAGAAGCATTAGCATGGGTACGAGCATAGTTGTGACCAGTTGAGGATTTTGATCTGAGGTTTAGATTCTTCATAGGTGGTGTCATGAGGACATTCACCTGAAGATTTTCAAGGGAACTTTTGGGGACCCAGATTTTCCTCAGGGGTGGTCCATTCCTGCAGTTAGATCCAACATATCGAGCGAATACTTCACCAGATTGTTTTTTGAACAGTTTATAGTTGGAGTCAAATGACTCATGTGAGGAATAGGATAATTCACATGCAAAGCCTGTTATATTGGATGGATCAACAGGAGGCCCTTTAGCAGCAACGCATGAGGTTTTGGGATACTGCTCAGGTTTCCAGTATAATCCGACAGCATTCAATTTCCTCTCAAAGTCAATTCCTGCTTTCCTCGGGTTCCTGTTCAAAATCTGCTTTTTGAGCACATCGCAAAGGGTTTGGTGCCCTTTGAGACTTTTGTACATGCCTGTCACATACAATTCCTTCAGCCCTGCATTTTCATCAGTGACATTTGTGGTTTCCTCAAGTAAGGAATTTGATATTACAAGAGCAGTTGAAGAATTTGGAGCAATAGAAGCATTTGACGATTCTGGTGAAGAATTAGCAGTTTCACGTTTGATGCATTTAAGACATGGAGGAATCAATTCAGCCTGAGCAGCACTAATCTGTTGAGCGAGTAATGAATCATTTTCCATACAAATATCATCATGGGAAATCCTCAGCTTCTCAAGTTTCCTTTGAAAAATTCATAGGAAAGTTTCTCATGATCAGCAAAGAGTGTGACATGACGATCTTGAGTGAGGATTTGGCTAAGATTCATTTCATCATTCAACAGATCATCGCTTTTGTCTAGAAGTTTATGAAGCTTTTCTAGGGGAGTTTGTTGTTTAGTAGCATTGATAGCAAGTTTACTGTAACTAGTTTATATAATCATCAGGTTCACGGTCACTTGAATCAGAGGAGGAAGCACCATTCGGTACCTTTGAATCTTTTTCCATGAAGCAATAGGTTCGAGCGTAGTCATCAGCCTAGTCATCAGTGTGGATGGTGTTATCATTTTATTCAAGGTTGAAGATTGACTTGCTGAGGAATGTGGTTGCAAGTGCAAGACTAGCCTGTACAGATTCTGAGTCTTCATTGGAACCCTCCTCTTCACCACATTCCTCGGATTCTGCCTCAGAATCCATTTCTTTGCCAATAAGTGCCCGAGCTTTTTTGAAACTTGTCTTCTTGTGCGATGAGGACCTTGAGGATGAGGATTTTGAAGATTTCTTCTTTTTCTTCGAGTCGTCAGAACTTTCATCCTTGCATTTCTTCTTGTTTGATTACTTCACCCAACGAGGACAATCAGCAATGTAGTGACCTGATTTCTTGCATTTGTGGCAGGTTCTTTTCTTGTAGTCCTCAGATGAAGATTCTGATTTCCTCATATCTCTTCTTGAAGATTTACCAAACTGACCATGTCTTGTAAACTTCTGGAATTTCCTCACAAGCATTGCAAGCTCCTGTCCAAATTCTTCAGGATCACCAATGTTGTCATCCGAGTCTTCTTCTTCGGATGAGGAAATTGATTTGGCCTTCAATGCAGGAGGTCTATAATAGCTTGGACCATATAGATCTCTCTTTTCCTCTAATTGGAATTCATGAGTATTGAGTGTGTCGAGTATATCAGCAGGATCAAGCATCTTGTAGTCTGGTCTTTCTTAAATCATCATAACTAAAGTATGAAATGAAGAATCCAAAGATCTTAGCAGTTTCTTCACAACTTCATGATCAGTAATGTCTCGAGCTCCCAGTGCTTGCA
Source organism: Hordeum vulgare subsp. vulgare (assembly GCF_904849725.1). NCBI lineage: Eukaryota > Viridiplantae > Streptophyta > Magnoliopsida > Poales > Poaceae > Hordeum > Hordeum vulgare. The sequence goes on along the minus strand of NC_058523.1, from coordinate 261,074,566 downwards.
GTTCATTTGATATGTTAGTGAGGCGATCAAAGGTATCTTGGTAGCTTTCATTGTCAAGCCTCTTGAAGCGATTGAAGTGATTTCGAAGAACATCAATACGAGAATCACGCTGGGTTGATACTCCTTCATTTAGTTTGGACAGCCTTTCCTAGATATGTTTTGCTGAGCCAAAAGCACTCACTCTTCCATACTGACCTTTGCTCAGATGGCCACAAATGTTGTTCTATGCTTGAGAATCAAGTTGCTTGAATTTCTTCACATCAGTGGCAGAGACAGTAGCAGTGATGATAGGGACACAATGTTCCACAATATACCAGAGATCATTGTCAATAGCTTGTAGATGCATCTGCATCTTGGTCTTCTAGAAGGGAAAGTCCTTCCCTTCGAAAGTAGGACATACTGCAATAACCTTGATCATGCCTGTAGTCGACATTACTAAAACTCCAGGTGGTTAAACCAAAATCACACAGAACAAGGGAGTACCTTGCTCTGATACCAATTGAAAGTGTGTTATGTTGACTAGAGGGGGTGAATAGGAGATTTTTAGAATTTCATCATTGAGGAAATTCCTTTTGAGGAAATTCCTCAATCATGACTAACTTGCAGCGAAACAGCAAAGGATGAGGGGTGCAAAGTATCACTACAACATGTTTCAAGGTGAAGAATATGAAAAACAGTTTGCACAATATGTAGACACACGGAAAGCAGGTGAGGATTAACTCGCTGAAGAATTTGGGGTTGAGGAATTTCAGAGAAAGTCTTCAGCAAATTCTTCAAACAGTGAAGAAATAGAACCTGTTTCACGGTGAAGACAATGGTTGATGACCCAATTCCACCTGTTGTGTCAGTTGTACATCTGGTTTGGAGCGGCTTGGTATTGAAACCAAAAGACACACAGTCCCGGGCCTCACAGTCCCTACCGTATTCTCCTTGATCTAAGAACACACAGTCCTCGCCCAACACTCGTGGTAAGTCTTCACGGCAGACTACCAAACCCTCACAAACTTGGTCACCCGGCGATCCACAATTGACTGCTGGATTGCTCTAGACCATGATGCCTAACCGTATGGAGGATGCATAGTCCTCAAAGGTAAAAGACTTTAGTCCCACACAGGAACAGCTTCTTCAGTGATGCTCAATCACTTGGTTTTTGGTTTGTGGTTTGGTGTTTGGGGTATTTCTTCACTGATGATTTACTCTCGGAGACTCTGAGGAATTTGGGTTGCTCTTATGACAAGTGTCAGTTTCTAACGGAGCAGCCAACTAGCTAATGGTTGTGGGGGCGGCTATTTATAGCCTGGGAGCATCCCAACATGATTTGACATTAATGCCCTTAAATAATATGACTGTTCGTGTGGATAAGATCAGTGATGTGGCGCAAATTGCGGTAACGGTCGGGACCCTCAACTGTGAGAGTCCTCATGTATCTCATATTCCTCACATGAGGCTTTTGGTAGGATTACCTCGACCCCCTTTAATAGTACGGTGTTCCTATGACTCAAGAGTGAAGAAAATGAAATAGAAAGATTAAATCTTCATGCTTCAAAGTCTTCCAATTGATTTTCTTCAGGTCCCATCGAATTCCTCATCTTTAATATCTTCATGAGGAATATCAATTTAATCGCAATTTCTTCGCGATTCAATTCTTCCACAGAAGACCAATTTCTTCAGCCCAAGATTTACATTTTTAGGGGTCGATATTCATCGAATATTTCAAATTGCTCAGCGACTTATAGAACCTGTGTACACTTATGAACTCATTAGATAGTTAACCTATAAGGCTTCAAACCAGCAAAATCACTAAGGGGCACTAGATGCACTTACAGTAATCACTAGTTGGTTGTTTGTTCAAGTAAGAAAAACACCTGAGCATCGGTCCACCCACATATCGAATTATCAAAGTAGCGAGTATGAATAAACTCAATACGATGAACATGACCTTACAACACTTGTAGAGAAAACCTTGCTGAAAAGTGCTTATCATTTCCTTCCGCTCCTCATTGGGTTTGACACTCTTACTTATCGGAAGGACTATGATTGATCCCTTATACTTGTGGGTCATCAACACAGTTTCCTCACACCATTTCCGGTGAGTGAATCGCCTTAGGTAAGTGGAAATTGGTAAGGAAGCATCTTTGATACATGCTGAAATTTACTGTTGCTTGTCACTATGAACTGTCACCATTTGAGTGGCTTGTTCGGGGCATCTAAGCCTTGAATGGAAGTCATGGAAATTGTTCCTCAACCTTGTGGACCGATTGAAAATATTTATTATGAGATGCCGTTGGGTATGGTAGAAAAATTCTTTGCTAATTCTTATAACGGTTCAACTCATTCTGATTACCATTTGATATGTGTCGATGAGATTTGTGGATTGTTTAAGCTTTCAGGTCTACCCGGAGACAACGTTAAAAAGAATGTTTTCCCTTTATCTTTGGAGGAAAAAGCAGTTATGTGGTACAGGGTATTGGATGATATAGGATCATGGGACTGGAATCGCTTGAAGCTGGAATTTCATCAAAAGATTTGTACTATGCATCTAATTCATCATGATCGGAATTTTATCTATAATTGCTCGCCTTGTAAAGGAGAAATTATCGCTCAATCTTGGGGTGGGTTAAATCTATGATGCATACATGCCCCAACAATGAGGTCTCAAGAGAATTGATTATACAAAAAATTTATGCTCGGCTTTCTCATGATGGTCAAACAATACTTGATTCTTGTGTTGCTTGTTTCTATATGAAGGAGACTATTGAATTCACATGGGATATGATACTCGTGATCTGCGTTGGGTTTTGCATGAAGAGGAACGGGTTATCATAGCACAAAGAGGGTAAGTATTTCCCTCAGTTATGAATACAAGATTTATCGAAGCGATAGGAATATCAACCACATCCGTCTTCAGCGGCTGCACACAAAAGAACAAACATCTTGCACCCAATGAGGGAAAGAGGGTCGTCAATATCCTTGGTCTCTTTATTTGCGAGTGAATGAGGTGTGCGGGTAATTGTGAAATGAAAAATAAAATAAAGCCAAATAAATGGCACCAAGATATTGGAGGTTTTCGCAATATGTTGTGAATAGACCCGGGGGCCATAGCTTTCCCTAGTGGCATCCCTCATAAAAATAGCACACGGTGGGCAAACAAATTATTGTTGGGCAATTGATAGAAGAGCGGATAGTTTTGCCATTTTCACAAAAATGATCACGTACATATAGACATTACATCCATAAACCAATAGGTCAACTCCTGCCTTCTCCTCTTACTATTACTTCACTTCAAGAGCGCTTCTATGCTTGCCTCTCTATGTATTAAGTTCATGACAAATGAAGTAATGATTGGAGTAAGATGACATGATGTAGACAAAGTAAACTCAACAAATATGAATAAATCCCATTGTTTTACCCTTAGTAGCAGCAACACAACAGCACAACTTGTCCCCTTCTATCACTGGGATATAGAAACTCGTCGGGTTGAACCTACTACAACACACCTCTCTCATCGAAGAAATATCAATATAGTTGGCCAAACTATTTCAATAGATCGAAGAGAATTTTGAAGCTATCATCATCATGCACATAAGAATCATATTATATATAAAAGGAGACTCAAATATTTATCATGAATAATCTGAACATAAACCCACAATTCATTGGATCCCAACAAACGCATAGTAAAAGAGAGTTAGATCATATGGATCCAAGCAAAGATGCGATGATCATTGTATTGAAGATCAAAGATAGAGAGATAGCCATCTAGGTACTGCTATGGACCCTTAGGTCTATGGTGAACTACTCACACAACATCATGAGGGTTGCAAGGTTAATGAAGAAGCCACCGTGATCGGTCCCCCCTTTGGCAGAGTGCCGGAACGGAGCTCTAGATGGCCTCCCATCGGAGCAGATACTTGCAGCAGCATCAAAAGTGTTTCGGGACCTCCTCTGAAGGTTTTTGTGTAAATAAGAATATATAGGCTAAAGAATGGGGTAGGGAGAGCCACCAGGCGGCCAGAAGCCATCAGGTAGTGACCCCACCCCCAGGTCGCGCCCTGTTGGCTTGTGGGGGACTTGAAAATGCGTTATATCGACTAGAGGGGGGGTTAATAGGAGATTTTTAGAATTTCATCACTAAGGAAATTCCTTTTGAGGAAATTCCTCACTGATGACTAACTTACAGCGGAAACAGTAAAGGATCAGAAGTGCAAAGTTTCACAATAGCAGTTTTTCAGAGTGAAGAATGTGAAAACAGATTGCACAGTGAGCAGGCACGCGGAATTCAGATGAGGATTAACTGACGTGAAGAATTTGGGGTTGAGGAAATTCAGAGAAAGTCTTCAGCAAATTCTTCAAACAGTCACAGTGAAAATCATCAACACATAATACGGGGAAAGTAAGGAGTTGAGGAATTAGAACCTGTTTCTCAGTGAAGACAGTCGTTGATGACCCAGTTCCAACTGCTGTGACAGTCGTACATCTGGTTTGGACCGGCTTGGTATTGAAACCAAAGGACACACAGTCTCGGGACACACAGTCCCTACTGTATTCTCCTTGAGCTAAGGACACACAGTCCTCGCCCAACACTCGTGGTAAGTCTTCAGGGCAGACTTCCAAACCCTCACAAACTTGGTCACCCGGCGATCCACAATTGACTGCTGGAAAGCTCTAGACCATGACGCCTAACCGTGTGGAGGATGCACAATCCTCAAAGGTAAAAGGCTTCAGTCCCACACAGGAACAACTTCTTCAGTGATGCTCAATCACTAGGTTTGGTTTGTGGTTTCGGTGTATGGAGTATTTCCTCATTGATGAATTACTCTCGAAGGCTCTGAGGAATTGGGTTGCTCTTATGACATGTGTCAGTTTCTAAAGGAGCAGCCAACCAGCTAGTGGTTGTGGGGGGTGGCTATTTATAGCCAGAGTGGATAAGACCAGTGACTTAGCGTGGCTATCGAAACGGTCGGAACCCTCAACTGTGAGAGTCCTCATGTCACTCATATTCCTCAATTGAGGCTTTTGGTAGGATGAGGCTTGGGTTGAGCATCATGAGGAAATTCATTCCATAGTGTAATTTCGACCCCCTTTAACAGTACGGTGTTCCTACTACTCAAATGCGAAGATAATAAAACAGAAAGTGTAAATCTTCATGCTTCAAATTCTTCAGAGTGATTTTCTTCAGGAACCACCGGACTTCTCAATATCACTATCTTCATGAGGAATATCAATTTCATCGTAGATTCCTCGCGATTCATTTCTTCAGCTTCAGACCAATTTCTTCAACTGAAGACATATATTTTTAGGGGTCCATATTCTTCAAATATCTCAAACTCCTCAATGACTTATAGATCCTGTGTACACTCACAAACACATTAGATACTTAACATATAAGTCTTCAAACCACCAAAATCACTAAGGGGCACTAGATGCACTTACAATCTCCCCCGTTTTGGTGGTTGATGACAATTAGGTTAAGTCTTCAACAGGGATAAAAAATATGAAGTGTAAATACTCATTTGAGGAATTTGAAATCAAGATTCAGAGAGACTCCCCCTGAAGATGTGCATATCTTGAGGATTTTGCTTTTTACAGCAAATGCACATTGATGATTTATATCATGGAGATCTCCCCCTGAGTCCTGTAAATCATGCATACATGTAACATATCATATGAAGAAAATGAAGATGCATGATGACAAATGGTATCTGACGAATTCCAGCATGCGTGCATTAAGACTTGAGGAATAAGCATGCGAAGAAAAACGTTCAAAAGCATCAGAGTACCATCGGGCTTAAGATACAACTCATTACATAAAAACTTCAGAAGAGCCAAGAGTTTGTAACTTAAATATAGTTCATAAGCCCCAAAAATATCCCGCTTGAAGACTAACACTCAAGTTTCTCACCCTTTGTCATCAAGTGATAAAAAGGGACAAACTGAGGACTAACGCACGTGAAGACTTCACTTCTTGGCGGTTGAGGAAGAGTCGTGATGCTTCTTGGGAGTAGTCTTCTTCCTTGGACCGGTAGCAGTGTCGAGCTGTTCTTCATCAGTTTCAGCAGTCCGGAATGAAGTAAAGGAGCTGTCTTCAAGGTCTGGCACTGGAATAGGCCTGAACTTCTTCTTGGGAGGCCACGACCATTCAAAGTCTCGCTCAAAGTCCATTTCTTCAAGCTCAGTCTGAGTCTTCAGATGTGCAAGTGTAGCCCAGGTGCGATCAAAAACCTCATGCAGATAGTGATAGTTGAGCTTCACAGAGTTCTGTGTTTCAGTGAGGGTTTTCACAATGGCACCAAACTGGCGTTTGACCCATTTGTGGTTGCGATCCACCTTCTAGTGAAGATTGAGGAGGAGCTCTCTGGTATTCATCACGGAAGGAGGAACGGGGCTTGCCGGACGAGTCTCAGTATCATCCCATGAAGAATAAGCTTCTGGCTCTCTGAACTGGCCATCAAGGGGCCTACTGCCTTCTTCAATCACAGATTTGCCTTTTCCTTCAATGGACTCGAAAGTCTTCTTGTTGACCCGGATAGGAGGCATATAACCAACATGGTTTTGGAAATCAGCGTGGAAGTTGATGCCTGTTGTTGTCCTGATGAATCTCATGATCCATGGGCCATATATCTTGTGATCAAAAGGGCACATAGCATTGTCGGCCAAAGTCCTCAAGAATAAATCATGGATGTTGATAGGAATACCATGAATGATGTTGAAGAGGATATTCTTCATGAGGCCTACAACATCTTCTTCATCGTCATGGCCTTTGATCGGCGCGAGCACACTGCAGAGGATTCTGTAGACAGACCTGGGTGTGTACTTGAGCTCATGGACGAGGAAGGTTGTTCTCGGAGATTTTCCTTCCGCCAAAGGCTTCATGAGGACTTCCATCATTCCATTTGGCAGCTCACGCTCACCATAAAGCTTCACAGCCTCATTTGAGGGAATTGGTATAGGCAGTTCGCTGAGAAGTTCAGTAGCAGGAGCCTTGTAGTGAGTGTTTTGTGACATCCAGTCAAACACCCAAGTGTTAATGTCTTCGGGGTTGCCAGATATGTGCAGAGTGGCATAGAACTGAAGAATTAGCTCGTTGTTCCACTCAGATATGTCGGAGCACATTGGGAGTAAACCAGCATCATGGAGTACACTGAGGAGTGGTTCCAGACACGGTATTGCTTCAAGTTCAACATGAGGAATATGCCTGTGCTGGAATATCTTGTTTCGTCCACATAGCACATAGGCATAGTAATTCATCTGAGTCCTAGTCCAAAACTTCAGATGCCTCATTTGAGGCTTGTCATAGGGGTTCTCTCCAATGAAGTACATGCGTTCTTCAAAGAACTTTTCCTTTTCAAACTTAGGATGCTTGGAGAACGGCTGAGGCTGAACTGGATTTAGATTTTGCTGAGGAACAGGAGGGGAGACAACAATGGCAGTCTCTGGGTTGAGCATGATGAATGTATTGTCTTGGTTCGGTACATTTTCCTCAGAATTTTCCTCAGGGTGAGGAATTTCAGCAGCTGGTACTTCAGGCTGAGGAATTGCTTCTTCTTGCTCAGTTGGAGGAGTTGGATCAGCCTGTTCCTCATCTTCAGGATTTTGCTCAGAGCATTGAATTTCGTCAGCTTGAGGATTTTCAGTTTGTTCTTCCTCAGCTGGCTTTGTGGCAGAGGTAGTTTCATCAGCTGGTGCAGCTGATGCTTGAACATTCTCTTTCTGAGGAATGAAAGGCTGAGGATTGTCGTCTATCTGAATTTCCTCGTCAGTGTGTTCCTCAGAGGCAGCATATTTCATTTCCTCATCTTCCTTTTTCGCTAGATCATCAATGATGAACATTTCATAGGAAGGAGGGACATTCAGGGGCACAGGGTCCAGAGGAGCAGTTTCTTCAAGTGCTTTGAGGTGCTTTGCCTCAGTTTCTCCTTCTGCTGAGGAGGCCTTTCTCTTTTTGGCTTCCTTTTCAGTAGCCCTGGTTTTCTTCACGTCTGATGCAGACGGAGTCATCTTCTTCACCGTTGAAGCTTTTGGTGAAGGGGTTCTCTTGACAGATTCTTCAGCTGGTATTGAGGAACCAGCTGGAACCGAGTCATCAGCTTGCTTTGGCGAAGCAGCTAGGTCAGGGACAGTCTCATCAGCGGTAGCAAATTCATCAGCTAGAGTTTCCATGATGATTTCCTCAATAGCCGGTTCGTCAACACGGCGCTCTTGGTGTACTTCCTCAGCTTGAGGAGTTTCCTCATCATGAGGAGATTCATCTGCTGGCTCCTCAATCAAGGGCTGAGGAGTTGGTGCTGGGGGTGCGGCCTTCTTATTGTAGCCATCAACAACACTAGTGGCCAGCTTGATGAAATTGCTCTTGAGGCTTTTACGATCTGACATCTTGGAGTACTTGTCAGTCAATTTCTTCAGCTCTGCCTGTGTTGACACCAGTGCATCAGGAGTCAATTTGAGGAGATTCTGCTTGAGGAATTTCTCCTTTTTAATCTTTGCAACTTTGGCATGCCTGGCCTGCTGTTCTTTCCACTTTGCTTCATTGATGAAAGTGGTCACCATATGGCTGATGCCAGGGGGAAGCTTCAAATCATCAACTCGAATGTTTGGGTCCTCATACCAGATGTTGATGTAGTCAAGGAGGAACTTGGGGTCCATGGCCAGAGGAATGGCATTGCCTGATGCTTGAGCTACTCTTTCCTGCTTGTTTCTGATGATGGCTTGCAGGGTTTCATCATCAAATTCATCACATCCTCTGATGCAGACGGGACGGTGATGATTTTCCTCGGGCTTGGCAGAGTTGCACATTCAACAGTTACCAAAGTCTTCGCAAGAAGTGTTGAAGACTTTCTCTCCGAGCTGGTTGCAGCTGGGAGTGAGGAGCTGGAGCTAGCGGTCATAGGCTTCATGACTTGCTTCTGTACTGGTGTCACTTGAGGCTTTGTAGGTGGAGCTGAGGAGATTGGTACTAAGAGCTTTGGCGCTGATGGTTTTGGTGTTGAAGGTTTTGGTGCTGAGGGTTTTGGTGCTGAGGGTTTTGGTGCTGAGGGTTTTGTGACTGAAGCCTGAGCACACTTCTCTTGAGGCTTTGGAGCCCTTGGCTTTGATGGCACAGACTGCATTTGAGGAATTTCTGAGCCAGAGGTTTCTGCGACAGAGGAAGTAGCAGCAGCTGAGGCAGCAGCTGAGGATTCATTGAAGTTCCTCACTGCAGCTTCTGCCTGCTTCTTGAGCTTAACCAGATGCTTTCCCTTCTCATCTGGATAGTCATCAATAGTCATGAGGCTTGAGGGATGTGCTACTTGATGATCCTCAAGTGGGGCCCTTCTGCCAGGGGGCTTCAGAGCGAATTTCTTCGCATATTTGGGAGTCACAAACCGGTATTCCTTCCATTCCTTCGCCCATCGGCGTTCTATCTGCTGCAGCCGTATCTTTCTCTTGGCCATTGTCTCATTTTCATCAGGCGTGCAATAGTCCAAGTAAATATCCTCAGGGATAGCCACAGCTGTGTTTTGCTCAAGTTTCTTTCCTCCCTTCTGTTTTCTGTCATCCTCCATTTTCTTCAGTTGAGGATTTTGCTGATGAGATTGAACTCTTGAGGATTCTGATGAGACTTGAAGATTTTCTTCCGGAATCGCTGCAAATGAGTTAATGTGATGAGAACCGAGAGATTCATCAGCTGACATGTGTGTACCTGTGAACAAAGTATAGATTCGAGGAATTTGGAGAGGTCATGTGCGTTCTCAGATTTGAAGAAAATGAAAAGGTTTGACAGTTTGAGGAATATAACCAGTGGTTGAGGAATTTGCCTACGCATACTGTTCTTGGGTTCCAGAGTTGTACAGATCCGAAAATTCACACAATTGAGGACTCTCGTGAACATCTTAGATGTTTAGCATAGTTCATCAATCATGTGGTGATAGGCAGTGTTTGAGGAATCAAGTGCTTATCGTTTCTTGAGGAAAAACAGCTTTCACATAGAAGATGTAAAATTTTAGATCTATCTTGCTGTAAAAATGGGATTTATTTACCCTCGAAGGTGCGCACGAAGAACACAGAAAGGTGTGTGTGGAGAAGCTCTTCGGTCGCGTGTCCAATGCACCCTAACCCGGCGACAGAGGACGTCTACGGCGGCGGCGGACGAAGATGGTCCGACTCTGGCGTGGTTCCGGCGACGGAGAAGTCGAGGCAGTGAAGCTCTTCCTCACCGGCGACGAGACTACCAGCGATGGCGCTAGGGTTCGGTGGTGTATGTTGTGGCAGGAGAGCGATGGAGCGAAGAAGAGTATGCCGAGGGGGATAAAGACATATTTATAGCCAAAACTTACTGTTGGCGTGAAAATTTCGGACCAAACAGCCCATGCCTCTAAGTCTCTGCAGGACACGTGTAGCTCCCGAACGATGGGGTGGAGATAGTGGAGATCGTGGTTATCCGATCGTGGGAAGTGGGGTTCAGTTGCTGTGTATTAAAAGAAACATTTTTGGAAGATTTGAGGATTTTCATTACAAAATCATCAGCTGACAAGGACGCATTGAGGATTTTGAACAAAGTTTCAAGTAGAACGCATATGAAGAATTGAATAGACTGGATGACTATAACATAGAGGGAAAGTTGGGTCCGATCGCATTCACTTGGCAGAAATATCAACTTGAAGAAATAGCAATAAGTGAATGTTGTTGAGGACTTGAAATCACAGTCTATCTAGTCAAATGAAAGTTATCAAGTGTTTTTGAAGATTTTGTGATAAATCATCACAATGAAGAACAGCTGTTTTGAAGAAAAACACATTTTGACGAAATAGAACATTTGAAGAAAATCAACTTGAGGAATTTCACATTGAGCGGTGGTGTGACCCACCATATAAGAATGTTGATTACAGACGCCGTGTACAATTGTCGTAGGGCCCTAAGAATCAATTTCTTCGTTCATTTCTTCACATTCAGAGTGACATCCTTCATTAGTTGAAGAAAATCGATTCATCATGTGTTGCACATCTAAGTCATCAACTTTGCATAAGTTTTAGGATGTGTGCATCTTTTTACAAAACATTTGAAGATTCTAAGATATTTAGCTCACACCGCAACTTGCAAAACCTTTTCTCATCCAAGGGCTTAGTGAAGATATCTGCCAGTTGATCATCAGTCTTCACATGGTCGATGAGGATATTGCCCTTGAGGACATGGTCCCGAAGAAAATGATGACGAATCTGGATGTGCTTGGTCTTCGAGTGTTGTACTGGGTTGTATGCAATCTTGATAGCACTCTCATTGTCACAGTAGAGATGCACATTCTTCTTGTTGATGCCGCATTTTGAGGGTTTGCTTCATCCATAGCAATTGAGCACAGCAAGAACCAACAGCAATGTACTCAGCTTCGGCAGTGGAGAGTGATACGCAGTTCTGCTTCTTTGAGGACCAGCAAACTAGTGATCTTCCGAGGAAATGGCATGTGCCGGAAGTTGACTTGCGATCCACACGGTCACCAGCATAGTCAGAATCAGAATACCCTACCAGATGAAGATTTGAGCCCTTCGGATACCATAATCCTAGTGTTGGTGTGTGAGCTAAGTATCGAAGAATATGTTTCACAGCCATATGGTGTGATTCCTTCGGTTTTGCTTGAAAACGTGCACACATGCAAACACTAAGCATTATATCTGGCCTAGATCCACATAGATACAATGAAGAGCCAATCATAGAACGATATACCTGCAGATCGAATTCTTTACCATTTTCATCAGTGCCGAGGTGGCCGTTGGTAGGCATTGGAGTTTTGGCACCTTTGCATTCATGCATGTCGAATTTCCTCAGAACATCCTTGAGGTATTTCTCCTGTGATATGAAGATTCCATTGCTTTGTTGACGAATTTGAAGACCCAAGAAGAATTTCAGCTCCCCCATCATGGACATCTGATATTCTTCACTCATCATGTAGGCAAATTCATCACTGTATCGTTTGTCAGTACAGCCAAATATGATATCATCGACATATATTTGGCACACAAATAGCTCATTATCATAGGATTTAGTGAAGAGAGTTGGATCAAGTGAACCAGGTTTGAAGCCTTACTTCATGAGGAATTCCTTCAATGTATCATACCATGCCCAAGGGGCTTATTTGAGACCATAAAGAGCCTTTTTAAGTCTGAAGACTTTGTCTGGATTCTTTGGATCCTCAAAACCTGGGGGCTGAGCAACATATACTTCTTCCTCAAGCTTACCATTGAGAAATGAACTTTTCACATCCATTTGATATAAGATGATGTTATGATGATTAGCATAAGCAAGTAGTATTCGAATAGCTTCAAGTCTAGCAACAGGTGCAAAAGTTTCATCGAAATCTGTTCCTTCAACCTGGGTGTAGCCTTGGGCTACAAGTCGTGCCTTGTTCCTCACCACTTGACCGTCCTCATCTTGCTTGTTTTGGAAAATCCACTTGGTGCCGATGATGTTGTGCTTGCGAGGATCTGGTCGTTTGACGAGCTCCCATACGTCATTCAGCTTGAATTGAAGAAGTTCATCTTGCATAGCTTGGATCCACTCCGGTTCTAGAAAAGCCTCAGCAACTTTTGAGGGTTCTGTGATGGATACAAAGGAAAAATGCCCACAAAAGTTAACTAAGTGTGAATCTTTTGAGCGTGTGAGAGGACCTGGCGCGTTGATGTTGTTGAGGATTTTGTCAAGTTCTACTTCGTTGGCAATCCTTGGATGAGCTGGTTGAGGATTTTGTCTGGGCTGAGGAAGTGGTACTGGTGCAATTTCCTCAGAAGCATCTTCTTGATTTTCATCAGTGATGGGGATCGTTTCTTCACCAATTTCCTCAGTGGGGACAATGTCTTTAGTAGGCTTGAGCTTTATTGCTTCCTCAGGAGACAGTTTATTTGGATCAGAAGGCAATTGCTCTCTTTGCGAGCCATTAGTTTCATCGAACCGCACATCTACAGTCTCAACAACTTTGTTGTGATAGTTGTTGAAGACTCTGTAAGTGTGCGAGTCCTTTCCATAACCGAGCATAAAACCTTCATGTGCCTTAGGTGCAAAATTTGAGCTATGGTGAGGATCTCTAATCCAGCATTTTGCACCGAAGACTTTGAAATAACTTACATTGGGTTTCTTGTCAGTGAGGAGTTCATATGAGGTTTTCTTGAGGAATTTCTGAAGATCTACCCTGTTGATGATATGGCATGCAGTGTTGATTGCTTCATGCTAAAAGCGACGAGGAGTCTGATATTCTTCAAGCATAGTTCTTGCCATTTCAACCAGAGTCCTGTTCTTCCTTTCGACGACACCATTCTGCTGAGGAGTATAAGGAGCAGATAATTCATGAGTAATACCAAGTTCATCAAGATAATCATCAAGACCAGTGTTTTTGAACTCAGTTCCACTATCACTCCTCATATGTTTGATCTTGATGCCAAAGTTCATCGAGGCCCTTGAAGAAAATCGCTTGAAGATTTCCTGCACTTCAGTTTTATACAAGATGATATGCACCCAAGTATATCTGGAATAATCATCAACTATGACGAAGCCATATAAAGATGCTGCATTTGTTAGTGTGGCATACTGAGTAGGTCCAAATAAATCCATATGAAGCAATTCGAATGGACGTGTAGTGGTCATGATAGTCTTAGAGGGATGCTTGGATCTGGTCATTTTCCGAGATTCACAAGCACCTCAGAGATGATCCTTGAGGAATTTGACCGATTCGATGCCGATGACATGCTTCTTCTTCGCGAGTGTGTGCAAATTCCTCATGCCTGCATGACCTAGTCTTTGGTGCCACAACCATCCTTCTGAGGTTTTAGCTAGTAAGCAAGTGACTAGTTGAGGACCTGTAGAGAAATCAACAATGTACAAATCCCCTCTTCTTACACCTTCGAAGACTTTGGATTTGTCAGATTCCATGATGACTACACATCTATATCTACCAAAGATGACAATCATATCAAGATCACAAAGCATCGAGACTGACATAAGGTTAAAACCAAGGGATTCAACACGCATCACTTTGTCCATATGCCTATCCTTGGAAATAGCCACTTTGCCAAGTCCCAATACCATGCTTTTACCTTTGTCGGCATATGTGATTTGCTTCAGAGGTGATGGAGTTAGTGGCATATTCATGAGTAAGCTTTTATCACCAGTCATGTGATGTGTGCAGCCACTATCAAGAACCCACTCAGTATTCTTGGGTTTGTCATCCTGCAGATGATTTAGTATAGCTTACCATCTCATATGCTTCAGAATTGAAGAGTATGATACTAATTTCATCAGATCAGTAATTTCATCATAACAGAAATGTAAGGACGTGTGAAATATTTCTATTTCATCAATCATTAGTTTGCGTCCTATCAAGCATTTCCTCAGCTCTGCTGCAAATTCTTCAGATGATGATTTTCATCTAGAGACCTGACCTGCAGAAGTGATTAGTTCGATTTCTTCACCACCCACATATGAAGGGGTGGCAAATCATTCATCATCCTGCGAGCACCATATGAGAAAGGTGGCATTGAAGCCAATGCACTTCTCTTAACAGTAGGGCGGTTAAAATACTCATAGGAATATTGAGAGAACTGGTTAGAGGATTTATGAACATAATGATTTGAGGAGTAACGCTCATATTCATATTCCTTGTAGTTTCCCTGCATGTTAGATGCATTAGCATGGGTACGAGCATAGTTTTGACCAGTTGAGGATTTTGATCCTCTTGAAGACTGTGGTCCTCCTGAGGAATTTTATCTAGGGTTCAGATTCTTCGTCGGTGGTGTCATGAGGACATTCACTTGAAGATTTTCAAGATAGCTTTTGGGAACCCAGATTTTCCTCAAGGGAGGGCCATTCCTGCAGTTAGTTCTAACATATCGAGCAAATACTTCACCAGATTGATTTTTGAATAGTTTGGAATAATTCACATGAAAAGCCAGTTAGATTAGATGGATCAAAAGGAGGCCGAGTAGCAGCAACCCATGAGGTTTTGGGATACTGCTCAGGTTTCCAATAAGATCCATCAGCATTTCAATTCCTCTCGAAGGCAATTCCTTCTTTCCTCGGGTTAATGTTCAAGATCTGCTTTTTGAGCACATCAAAAAGGGTTTGATGCCCTTTGAGACTTTTGTATATGCCGGTCACGTACAATTCCTTCAACCTTGCATTTTCATCAGTAACATTTGTGTTTTCCTCAAGTGAGGAAATAGACACAACAGGTGTAGTTGAAGAATGTGTAGCAATGGTAGAATTTGATGATTCTGGTGAGGAATTAGCAGTTTTGCGTTCAATGCATTTAAGACATGGAGGAATAAATTCAACTTGACCAGCGTTGATCTGTTGAGCTAGTAATGAATCATTTTCCATACGAAGATCATCATGAGACATCCTCAGCTTCTCAAGATCAAGATTCCTTTGAAGAAATTCATAGGAAAGCTTCTCATGATCTGTGAGGAGTGTATCATAACGATCCTGAAGATTATCAAATCTAGACTGAAGACTTTTC
Organism: Hordeum vulgare subsp. vulgare; assembly: GCF_904849725.1. Lineage (NCBI taxonomy): Eukaryota > Viridiplantae > Streptophyta > Magnoliopsida > Poales > Poaceae > Hordeum > Hordeum vulgare. The sequence continues at coordinate 261,059,091 of NC_058523.1, read as the reverse complement.
ACATCATAAGTGAGGATTTGGGTAAGGTTCATTACATCATTCAACAGATCATCAGTTTTATCTAGCAGTTTCTAAATCTTTTCCAGAGCAGTTTGTGGTTTAGTGGCAATGATAGCAAGTTTACTGTAACTGGGTTTCTTATAATCATTAGGTTCATAGTCACTTGAGTCAGAGGAGGAGGCATTATTTGGTACCTTTGAACCTTTTGCCATGAAGCAATAGGTTGGAGCGAAGTCATCAGCATAGTCATCAGTATGGATGGTGCAATCATTTTCTTCAAGATTGAAGATTGACCTGCTGACGAAAGTGGTTGCCAGTGCAAGACTAGCCTGTCCGGATTCTGAGTCTGCATCAGAACCCTCTTCTTCATCACATTCCTCTGATTTTGCCTCGGAGTCCATTTCCTTGCCAATAAGTGCCCGAGCCTTTCTGAAACTAGTCTTCTTGTGTGGTGAGGGCTTTGAAGATGAGGATTTTGAAGATTTCTTCTTCTTCTTCGAGTCATCAGAACTGTCATCCTTGTATTTCTTCTTCTTTGATTCCTTTCCCCAACGGGGACAATCAGCAATGTAATGACCTGATTTCTTGCACTTGTGACAGGTTCGTTTCTTGTAGTCCTCAGATGAAGATTCTGATTTCCTCATGTCTCTTCTTGAAGATTTACCGAACTGGCCACGTCGTGTAAATCTGTGGAATTTCCTCACGAGCATTGCAAGCTCCTGTCCAAATTCTTCAGCGTCACAAATGCTGTCATCTGTGTCTTCTTCTTCAGATGAGGAAATTGCTCTAGCCTTCAGTGCACGTGGTCTGGAATAGCTTGGTCCATATAGATCTCTCTTTTCTTCTAGCTGGAATTCATGAGTATTTAGCCTTTCAAGTATATGAGGTGGATCAAGCATCATGTAGTCTGGTCTTTCTTGAATCATCAGAACTAAAGTATCAAATGAAGAATCCAAAGATCTCAGCGGTTTCTTCACAACTTCGTGATCGATGATGTCTCGAGCTCCCAGTGCTTGCAGTTCATTTGATATGTCAGTGAGGCGATCAAAGGTGTCTTGGCAGCTTTCATTGTCATGTCTCTTCAAGCGATTGAAGATATTGCGAAGAATATCAACACGTGTGTCACGCTGGGTTGATACTCGTTCATTTACCTTGCACAGTCTCTCCCAGATCAGTGTTGCAGAGCCCAAAGCACTTACTCTTCCAAACTGGCCTGGGCTCAGATGGCCACAGATGATGTTCTTCGCTTGAGAATCGAGTTGTTTGAACTTTTCACATCAGCAGCAGAGACACTAGCAGAGATGATGGGGATGCCATGTTCGACAATATACCAGAGATCATTATCAATAGCTTGTAGATGCATTTGCATTTTGTCTTCGAGAAGGGAAAGTTCTTTCCTTCGTAGGTAGGACATGCTGCAGTCACCTTAAACATGCCTGCAGTCGACATAACTAAAACTCCAGGTGGTTAAACCAAAATCACACAGAACAAGGGAGTACCTTGCTCTGATACCAATTGAAAGTGCGTTATATCGACTAGAGGGGGGGTGAATAGGACATTTTAAGAATTTCATCACTGAGGAAATTCCTTTTGAGGAAATTTCTCACTGATGACTAACTTACAGCGGAAACAGTAAAGGATCAGAAGTAGAAAGTTTCACAACAGCAGTTTTTCAGAGTGAAGAATGTGAAAACAGATTGCACAGTGAGCAGGCACGCAGAATTCAGATGAGGATTAACTGACGTGAAGAATTTGGGATTCAGGAAATTCAGAGAAAGTCTTCAGCAAATTCTTCAAACAGTCATAGTGAAAATCATCAACACATAATACGGGGAAAGTAAGGAGTTGAGGAATTAGAACCCGTTTCTCAGTGAAGACAGTCGTTGATGACCCATTTCCAACTGCTGTGACAGTCGTACATCTGGTTTGGAGCGGCTTGGTATTGAAACCAAAGGACACACAGTCTCGGGACACACAGTCCCTACCGTATTCTCCTTGAGCTAAGGACGCACAGTCCTCGCCCAACACTTGTGGTAAGTCTTCAGGGCAGACTTCCAAACCCTCACAAACTTGGTCACCCGGCGATCCACAATTGACTGCTGGAAAGCTCTAGACCATGACGCCTAACCGTCTGGAGGATGCACAGTCCTCAAAGGTAAAAGGCTTCAGTCCCACACAGGAACAACTTCTTCAGTGATGCTCAATCACTAGGTTTGGTTTGTGGTTTCGGTGTATGGAGTATTTCCTTACTGATGAATTACTCTCGAAGGCTCTGAGGAATTGGGTTGCTCTAATGACAAGTGTCAGTTTCTAACGGAGCAGCCAACCAGCTAGTGGTTGTGGGGTGGCTATTTATAGCCTGGGAGCATCCTGACATGATTTGACACTAATGCCCTTAAGTAATATGACCGTTGGAGTGGATAAGACAAGTGACTTAGCGTGGCTATCGAAACGATCGGAACCCTCAACTGTGCGAGTCCTCATGTCACTCATATTCCTCAATTGAGGCTTTTGGTAGGATGAGGCTTCGGTTGAGCATCATGAGGAAATTCATTCCATAGTGTAACTTCGACCCCCTTTAACAGTACGGTGTTCCTATTACTCAAATGCGAAGAAAATAAAACAGAAAGTGTAAATCTTCATGCTTCAAATTCTTCAGAGTGATTTTGTTCACGAACCAACAGACTTCTCAATATCACTATCTTCATGAGGAATATCAATTTCATCGCAGATTCCTCGAGATTCATTTCTTCAGCTTCAGACCAATTTCTTGAACTGAAGACATATATTTTTAGGGGTCGATATTCTTCAAATATCTCAAACTCCTCAATGACTTATAGATCATGTGTACACTCACAAACACATTAGACACTTAACCTATAAGTCTACAAACCACCAAAATCACTAAGGGGCACTAGATGCACTTATTTTGGCGCGAGGGCCTCGACAGGGAAAGAAACGCATCTCGTTGTTTCATGTTGGTATCAGAGAAGTACCGACCTAGGAGCCCCCTTGATTGATCGAACTTGGCCGAGTCGAGTCTAGCGAAAAACTGTTTTGAGTCTAGCTATATATCAGAGAGTAAGATTCTTTTTTCTCCTCTTCTATGCTCTGGTGAGGAATCTTGACGTCATAATTTTAATTCTACTCCTCTTCTCACTAATTTTTTTAGGATCGTGCATATATTTCTGGAATCTATGTTCACCACATAACTACAAATGTCAAGCACCACAGTGCCCAAGTTAGGCAATTGTATTGTACCTTTTCAATATGCATCAACTTTTTATTCTTCACGAAATACATGAGCGTGAACCATTGGACATAGCATGTAGTTCGAATAGAGTAAGGTGGTAGGTTTGGAAGGGGTTGAAAAAGTGGAGAAGATAGTGTCGTATCAACTAGGCATAGCAATGGGTTATGGATATACCCATTGATATATATTGCTACATGTAGGGATTGCCATGCAAATGATGCACTAGAGCTATAAGTGTATGAAAGATCCACTGAAGCTAACTGGGGTGTGCATCCAACTTTCTTGCTCATGAAGACCTCGGCCATTTGAGGAAGCCCGTTAACGGAATATACAAGAAAAGTTTATAACTTTTTTATTCCCACTAGCATATGAATGATACAACACAAGACTCTCTACATGATGAACATAGTGCCACTTTGAGGCACAATTGTGGTAAAGGATAGTAGAAAAGTCCCTTGTCTATTTTCTCTCATTTTTATGGTAGGCTCATTTGTCCTCCCCCATATTCATTTCCTCACTCGGACAATGATCTAATAATGATGATCATCACACCTTTATTTACTTACAACTCATGGACAACTTGATATGATGAATGAAGCAACACAGAACGACCAAGATGCGGTCCTTTCTGATCTGGGGATCGAGGCCCCGATTTGGAAAGGAGCGCATCTAAGCGTCTCGCAAACAGGTAACACAACACATACATAATAATAAAGATAGACAATCAGGGATTCAATTGCCTTCTCATAAGTATATCAGAGTACATCACACATACAACCAAAGTAGTTCCGCTACGGACTACAAAACAGAGAAAAGGCTATGCTACCCTGCCTGCAGGCCCACGATCACGACCACGCCTCAATCTTCTGGATAGTTCACGTACAGGCGGTCGGTCTCCTCATCATACTGCCACGCCAGCTGCGTGCCATCGGGATCATCTTTCTCCAGTGTACCTGAACCTCTTGGTATTGTGGAGGAATCCGTGACCCACGAGGACACAGCAATCTAAGACCTTGGTGCCAGAAGTAGTCAAGTTATTAGGTAGGGTAAGGTGAAGTGTTTAAGGTTGCAGCATCCTAAGTTTGATTTGGTGGCTACTTACGTAGAACATTTACGAGGGTGGACTATACTAGCAGTCGTGAATACTTGATCACTAAGTGATCCTTAACACCTACCTACGTCATTCATAACCCCACCGTGTTCCCGATCGAAGAGAGATCTTCGATGGGACAGTCATGGTTACGCACACAGTTGGCAATTTTATTAGCTTTTATTTAAGTTATCTAATACCGGATGTTAACAAAATATTCCAAGTTGCCAAATAACCGCGGGCACGACTTTCGGAAAGATTAAACCCTGCACGGTTGCTCCAAATAGTCCATCACAAACGTACAGAGGCCGCAAAGTAATCCTCTATCACGAATCTCGTGATCTCGTCGGATTCCTTAGAGGAAAACCTCAACTCTGGGGAGAACCAAAGCTTCATTGGGATTCCTATACGCAAGATATATCGCTAAGGTGAGGCAAGGCTAGCAGGACCTCCCGACGTGTCGATGACCCTGATAAGAGCTGCGTATCTCAGTCTCAGGACACCTCGGATGAGCGATGGTTACCACGCCAAAACACCGAGTTGACCCGGGGAGCGTAATAAGCTGCTCTGGGTTGGACCAACGCTCATGAGGAGCACCGGCCCCGGTTATTTATTAAATACCTTGGGGTAGCTATTCCCTATGCAGATTATTATTTGGTGATTAGAAAATTAACACCAATGTTGGGTCCTGCCGGACAAGCCTTAGCACTACGCGATTTATCGAGGGGGTCCCCATAACAACCCCGAACGTGTTAGGAGCGATCAATATGGAATCAAACACCGGTAGCCGGTAACTATGGCGGCAATGAAGGAACAAAGCACCCGGCAAAAGGCGAGGCCTTCCGTCATTTACCAAGTATATAGGTGCATTAATTAAATAAAGGAATTTAAGATCATGATATCAAGCTCATGTTGCCACATGACACAAAGCACCTACATCAAGCAACGCTAACATTAGTAGCTGAGCAAAGCCTACTTAGCCATTCAAGTTTTGCTAGGTAGGGGTTCTGTTTGGTTTCATGGCATATCAAGAGGCAATTTAGTTGAGTGGTAGGCAGCGAGCAATATGACATGGAAATGCAAACTAGCATAACAAGTCTAGAGGTGGAATCAAGGTCATATCATCTTGCCTGTGATATCCTCAGCTTGGAATGGTTCTTGATCGTCCAACACGTACTCTCCTGACTCCACGTATTCGTTCTCCAATCCCGGTGCTACCCAACATAAGAATAACATCCAATGAACAACAGCACCTCAAGATGCAACAAGCACATGATGCATGAGATGAAAAATGAGCATGCATCACTATTTCTATCACTAACACAAGCTTAAGAAGCTAAAACAAGTTCCTGGACAGAACTGCATGCTAACCTATTTTTACATGCATGAGAATGACATGATCAGATGCGTCTCGTGAAAACGATGCAAAACCATATAAAGAACAATACAATCGGAGCTACGGATCAACAGGAATCAACGAAACAAGATATGAAGCCCTACGTGTCAAAATCATCACCACACACTCAAATGGCACAAATCTGGTATTCCCAGGTTGCCAAGACATAAAACAACCCATCATGGATGGGGTGGAGCAAAGAAGAACACCACAACATCAGCTAGGCACTGACAACCATCAAAATGACAAAACTACACAATCTGCCATAAACTGCATCATAGAACTTTGTGAGCTACATGCAAAGCACCTACAGCCACCCAACTATGACAAATAATATATGTGGATGTAGCTAGCCAAGAATACTACCAGCACAAGAAATAATCACACAAAAAGGAATTAAACACAGAAAGTTATAAGGCTGCAAACTTGCCCAAAACCATCAGATCTCAGGGAGTTAGTGAAAATTCCTGCACCTAACTTTCTGTCTTTGCTCTGAAGCTTTTTGACAGCAGCCAAAACAATACCTACAGGGATCCAAATGACATGAAATTTTACAGGGAGCTAGACAAACATATCAGGTCCAACTTTCTAGTTGAAATCTAGGGTTAGATCACAACACAATGACCAGCACAACCTCATCTACAGGAGAATAAAATACAAACAGATTCTCAGACTTAGTGAAAATCTCAGATTTTCACTAATCTGGAATTTCAGCCACATGCCTACTTTGGATGGGCACAACTTGCACACATGGATTCCAAATCATGAATTGAAACCAACATGTGGTAGAGGGGGTCACCCTCTACTACCACAATCAAGAAACAAATACAAGAGCACATCACAATTCATAGAACCAAGACTTGGAAGAAAATGCAAATATGCCATTTTCAGAAAATGCCCTAATGGCAAAAATGATTTCGCCAATGGATTCCTGGGAAATTTCTACCCCAAAACCATATATAAAACACATGCACTTGCTTGGAGCAAGTGAGCTCAAACTAGGAAGGAAAAACTACATAGAATCCAACATAATGAATAGTGCAACATTTCATGCAACTCCCACTAGTACAAGTATCACATATCTATGATCATGTGCACAAAGACAATATGGACATGAGGGTTGGACCCCATGTTGGTGTCAATCACATCAACAACACAAATACTACTACCACATAGATCTTACACACACCTACTTCCCTCTTTCATATGAACATGAGGAGGAGCACAAGGCAAGTACTTACTCCCAAGAACCAAAATGAAGGGGATCTACTAAACAAGATAAATCGTGGAACCATCATATCAACACACTATCTTCACATGCACATGAATCTACTAGATCACATACACCTATATCAAGTGACTTGGACCAAAGTAGAAGCACCACAACTCACTTGAGAGGAGAAAAACTACCTACCACATGCTGTTGATAGAAACAAAATAATGCCTCAACTTTCCTACACTTAGTACACACACACATGCATAGGAACAGCTCAAGGAAGAACACCAGCAAGAAATACAATAGAAAAATAAAAGGGGTGTGAGGGGGGATCGAACCCTGCATCTACTGGTGCACATGCCCTGCTCACACCACTCTGCTACCCTGTTCTAGTTTGACAGAAGAGGGAAACAGAGCAAGTTAAGCCTACCTGCTGATGCTACTACTAACAACGAAGGAAAATAATGCAAAAGGGGGTGCGCCAACTGGGATTCGAACCCTGCACCTGCTGGCAATCTAACAGAGACAACACCATTGCGCTATGTTACGATGACTGACAGAGAAGGGAACTAAAGCAAGAAATGCCATTGCTACTGTCCACCTGTCTACAGGGGAGCACCGGCATTAGGGAGACCAACGGGGCTGTCTCGACGTTGCTGCTGCTGATGCACCAAGAGGAGAGGCGAGCCACCACTACTACCAACGATGCACTACGAGGGGGAGGAACCCGTGTTACACCACATACAGGCACGACATCACCCGAGTACTGCACCACACGCAGCACCCTGCTGCCGATCTACTGACAGAGAAGCACGGCGACGCCACATGGCGGATCCAGACGGAACCAAGGTGGAGAAGGAAGGGGAGGTGCAGCCTCACCTTGGGGAAGGAAGGAGAGGGACCCACGGCGACGAGGCGACGAAGAGGAAGAAGAATGATCTGCTGCTGCCGAACCGAAGAAGAGGAGGCAAACCACCGGGTTCGCGGCGGAGACGAGCTCGGCCCCGTCGGTCTGGTCGCTCCCCGACCCTACCGACGACGGGAATGGAACGCGGGGTCGAACCCCGGGCTCCTGGACATGGCGGCGGTGGCAGACGACGACGGGAGCGGGGAAGACGCTGGCAAGGAGCTGCTCTCTCTCTCTCTGGTCTGAACCTAGCAGAGACTCACTTGCCGACGGGAGAAGAGAGAAAGGGAAGGAAGAGAGGTGGCGGCGGCGAACTGGGGAGAGGAGGAACTCTAGGAGGAGGGGGAAGGCATGGACGCCAACGAATTATAAAGGGGGGCCTCGACGTTGGCGCCCTCACGGTGTCAACTCCTCTCTTCTGCAACGCTGACGGAAAGGCGAGGGAACAGGACGGCGTCTGAAGGGGAACGAAAGCGTACGGGCCACCTGTGCGAGGGAGGAAGGGAGATGGGCCGGCCTAGGTGGGAGGAAGCCCACTAGGGCGGCAGATAGAGAAAGAAGCTCCTGGACTAATTCCCATTAAAAGAAAACCCAGAGAAACAAAAATAGACATAGGGCTTTCTGTTGGAGATAAAAACAAAACAAAAATGCCCCTGGTCATGAAAAGATTTAACCTATTTGAATAAAATAAAAAGGGAATTTTGGAGCAACTTGAATAAATGCAAAACAACAATTTAGTTTTTGTTTTGGATTTATTTGCACCCTTATTCAACTTAACAAAACATCAAATATGTCACTCCATCATCCCCACAATATTCTTTAAACATAGGACATTTTTTAAAAAGCTTAGGAGCAAGCTAATATTTGAACTAGGGAATTAAAGAGAGAGAGGGGTTTTGTAATCAAAGGGTTTGCAAACCAACTATCACCACAAACACTACTACTACTCACCACAACACATATGCACCAACATCACATGAATTCACAAGCCACCACATCATCACCACCCCACTTGCAGTCACAAAGTCTCAATGAAACATGGAAGATCTGATATGTCATGCATGCATGCAAGGAAGAAAATACAAGGGCCATCACATGAAGTCATGGCACACATGATATCATCATATTCCTGACAAGGTGGACCCACTTGCAATAGGTTCCAAATAGGGAAGGTTCACACTTGGGGCACTACAAACTCTCCCACACTACAAAGAAGATCTCGCCCTCGAGATCTAAGACTGAAAGAAATTGGGAAATTCGGAACGAACGTGATACTCGCGTTCCCAAGTCGCCTCTTTATTAGAATGGTCTGACCACTGCACTTTGAGAAATTTGACAGTCTTGTTACGGGTCTTGCGCTCAGTCGCCTTGAGAATCGCAATTGGATGCTCATGATAAGAAAGGTCAGGCTAAAGGTTGATGTCTTGAAGATGCACAGTGCGCTCGGGGTTCTTGAAACACCTCCGAAGCTGAGAAACATGGAACACATCATGGACATTTGCAAAGTTTGACGGGAGCTCAAGCTGGTATGCAAGGTCGCCTCTCTTGCCAACCACTCTAAACGGACCAACGAAACGAGGCGCAATCTTGCCTTTGATGCCAAAGCGTTGCATACCCTTCATAGGCGACACCTTGAGATAGACAAAGTCATCAAGCTCATAAGACATGTCACGGTGCTTTCTATCATAATAGCTCTTCTGACGGGACTGAGATGCCCTGAGGTTGTCGCGAATGATCCGACACATCTCCTCAGCTTCTTCTATCATATCATTCCCAAGGATCTGACGCTCGCCGGTCTCGGACGAGTTGAGCGGGGTACGACACTTCCTGCCATAAAGAATTTAAAACGGAGCCTTCCCAGAACTAGCTTGATAACTGTTGTTGTACGAGAACCCCGCGAAAGGCAAACAATCTTCCCACTTCATGCCAAAAGAGATAACACAGGCTCTCAGCATATCCTCAAGAACTTGATTCACTCTCTCCACTTGACCACTAGTCTGAGGATGCAACGCTATGCTGAAGCGGATCTTCGTGCCCATAGCAGACTGAAAGGAGTCCCAGAACTTGGAAGTGAATATACTTCCGCGATATGAAGAGATCATCATAGGCACGCCGTGCAAAGAGACAATCCTGGAGGTGTACAACTCTGCCAGCTGAGCTGCTGAAATGGACTCCTTGACTGGAAGTAAATGAGCCACTTTACTCAACTTGTCGATGACGACGAAGAAAACATCATTACCCTTCTTGGACTTCGGAAACCCGGTGACGAAATCCATCTCAATGTAATTGAACTTCCATTCGGGAATCAGCAAAGGCTGCAAAAGGCCTGCTGGGCATTGATGTTCTGCTTTCACCCTTCGACATAGATCACACTCGTTTACGAACTGAGCAATCTCACGTTTCATACGAGTCCACCAGAATGTCTGCTTCCAGTCATGGTACATTTTGTAGCTTCCAGGATGAATAGAGAGCAGAGATTTATGAGCTTCTTCCATGATTACCTTCCTGAGATCACCTTTCGGGACGACAAGGCGATACTCGAAAAACAACGTGTCCCTGGCATCAACAGTGAAGTACTTATACTTGGGGAGACTCTTTCCCACGCCAATCTTGACCTTCTTCACCATAACGTCAAGAAGCTGAGCTGCTCGGACCTGATCTTTCAAGGTAGGAGAGATCTGAAGGTTTGCAAGAAATCCCCGAGGTACTAGCTGAAGGTTGAGCTTCCTGAAAGACTCACAAAGACCCGGCTAGAGAGGTTGCAGAACCATACTGTTGCAATATGCCCTCCTGCTCAATGCATCCGCCACGACATTAGCTTTGCCTGACGTGTACTCAACACTCGGGTTAAAATCCTAGAGCATTTCCACCCAATGTGTTTGTCGAAGATTCAAGTTAGGCTGAGTGAAGATGTACTTGAGACTCTTGTGATCGGTGAAGACTTCAACCTTACGTTCCAACAAGAGATCATGCACAGGATAGTTGTTCTCCGCTGGCTTCAACTGCCTGGAGGTATAAGCAACCACCTTCTTATCTTGCATCAGGACTGCACCAAGACCCTGGAGAGAAGCGTCGCAAAAGACCTGGTACGGCTTGGAATCATCCGGAGGAACCAAGACTGGAGTGGAGGTAAGCTTCTCTTTGAGTGTATCGAAGGCCAGTTGATATTCTGGAGACCAAGCATACTTAACACCCTTCTGAAGAAGACTTGAGAGCGGCTTGGCAATCTTGGAGAAGTTCTCAACGAACCTTCTTCAATATCCATCAAGCCCGAGAAAGCTTCGAAGCTGCTTCACATTCTGCGGAGGCTCCCATTCAACAATGGCCCGAACCTTGGACGGATCAACTTTAATGCCCTCGGCAGAGATAATGTGCCCAAGATAAACCACTTCTTTCAGCCAGAACTCACACTTGGAAAACTTGGCATAGAGCTTGTACTCTCTCAGCTTATCAAGCACCAATCTGAGATGTTCTTCATGTTCTTCCTCAGATTCAGAAAAGACCAGAATGTCGTCGAGATAGAGCAAGACAAATTCATTCTTGTACGGAGAGAAAATATAGTTCATGTATCATCAGAATGTCGGAGGAGCATTTGCCAGACCAAAATACATGACCGTATACTCATACGAGAAAAAACTAGTCCTGAAGGCCGTCTTCGGAATGTCTTCCTCGTGAATGCGAATTTGATGATAGCCCATTCTGAGATCAAGCTTGGAGAATACTTTAGCACCTTTCAACTGTTCGAACAACTTAGTTATGTTCGGAAGTGGATATTTGTTCCTGATTGTCTTCTTATTCAATGGACGGTAATCGACACACAGTCGGTCTGTGCCATCCTTCTTCTTGACAAACAGAACTCCGCAGCCCCACGGAGACGAGCTCGGTCTGATCAAACCCAAACGCTCCTGCTCATCGAGTTGCCTCTTAAGTTCCTTCAATTCTTCTGGACCCAGCTTGTACGGCCGTTTGCACACTGGCTCTGTGCCTGGCTCAAGCTCAATGAAAAACTCAACTTCCCGGTGTGGGGGCATGCCTGGCAGCTCTTCAGGAAAGACATCTTCATACTCGCAGACCACTGGGACTTGCTCAATAGGATTGATCTCACCCTTTTCATTCAAGGAGAACAGAAGGATTGTATCATGACGCGCCACGAGTATAATCACGTCTTCCGAAGAGTGGGTAATCTTCACTTCTTTGGCTTCACAATCAATTGACGCCTTGTTCATGGCCAGCCAGTCCATACCAAGAATCAAGTCGATGTCGGAATTGCCCAAGACAATAGGAGACGCCAGAAAGGAATAACTGCCTATCTTGAAAGAAGCATCCGGAACCCTCATGTGCGAACTCATGCACATGCCCGGAGAAACCACACGGAAGGGACTATCCAAATGAATTGCAGGAATATCATGCTTAGCAATGAAAGGCTTGGAGATGAAGCAATGCGATGCACGAGAATCAAATAACACTTTAGCAGGAATATCATTGACGAGGAGGTTACCCATGATCACATCTGACGTGTTCTCTGCTTCAGCTGCGTTCACCATGTTGACTCGAGCTGATCTGGGGTTGAACTTGACAAGAGCGTTGCTTGGAGGTTTTCCTGGAGGAGTAGGCGGCAGTCGGAGCTGAGAAGTACATTTGTTGGCATAGTGACCCTTCTGCCCACACTTGTGACAAGTGACATCTGCTGGCTGCCGGTACTGAGTCTGAGGAGGCCCTTGCTTCTGATGCTGGTATCTCTGCTGGAAGATAGGGTTGGCTGGGTGGGAAGAACCACGACCACCTGAGTGCTTAAGCTGTTGCGAGTGCGGAGGAGGAGGAGGAGAAACCCAAAACTTCTATTGCTTCTGAACCACCTGAGTCGAGGAAGAGCTGGAATCTCTGAAGCGCTCCTTAGAATTTTCCACCCTGAGCAAGGCTGCCTCTGCTCTGAGAGCTAGGTTGTAGAACTTGTCGAACTCCTCAGGATCGTGCAAGGCAAGAGCTAACTGCAAATCTTCTTTCAAGCCACCCCTGAATTGATAAATCTTGCTCTTCTAGTCAGGGATATCCTGCAACGCGTAACGGGCCAGCTTGTGGAACTCAACATTGTACTTGTACACGGAATTGCCGCCTTGCTTCAAACGCGTGAACTTCTCACACATCTCCTCCAAAAAACTAGAAGGGATGTAGTGGGACCTGAAGTCATAACAGAACTCATCCCAAGACATCACCCTGGCGCCCTGGCGTCCTTGAGCTGCTGCCACCATATAGAAGCCTGCCCCTTCAACTGAAATGTTGCAAACTTGACATAATCCTCTGGACGCACATTGCTACACTCGAAATGTTTGTTCATATCACAGATCCAATCTTCTGCATCAAATGGCTGGTCGCATGAAGTGAACGTCTTTGGCTGGTTTGACAGGAACTAACTCAGACTCGCAAACTGATTTCCACCATGTTGAAAATTGCCTTGCTGTTGGTTGGCTCTCTCTTGCAGCAACTGAATCAACATATGGGTGTTTGCATTAGTAGCTTCCATCACCGCTTGCTAGGCCTCTGCAGGAGGAGGCGGCGGCGGCGGAGGGGGAGGAGGTGGAGGCGGCATATCCTCATGCCCTGGGTTATGACGAGTCGGTGGAGCCATCCTGAAGACGGATAGCATATTAGTCCACAGAATAATTGAAGATATTTCTGAATCAAAAGACAGAATATCTGAACAGAATTTAGCAATTGCACTTGAACAACATAGCAAGAATGCATCCTCAAAGTGATGGACGACAAAATTCCGATAGGACCATTGCAAACAAGTGTGAGCTAGAATTGCTTGGAACAAATATATGATCGAGATTTCCCCAACCTGAATCATGCGATTGTAGGAAGATAGTCCTATAAGACACTACTTGATACCCCACCTATGAATTCCCGAAATAACTGGTCATGCAATCTGGTGCACGGATACAAGGAGTATTTCACACAACTCCTAAACTAACCCGTCACCTATATCACATCCTTCAACACACAACCAGCATCTCGGACCTTCATCTACAACAGACCCTCGTGATCACAACGATACCAAGTATGGCGGTACTCCCAAACAATCTGCACCAGTACTGGGGACATCGGGGTTATCTTGCCACTACCAGTATTGAAGCAATTACGAACATCCTTCATTCTTAGATACTCAGAAATATGAATGATGGCGATGTGCGCAAGAATCCCCTGGAGCTCAACTCCCGTGAAACTTAAAGCAGTTAGGAGGCACCAGGACATGACTCCGTCACATCGAAATCATATAGATTTCACAAATACCCACGTGATCCTAAAAAACTTTTGAACGAGAAAAGGAGTAGAGTTAAAGATTTCCTAAGCCGGGAACCTCACCAGAGCATAGAAGAGGAGAAAAAAGAATCCTACTCTCCGATATAACTAAGACTCAAAACATTTTCTAGACTCGACTCGGCCAAGTACGATCACACAAAGGCTCCTATGGTCGTAAGGCTCTGATTACCAACTTGTAACAACCAAGATGCGGTCCTTTCTGATCTGGGGATCGAGGCCCCGAATTGGAAAGGAGCGCATCTAAGCGTCTCGCAAATAGGTAACACAGCACATACCTAATAATAAAGATTGACAATCAGGGATTCAATTGCCTTCTCATAAGTATATCATAGTACATCACGCATACAACCAAAGTAGTTCCGCTACGGACTACAAAACAGAGAAAAGGCTATGCTACCCTACCTGCAGGCCCACGATCACGACCACGCCTCAATCTTCTGGATAGTTCACGTACAGGCGGTCGGTCTCCTCATCGTACTGCCATGCCAGTTGCGTGCCATCGGGATCATCTGTCTCCGGTGTACCTGAACCTGTTGGTATTGTGGAGGAATCCGTGAGCCACGGGGACTCAGCAATGTACGACCTTCGTGCCAGAACTAGTCAAGTTATTAGGTAGGGTAAGGTGAAGTGTTTAAGGTTGCAGCATCCTAAGCTTGATTTGGTGGCTACTTACGTAGAACATTTATGAGGGTGGACTAAACTAGCGGTAGTGAATACTTGATCACTAAGTGATCCTGAACACCTACCTACGTCATTCATCACCCCACCGTGTTCCCGATCGAAGAGAGATCTTCGAGGGGACAGTCACGGTTACGCACACATTTGGCAATTTTATTAGCTTTTGTTTTATGTTATCTAATACCGGATGTTAACAAAATATTTCAAGTTTCCACATAACCGCGGGCACGACTTTTCAAAAGATTAAACCCTGTAGGGTGCTCCAACTAGTCTATCACAAACGTACATAGGCCGCAAAGTAATCCTCTATCACGAATCTCATTATCTCGTCGGATTCCTTAGAGGAAAACCTCAACTCTGGGGAGAACCAAAGCTTCACTGAGATTCCTATACGCAAGATATATCGCTAAGGTAAGGCAAGGCTAGCAGGAGCTCCCGACGTGTCGACGACCCTGATAAGACCGCGTATCTCAGTCTCTGGACACGCCGGATGAGCGATGGTTACCACGCCAAAACACCGAGTTGCCCCGGGGAGCGTAATAAGCTGCTCTTCATGGACCAACGCTCATGAGGAGCACTGGCCCGGGTTGTTGACTAAATTCCTCGGAATAGCTATTCCCTATGCATATTATTATTTAGTGATTGGAAAATTAACACCAATGTTGGGTCCTGCCGGACAAGCCTTAGGACTACGCGATTTATCGAGGGGGTCCCCATAACAACCCCGAACGTGTTAGGAGCGATCAATATGGAATCAAACACCGGTAGCCGGTACCTATGGCGGCAATAACGGAACAAAGCACCCGGCAAAAGGCTAGGCCTTCCGTCATTTACCAAGTATATAGGTGTATTAATTAAATAATAGAATTGAAGATAATGATATCAAGCTCATGTTGTCACATGACACAAAGCACCTGCATCTAGCAACGCTAACATTAGTAGTTGAGCAAAGCCTACTTAGCCATTCAAGTTTTGCTAGGTAGGGGTTGTGTTTGGTTTCATGGCATATCAGGAGGCAATTTATTTCAGAGGTAGGCAGCGAGCAATATGACATGGAAATGCAAATTAGCATAACAAGTCTAGAGATGGAATCAAGGTCATATCATCTTGCGTGTGATATCCTCAGCTTGGAATGGTTCTTGATCGTCCTGCACGTACTCTCCTGACTCCACGTATTCCTTCTCCGATCCCGATGCTACCGAACATAATAATAACATCCAATGAACAAGAACACCTCAAGATTCAACAAGCACATGATGCATGAGATGAAAAATGAGCATGCATCACTATTTCTATCACTAACACAAGCTTAAGAAGCTAAAACAAGTTCCTGGACAGAACTGCATGCTAACCTATTTTTACATGCATGAGAATGACATGATCAGATGCGTCTCGTGAAAACGATTCAAAACCATATAAAGAACAATACAATCGGAGCTACGGATCAACGGCAATCAACGAAACAAGATATGAAGCCCTACGTGTCAAAATCATCACCACACACTCAAATGGCACAAATCTGGTATTCCCAGGTTGCCAAGACATAAAAAAACCCATCATGTATGGAGTGGAGCAAAGAAGAACACCACAACATCAACTAGGCACTGACAACCATCAAAATGACAAAACTACACAATCTTCCATAAACTGCATCATAGCACTTTGTGAGGTACATGCAAAGCACCTACAGCCACCAAACTATGACAAATATATATGTGGCTGTAGCTAGCCAAGAATACTACCAGCACAAGAAAGAATCACACAAAAAGGTATTAAACACAGAAAGTTATAAGGCTGCAAACTTGCCCAAAACCATCAGATCTCAGGGACTTAGTGAAAATTCCTGCACCTAACTTTCTGTCTTTGCTCTAAAGCTTTTTGACAGCAGCCAAACCAATACCTACAGGGCTCCAAATGCCATGAAATTTCACAAGGAGCTATACAAACATATCAGGTCCAACTTTCTAGTTGAAATCTAGGGCTAGATCACAACACAATGACCAGCACAACCTCATCTACAGGAGAAGAAAATATAAACAGATTCTCATACTTGGTGAAAATCTCAGATTTTCACTAGTCTGGAATTTCAGCCACATGCCTACTTTGGATGGGCACAACTTGCACACATGGATTCCAAATCATGAATTGAAACCAACATGTGGTAGAGGGGGTCACCCTCTACTACCACAATCAAGAAACAAATACAAGAGCACATCACAATTCATGGAACCAAGCTCTAAACTTAGAAGAAAATGCAAATATGCCATTTTCGGAAAATTCCCCAATGGAAAAAATGATTTCTCCAATGGATTCCTGGGATCTTTCTACCCCAAAACCATATATAAAACACATGCACTTTCTTGGAGCAAGTGAGCTCAAACTAGGAAGGAAAAACTACATAGAATCCAACATAATGAATAGTGCAACATTTCATGCAACTCCCACTAGTACAACTATCACATATCTATGCTCATGTGCACAAAGACAATATTTACATGAGGGTTTGGACCCCATGTTGGTGTCAACCACATCAACAACACAAATACTACTACCACATAGATCTTACACACACTTCATGCCCTCTTTCATATGAACATGAGGAGGAGCACAAGTGTTGCAAAGTAGGGCTGCCTCACCACACACATATCACCACCACTACCTCAAGGCAAGCACTTACTCCCAAGAACCAAAATGAAGGGGATCTACTAAACAAGATAAATCATGGAACCATCATATCACCACACTATCTTCACATGCACATGAATCTACTAGATCACATACACCTATATCAAGTGACTTGGAGAAAAAGTAGAAGCACCACAACTCACTTGAGAGGAGAAAAACTACCTACCACATGCTATTGATAGAAACAAAATAATGCCTCAACTTTCCTACACTCAATACACACACACATGCACAGGAACAACTCAAGGAAGAACACCAACAAGAAATACAACAGAAAAATAAAAGGGGTGTGAGGGGGGATCGAACCCTCCATCTACTGGTGCACATGCCCTTCTCACACCACTCTGCTACCCTGTTCTAGTTTGACAGAAGAGGGAAACAGAGCAAGTTAATCCTGCCTGCTGATGCTACTACTAACAACGAAGGAAAATAATGCAAAAGGGGGTGCGCTAACTGGGATTCGAACCCTACACCTTCTGGCAACCTAATAGAGACAACACCACTGCGCTATGTTACGATGACTGACAGAGAAGGGAACTGAAGCACGAAATGCTACTGCTATTGTCCACCTGTCTACAGGGGAGCACCGGCGTCAGGGAGACCGACGGGGCTGTCTCGACGTCGCTGCTGCTGATGCTCCAAGAGGAGAGGCGAGCCACCACTACTACCAACGATGCACTACGAGGGTGAGGAACCCGTGTTACACCACATACATGCACGACATCACCCGAGAAATGCACCACACACAGCACCCTGCTGCCGATCTACTAACAGAGAAGCACGGCGACGCCACACGCCGGATCTAGACGGAACTGAGGTGGAGAAGGAAGGGGAGGTGCAGCCTCACCTTGGGGAAGAAGGAGAGGGACCCACGGCGATGAGGCGACGAAGAGGAAGAAGAATGATCTACTACTGCCGAACCAAAGAAGAGGAGGCAGACCACCGGGTTCGCCGCGGAGACGAGCTCGGCCCCGTCGATGTGGTCGCTCCCCGACCCTACCGACGACGGGAATGGAACGCGGGGTCGAACCCCGGGCTCCTGGACATGACGGCGGCGGTGGACGACGACGGGAGCGAGGAAGACGCCGGCGAGGAGCTGCTCTCTCTCTCTCTCTCTCTGGTCTGAACCTAGCAGAGCCTCACCTTCCGACGTGAGAAGAGAGAAAGGGAAGGAAGAGAGGTGGCGGCGGCGAACTGGGGAGAGGAGGAACCCTAGGAGGAGGGGGAAGGCACGGACGCCAACGAATAATAAAGGGGGGCCTCGACGTTGGCACCCTCACGGCGTCAACTCCTCTCTGCTGCAACGCTGACGGAAAGGCGAGGGAACAAGACGGCACATAAAGGGGAATGAAAGCGCACGGGCCACCTGCGCGAGGGAGGAAGGGAGATGGGCCGGCCTAGGTTGGAGGAAGCCCACTAGGGCCGTAGATAGAGAAAGAAGCTGCTGGACTAATTCCCATTAAAAGAAAACCCAGAGAAATAAAAATAGACACAGGGCTTTCTGTTGGAGATAAAAACAAAATAAAAATGCCCCTGGTCACGAAAACATTTAACCTATTTGAATAAAATACAAAGGGAATTTTTGGAGCAACTTGAATAAATGCAAAACATCAATTTTGTTTCTGTTTTGGATTTATTTGCACCCTTATTCAACTTAACAAAATATCAAATATGTCACTCCATGATCCCCACAATATTCTTTAAAGATAGGACATTTTTAAAACAGCTTAGGAGCAAGCTAATATTTGAACTAGGGAATTAAAGAGAGAGAGGGGTTTTGTAATCAAAGGGTTTGCAAACCAACTATCACCACAAACACTACTACTACTCACCACAACACATATGCACCAACATCACATGAATTCACAAGCCACCACATGATCACCACCACACTTGCAATCACAAAGTCTCACTGAAACATGGAAGATATGATATGTCATGCATGCATGCAAGGAAGAAAATACAAGGGACATCACATGAAGTCATGGCACAAATTATATCATCATATTCCTGACAAGGTGGACCCACTTGCAATAGGTTCCAAATAGGGAAGGTTTACACTTGGGGCACTACACAACATGACTCCAATATGAATGCCTCTGGTAGTGTACGAGGATGTGCAATGACCTAGCATGACATGTTGTATTCAACATATGATATTTGGTGGCTTTGCCACAAATGCTATTATGAATGGTGGCTTTGACAGAAATACTATGTCAGCTCTATATGATCATGCAAAGCAATATGATGATGAACGAACCAGTCATGGGAACTGACAATGGAATTTGCATGGAAATATATCTCGGAATGGCCATGGAAATGCCATAATAGGTAGGTATGGTGCTATTTTTAGGTTGATATAGTAAGGCTTATGTGCAACAAAGTGTATCATGTCACGGGGTTTGGATGCACCGGCGAAAGTTGCACCAATCCTCGAGGTGAGAATGGGCTATGCGCAGTACTGGAAGGCTAGGAAATATGAGGAGGTGAGATTGCGTATGTCCATGGTGTCACATTAGTCGTAATGAACTCATTGCAATGTTTAATTAGTCTTCTCACATATCAAAGTACTACTCGCATCCCCCGAGGGTGAGGGTTGGTAGGAATTAACCTTCGCACGACTCCGACTCAAAACAACACTAGGTTTTCAACGAGGAATAGAAATGCACCAACATCATCACCATCCCTTTTAATTTCTGTGATGTTCAAGAAGTTTTAAAATCTCTTAATATCAACACCTCTCTGAATTAATGATTATGCACTCACACCTTTTTGTATCACCACGTCAATATCATTAACCATAAATTGACTAGATGTGCTACATGATGGATTTACTAATCACTTATTGAACACTCATTATTTTCTATGTAGTCTTATGACCCATGCAAATTACTGTCACTATTTAATAACTATCAAAAAATATAAGTGAAGAGTGAGAGCATATTATTTCTGTAAAATCTACATGCCATTGTCCTCAAAAAGATATAAGTGAAGTACTACAACAACTACTAAGCCCAAAAGATATAAGTGAAGTACTACAACAACTACTAAGCCCAAAAGATACAACTACTAAGAGTATTCTAACAAATCACGATAACAGTGTCTGTCTCTCAAATATGTGTGTCCAGCAAACAATGATTGTGGCAAACTGAAATTTAAAGTAAACAAAAGCAAAAGAAGCTCCAGGCAAAACTCAGATCATGTTATGAACAAAAATGTAGCTCCAAGTAACATACGGATGGATTGAGACGAAAGATGGGATACCTTCCTGGGGCATCCCCAAGCTTAGACACTTGAGTCTTACTATAATATTACCTTGGGGTGCCTTGGGCATCTCCAAGCTTAGGCTCTTGCCACTTCTCATTTCTTTGTCCATCGAGATAATACCGAAAACTTGAAAACTTCAATCACACAAAACTCAACAAAACTTCGTGAGATCGGTTAGTATAGGAAACATAATAAACACTTTTAGGTACTTTTATAAATTGATTCTTATTTTATTTTAGCATAAGGTACTGTATTCTAAATTCATGACTTATACTCCCTATATAATCCATAGCATAATCAAAACAAACAAACTACGCATGCAAAAACAGAATTTGTTTAAAACAGAACAATCTGTACTTATATAATTAATGTCCGTACTTATGTAAATCCAAGAATTCTAAAACATTACGACGACTGTAGCGATCGGTTTTCCAGAAAATAGGTCTTCGTGTTCACCAGCCCCGTGACTACTGTTAGGTTGTAGACACTCACTTGATACAGAATATCCAAGCTAAATACACAATCTGGGTTACAAGACCATAAGGTCTACTGGTTTGGACAAAAGTCTGAGGTTGACGGTGCAAGCGACTCGAGGAATTCTCCATTTTCCATGGGACACCATTAACACAGGAACAGCTGACCTAGATAAATTCCTATCTCACAAGGCTGCTATCCTTGACTCCTAGGTTCCGGGGTTGACGACATCGTGCACCTCTCCAAACGCAATCTGACCAAGACAATAGCCAGGGACGAGCCAGTGAGTACTTTGAAGGTACTCACAAACATCAAGAAAACAAATAAGTTAAAGCAGATGAGATGCATGCACAATCCACTAACAATTCTACCATGCCATTAGAATTTAATTCATGGATGCATTCATGCAGATACGCAATTTTCCACCAATGTTGTATGAACAAGCGAGGAAGGTAATAATAAATAAGTAATAACATGCGTGCCGCAGTCGGGCGTCGAAGCGACACCACCTAAAGGGCTCATATGCAAGCAATAACAGTTGTCATAGTCGGGCGTCTAAGGACATATAAGAAATAATACGAGCATGCCATAGTCGGGTGTCTCCACGACACCACGAAAAGGGATTATAAGAAATAATAATAAGCATGCCTCATTCGGGTGTGTGAGTGACACCACAGAAAGGGCTTATATGAGACAATAATAATGAGCATGACACAGTCGGGCATCTAAGAAACACCATAGAAAGGACTTATAATAAATAATGATGAGCATGCTTCAGTCGGGCGTCCGAGCGACACCACAAAAAGGGCTTATAAGATATAATAACGAGCATGCCACAGTCGGGCGTCTAAGCGACACCATAGAAAGGGATTATAAGAAACAATAATAAATATTGAATATCCAGGAGGTAAAACCTTCCCAGGGATATTCAGCAAACATATTCATAGAGGGTTAGTCCATAGTAAAATAATAGTATGATCATCCACCACATTTCATGATTAGTCTCATGATTTCTTTAACTCTCTCCGAAGGCCGACACTTCACTAGTCAACCGGTCGTCCTTGACCGTGGACACGACTACTCGAATAGTTTTGAGTCTGCAGAGGGTGTACTCTTTACCCACAGCCCACGGGTTTCAATAGTCACTCATACTAATCCCGCGTACGGTATCTCAGAAGTAAACTCTCAGAACCAGTACACACCCATTTTTACCCCCACGAAGCCCGATTTCAACAGGACTACGCTGCGAGGGAAAAACCATAAGACGGGGCGGCTCCGACCTCGACTAGCATGGGATCAAATTTATACCGCATGATAGAAGGGAACGGCCATTCCCTCTCGGTCCAAGACCGGAAACACCCATGCCCCCTGACCGGATGACTCGATTTAGTCCAGGGCCATGGATACCTTCATCCCGACCTCTCTACTTAGTGTCTTCCTAGTAATAGATTTACGACCTACTAGATCGTATTCCCTTTCGGAAAGACCTGCGGCAGCATGAAAAGGTAAGGTGACACACAAACAAGACTCGATCTGCGGTTGACTTAGGAGATTTAATATATTCCTGCAAGGGTTAGTACCATACAATCTTGGTGAAGGGATTATCTCAGGGTTACTACCATCACACCCCGACATGCTCTCACTGACCACTCACGTCCCATGACGTGTCAGCCTATGGTCTCATTTCCACCAAACACACGTAACTCCGAGGTTGTCCAGACCAACATAGCATACGAAATATGAGGCAGTAACCTGTCGGTGAAGGATTGACACCTATGGGGGCCTCAACGGTCCCCTTTTTCCTGGTTTGGCAGGGAGAGGGGTCGCGGCAAGAGCAGAACCAACAGTCAGGGCCCGGCAAGATCTTTTTTACCCAGGTTCAGGCCGCGTGGTGCGTAAAACCCTACTCCTAAATGCGTTTAGTTATTCGTTTTGGGTTACTGTAGATCTATCCCTTTTTTACATCCTTTCGATTTGCCAAAAAGCCAAAAAGACCCTACTACTGAGCCTCGGGCCTCCTTTTACACGCAAAGGGGTCAACACAGTGGCTCAGTGGGTGAACGATGGGTTCACGGGTGAAACAGCGCCGACTGACAGTTACAGTTTTACTGCCTTGTCAGAGGTGCAATAAATGCTTCGACAGACTTCCCTGACCTCGTCAAGGGGGGTTGGACACGTACCCACACATGGCAACTCCGGGGCGCTGCGCTGGCGTGTGGGCGGACGCGTGGCACATGCATCGTCTGTGGCGTGCTCGTCGGTGGAGGCATTCGGACGTCACGAGGGCGCCCTGGGCCCGCGGCTCTCCTCGGGCCTTTCTCTTTCTTCCCGGCAGGGTTACCCTGCCGGGGCTCTTTTCCTGTTCCTCTCGGCAGGGAGGTGATGGCCTGCCAACGCCTTGTCAGCCTTCCCGGCAAGGGTGGCTTGCCGTGGCTCGGTCCTTCTTCTTTGGTGGGAGGGTCTCGCCGTGGCATTGTCTATCTCCCCGGCAGGGGAACTCCTTCCTGGGTCTCTTCTTCCTTCCCAGCAAGAGAGTGCTTGCTGGGGCTTGCAATCTTCACTTGGTGGTTTCTGAGTTGTGCTTTCGCCCGAATCCCCAGCGACACGCCTTGCCGCATCAGAGGGGCTGCCAGTGTCCGCGCACAAGTCTGGGGCACTTGAGACACCAGTCTTTAGTGCACCGACAGGAGCCCCTGGCTTGGGCCACACACGCATGCGAGGAGTTTTGGGCCAGGCCCAAAGTGGTGCGCGGACTCGCGGGCGCTAGGATTATCGGAATCAAGCTGTTACAGGCTTTCTTTCCCCAGGTCGCACATCAAACGCATGAATTGGCAGGGTGCGCGTGATGGCATCTTTATTCCCTGAAAACGCCTCTGCCACGTGTAGGACATGTGAAGCGGTAGTCGGGCAAGTGGCGATCGTGGCCTCAAAAGCCATGGTCATGGATAGGCCCGCCCCTGCATGCATTCGTGCAGCAGGGTGGTTCCCTGTTCCACTCGTGACTTGAGGGCGATTGGGCGAGAGGGGCGGTGGCTTTTGGAGCGAGGAGGGTTGGCCTCCGAGCTTTGCCCTATAAATTAGGGTGTTTGCGCGAAGGTTTTGCCCATCCATGTCACTCTCGAAGCCTTCAGCGCCTATCGCCTTGCCTTCTCTTGTTTCTTTCAGCTTTACTGGGGGCACCCGCCCCTAACCATGGTTGGGGGACGGGGTCGGCCTCCGTCGGCCGCTAGGGTAGCAAGGGGATCTCGTTTGGATCATGCCACAACTTCGGGGGCTGCAGCCAGCGACAGCCCCGTCGACCGTGGCGGGAGGGGCCGAGGACGTTGGGTCGTGGCCGAGGGAGGCGGAGTGCTACTCCAGCGTCTCCGCCTTCTCCGAGGCTTGTTCCGGTGGGAACTCACGTCGAAAGGACCCCATTGGAGTTCCTTGTCCAATTGCGAGGGTGCATCAAGACCCGGCTATAGCTAACCAGCGCCTTTGCCAAGGCGATGGAGGAAGAGAATCCCCCGATGATATGGCTACGGGTACACGGGTGCGGCAATGGCGCCGTACCGGTGGCCGTAGAGCTTCTCGGGCCTCAGCCCCTATTCCTCGGCCGTGGGTGGAAGAGATTTGCTCGTGCCAACAATCTCTGGGATGGGTATGTTCTCCGCTTCAAGATGACGGCGGACAACCTGCTCTCCATCAAGCTGTATGGGAGCTTAGGTGCGTGTCTCGGCTGATACGAAGAAAGGTCAAGCGGGACTGACGACCTTTCCTCGTCTAGGGGTGACGATAGTGACAGCGGGGACGGGTCAGATCTTCTGCGGGTTAAGCCTGTTTATGAGGATCTGACCTCGGATTGGCCGCCGGTAGCACCATCACCGTCAGCTCGTGACCCACCTCCTCCTGAGCCGAGGTCTGCACGACGGAAGAACCGATGCTGCCTCGACTTCTCGATAGCTTCTAGAGTTTGGCTCTGCCTTCCTTCCTAGCCCTGTTCTCCTGTGCGCAATGCTGGTCTAGGAGGAACCAGCCTGGGTTGCGTAGTGGGTCGTGCCGCCTTTTTTTGTCTTCTCAAACTTCACTTCCTTCGCATAGGTTGTTCCTCTTCAAAGGACAGAGTCTTTAGCTTAGGAAAACAATTCTTTGTTAGTGGTATCAAATGTATCCAGACAAATGAATGAATAGTTGCATCCTTTATTCGACTCTCATTTTGTATGATTATTTTCTTGCACTTTCCGGAAGCTTGCCGGCTTGACTTATCTTGCCGTGAGCCCTTAGAGGAGCAGATCCTCAGAAAGCTCAACAGAGGAGGTCATCATCGGCAAGACTCCTTGCTGCACTCAGTGCAACCATTTAAATCGTCGAGCGCGACTCGAGGCGAAATAAGGTGCTACGTAGCCATCCGAAACGTTGAGCAAGTTCGAAACGAGATAAGGGTGCTTTGTGGCCCCTCAAGTCATGGAACAGGCTAGAAACGGAGTCAGAGTGCACTGATCCTAGCAAGGTCCATCTGTGCGCGGGGTTCTCATACAAAAGTCGATACTTCAAAAGGATACAACTAGTCTACCAAGAGTCTGGTAAGGAATTTGATTCTGCACTTATCTCGCGCATCGCGACATTCCTAGGCACAATGTCCGAAGGTGCTGCCGGGGAGGAGTATCCATACCACCGACAAGCTGACGTTGCCTCCAACGGCCTTCTTGCCGACGAGGTTTTCGCCGGTGGTCTTTGGCAACTCTTGAGGAAAGACGCACGCTGGGGCGTAACGCTTTCTTATCTCTTTTGCAAGAGTTTTGCTGGCGGAGCCCCCGAGCAAATCTTTCTGGCGTCACATCGCTCCAAGGAGGAATGTCAGGCGAAGGGCGCGTGAAGGGGCGGTTCGGGGCCTCGGACGCTTCCTCGACGACCATGCAGCACTTCGGAGAGGTGCATCGGTTAGACTAAGCATCGGAGGCCTGGCCGAAGCCCCTTGTCACGCCCTCGGCAGCAGCGCGACATTCCAAGGAGGTGTATCGGCTGGGCGATGCGGAGCTCGAGGCTTCCGCTCCTTCCACCCGCGCTCGCATATCACCTATGGAGGCGCTATGAGCTCTTGCACGGGCAGAGCATCCACTGCTTCCTCCCACTCAGGGAAGATGCAGCAGCGAATAGGGATCCGTGGAGCCGACGAGCGGCTCGTCGGATTGGGGTGGCGCTGACGCCGGCCTGATCCCAGCGATCCCCTCCATGGCGCGCCAAAGATGTCGGTGAAGGATCGACACCTATGGGGGCCTCAACAGTCCCTTTTTGCTGGTTTGGCGGGGAGAGCGGTCGCAGCAAGAGCAGAACCAACAATCAGGGCCCGGCAAGATCTTTTTTACCCAGGTTCGGGCCGCGTGGTGTATAAAATCCTACTCCTACATGCGTTTAGTTATTCGTTTTGGGTTACTATTGATCTGTCCCTTTTTACAGCCTTTCGATTTGCCAAAAAGCCAAAAAGCCCCTACTATTGAGCCTCGTGCCTCCTTTTATAGGCAAACGGGTCACCACAGTGGCTCAGTGGGTGAACGGTGGGTTCACGGGTGAAATAGTGCCTACCAACAATTACAGTGTTACTGGCTTGTCAGAGGTGCAATAAATGCTTCGACAGACTTCCCTGACCTCGTCAGGGGGGGGGGGGTTGGACACGTACCCACACGTGGCAAGTCCAGGTGCTGCGCAGGCGTGCGGGTGGACGCATGGTGCATGCATCATCGGTGGAGGCGTTCACAGGTCGTGAGGGCGCCCTGGGCCCGCGCCTCTCCTCGGGCATTTCTCTTTCTTCTCGGCAGGGTTACCTTGCCGGGGCTCTTCCTGTTCCTCTTTGCAGGAAGGTGATGGCGTGCCGAGGCCTTGTCGGCCTTCCCGACAAGCGTGGCTTGCCGTGGCTCAGTCCTTCTTCCTCGGCGTGAGGGTCTTGCCGTGGCATTGTTTATCTCCCCGGCAGGGAACTCCTGCAGGGGTCTCTTCTTCCTTCCTAGCAAGAGAGTGCTTGCCGGGGCTTGCAATCTGCACTTGGTGGTTTGTGAGTCTCGCTTTCGCCCTAAGCCCCAGCGACACGCCTTTCCACTGCGGAGGGGCTGCCCGTGTCCTCGCACAAGTCTGGGGCACTGGAGACCCCAGTCTTTACTGCACCAACATAACCACTCTCCACTTGCCTTCCATAGACTTAGCAAGAAAAAATATCCATGCGAGATTTTTATCAACATAACCGAAAACCACACAATAGATGCACCACATCAAACATCACACCACTTTATGCTAATCAGAGTTCAAGATGCTTGCCTTTGGAGTTTGAGGAGGGTGATGTGTATCCCAAAATCTTGAAGTAGGTCTCCTCTCTCCAAAATCCTATTTTAAAAATATTTGAATTAACACACAAACATAAAACAAGACACAAAAGTTGTTTGATTTTTTTAAATAAATACGTCAATAAACTAGAGGCAATTAGAAAGAGGTAGGAAAAAGAATCAGTTGATTTGGAGTTTTCTATAAAAAGTTAGAGCCATTTTAAGTTTGTGTTTGAGTTTGTTTTTGAAAAAGAAACAGAGAAGACACGGCTCGGGGTGGAATACGCCTTCTAGAGTTGAAGACATACTCGCATGAAGGCGCTTACCTGCGAGGAAGACGCACCCACAGGCAGGCGCTACGAAGGCAACAACTTTTACTCAACGACAGGTGGGGGCCACCTGTCGGATTCATCCTGCACCTCCCGTGCGTGCATGGCAGGGACAGAGGCGAGCTCTGGCGATGCTTGCCGATGCTAGGGGGCTCTGTTCCCGAGCTAAGCACATCCGTGTGCTCAGGGATGAGAACCGCATCACCTCGAGGAGACACGGGCTGCTTGGGAGCTCGGGGCCGAGCGCTCCTTCAGCCACGGCGAACCGGGGGCTCCGGCGAATGCAGCTGCGGTCTACGGCGACTATGGCTTGAACCAGCGCTAGGAATGGGTTCAGTGAGGCTTAAAGAGGCTAGCAGGGTATGGAGAGGAGAACGGCGGGGCTCGGGCTGCGTGAATTGTGCCGGAGGCCGGCGGCAACGTTGCGGCCATAGACGAGCACAGAGAGCAGCTCACGCAGAATGCAGCGAGGGGGAGGTTTCTGAGGGCTCACGGAAGGGGCTGGTTGCCAAAAGGGGGCTCGAGGCCTCCTTTTATAGCCGGGTCGGGTCGGTTTCGCGGCGGCTCTTGGATAAGACCGACGGCGGCAGTTTCTGGCGATGCTCAGGTGTAGCAGGGTGGTCAGCAGGGGTAGCAGGGGCAGCGAGGCAGCAGGAGGATGATGCAGCCGAGGTGGTCCAGGGGCAGTTGGCGCTTGGGAGGGGCTCGGGCGTCACCGACTACTGCAGTAGAGAGGGCTCTTGCACTGTTGAGGAACTGCGCGTGCACAGGGTGGACAACTACTGGTCGGGGAGGTAGACGCGGCACGACGCGACTCTTTAACCTAGCCAAGGGCACGGGCAGGTGGGAGCGGCAACTCGGGTGCACGCATGCAAAACGCGCGCTCTGGCCACGCCTAGAGTACGCACAACACGTGCTCGACGAAATGCCAAGCCTCCCAACTGGACTCCAGTTCTTCTCAAACTCATTTGGGTTAGGCTAGAAGATATAGCAAGATGGCTGGACATGAAGGTTTGGCACGGGAAGACACTTCACAATGCAAGTTCAAGGCCATGCCAAATCTGAACATGCTCCATAGGTGCTTGATTAAATGCCTGGCGCTCCAAATGAGCTTCTATGCAACCCAAAATCTCCAATTATAGTCTCTCTAGGTGTTGGTCATGAAGGTCAGGTCAGTTGGGCAAAAGGAAAAACTTGGTAATGTAATTGTTAGAAAAAATCATTTCTAGACAGAAAGTTGAGGCTAATATCAAATGCATTAAAAATCATCCAATGGGTCTCAACTCATGGAGTTAAGGTTTTGTTAGGGTTTTACACCAGCATGCATAATCTTAAGGCAATCAGAGCAAGGAAAAACATGGTTGAAGTACAAAGTACCGAATTGGACCAAAATAGAAAAGAGTTGTTTTGCTAAAAAAAATCCCAAGCACAAGGTAAGGTTTCTGCATAAAAGTGAATCCCATGCATTACTTGACATTCCAAAAAATTTATATAATTTATGAAAGAATAAATCTAGGGGTTGTAGTACAAACTCCACTTTTGGCGAGAATAGAAAAGGAATTTTTCAAAACACTTGGATAAGTTTTTACAAAAATATGATCCAGGGACATCACGTGTCATTTACAAATTTTTGTAGAATTTTTAGAAAGATTTATATAAAGGTTGTAGTGCAAAACAAGCCCTTAAAGGAAATAAAAGTCAATTTTTAATAAAATAAACCTTTCAAAAATATTAAAATAAAATCTCCCATGAACTTCCGAGAAGAAAAGAAATGTCTTGATGCACGCACTCACGTTTCAACATAATTTTCAAAAACATTTCCTTGGGGAGGAATTTTATAAAAGGAGAAAGGAGTATTTCAAGAATCAATTGAAAACCCAGAAATCCAGATTTTAAATAAACATGGCCAAAATACTATCCCCATTTAACTAAATAAAGAGTTTAAAATGGTCTCAAGCAAGGGTCAAGCACTAAATGAACTTTCAAATGCCACTTGGAAAGAAAAGTTTTAGGAAAGAGGCTTTGAGAAGAGTCATGAAGCAAGTTATTTCTAAAAAATTTATTCTAGGCAATATTTTATTAAATAAAAATATTATTAAATTTTTGGGGTGTGACAAAGACCTCAAGAATTTTTATATCAGTACTACGTAAACAATTCAGCTTGAAAAGATGTTCGAGTAAAATAAGAGAAATTCTGCACCGGGCGTCAAAGTTTCAGTTTTTACACCGTATCAATTCTACTCATCATGCAAATCATCCTAAAGCTTTACTTTCTACAAACACTAAATAAAACATAAAACACAATTATTAGAAAGGCAATAATCATGTTATCACACACTACTAGAAAGTAAAGGAAAATTAGTAAGATAACTATTGGGTTGCCTCCCAACAAGCGTATTGTTTTACGCCCGTGGCTAGGCCTATTCCATAGTTTCAAGTGTTTTCATTCTGAATATTTAATCCATAAGTGGTCCTCATGATAGATTCAGAAGATAGTTCTATGCTCCTTCTAGGAATGTGTTCCATCCCTTTATTTAATGGGAGTTCGAACCTTATATTGCCCTCTTTCATATCAATGATCGCACCTATAGTTCCTAGGAAAGCTCTTCCAAGTATAATAGGACAAGTAGGATTGCAATCAATATCAACCACAATAAATCTAAAGTGACATTATTTTTATTTTCAATGATAAGAACATCATTAATTCTACCTAAGGTTTTCTTAATGGTAAAATCTGAAATATGAAATTTAAGGGAACATTCTTCAATATTGGTGAGACCAAGCACATCGCATAAAGCTTTAGGTATAGTTGAAACACTAGCACCAAGGTCACACAAAGCATTGCAGTCATATTTATTTTTTGTTAATTTTAATAGTAGGTTCCCACTCATCATGGAAATTTCCCAGAATAGAAACTTTAAGCTAAACTTTCTCATCATAAGCTTTTACCATGGCTTCTACTGTATGTTGAGTAAAAGCTAAATTTTGTTCATAAGCATTGGGTTAGGTAATAATGGATTAGAGAATGGAAATACATTATACTAAAAAGAAATTATCATAATTAAAGTCGTTGTAATTCAAGATAGTGGGAACATCACTAGTTAAAGTTTTGACCTCTCCAAACCCACTTTTTCAATTTTTTTCATTAGGATCATCACCCTCCAAGAAAACGGGACTCTTCTTAATTAAATTTGACTCATCTACAGTAACTTTATAATTAGTATTAAGAGAAGTAAACAAATATTCAATAGGAGAAGAACTAATCATTCTAAGGTCTTCATCATGATTTTGGTAAAAACCGGGTGGACGAGCCTTTTCGAGGAATTCTCGCTTAGCTCACAATTTAGCGGTCCTCTCCTTATCCTCACTAATTGAAACTTTGATAGATTTAATAGTCCCATTAAAATCGTGCTTAGGAGGCAAAGTTTTATTTTTAAGAGTTTCTACATCAAGAGAAATTCTATCCACATTTTAAACCAAAGTATCGACAATATGCAATTTTTCCTCTACCATATTATTGAAAACCTTTTGAGAACTAACGAAATTATTATTTGTGTTCTCAATATCAGAGGGTATCCTATTAGAATTTGTAGAAGATTTTACATAGGAATTACCATAAGAATTTTCATAGTTGTTGGAAGAATTACCAGGATACGGCCTAGGGTTGAAATTACCTCTATAAGCATTGTTGTTAAAAGTATTTCGAGAGACAAAGGTAATATCAGTAGAATCATTATTTTGTTAAATCAAGGTAGAAAAAGGAATATCATTATTATCAACATGAGAAGTTTTATTGGTAACCAGGTTCATAAGGGCATCCACTTTTTCACTCAAAGTAGCGTCCTCAACACATTTTACCTTCTTACCTGTTGGAGCTCATTCGGTATGCCACCGAGAATAGTTGACCATGATGTTGTCTAGAAGTTTCGTGGCCTCTCCTAGGGTCACCTCCATGAAGGTACGACCTGCGACAAAATCTAGAAGATTTCTATATGAAAAGTTTAGTCCCGCATAGAAATTTTGAAGAAACATCTATCAGAATCGGGGCTCCGTAGAGCCGGAAAGGTTCGAACTCTGGTTTGCGCTCGCTCTCCTACCCTATTCTACCTCACCATGTCTCGAGCTAAGGAGGATGAACAAGAACACATGCGCAGTATAACCAGGTCCAGGAAACCTTGCGGTGTAAAACCTACTCCCAATTGTCTGCATTACTTGAGGTGGAAGATGAGTACAAAGGTGGGTTCTAGCCCTAATGGATTTGATGAATCCTTGCTATGGAGGATGGGCCTCTCTTTTATACTAGCCTAGGTCCTCTTCACCCCAAAAACACACACTTGGCGAGAAGGGTTGCCACAATGCCATTTTGAAAGGGGACAACACTACAATCCGCCGTGACAAAAGTGGTCTTCGTCTGCCAAAGTTCTTCGTCGTGATGCACCGGTGGGTTAGAGGTGCCCTCCGTCCCGCCGAGCCCCTAGCCCTGGTCCTCTTGCCCCTAATGGGAAGCCTTTGGCAGTGGCTTTGGGAGCCCGCCAGGTGGCCCCGCTTCCTTAGCACGAAAGTGGAAAGCCTCCTTGTCCGTGCCCTCTAGCACTACTCTTGGGCCGCCTGCGCAGCCCTTGTCACCCATTTGAAGATGCAGGGTCGCAAGACCCTGTCTGGGCACCCTTGACGAGCCCGCCCCGCGAAGGCCTCACGGGAAGCCTCGGTACGCACCTTGGATGCACGCTGCTCCGCACGGCCCTTGGCGTCGATTCCCCAAGCCTCCCTCATAACACGAAGACCCTCGCGAGGGTCTTGCCGTCCGGCATGTTGCTAGGCCGAATTGGTCTAACGAGGGGCAGTGCGCCTAGGGCCACAGGGCGACGGCCTTGGTATTCCCCGTCCTAGGGGCCCGACAGTAGCGCCCGGGCCCGCATTGTGCTCGAGACCGCGTGATAGGAGGGGTGAAGCGATGTGGGCCCCAACCTCCTGTTGGCCAGGCTCCACGCATGGCGTCCCACCAATCGTGGGACGCCCCTTCTCCCCATGATGCCTCGATAACCTCCTCGAGCTGGCATAAAGCCTACGTGCATAGCCGGTTCATCATTGCTCTTCCTTGTCTTGTGTTGCCTCCCTATGACTTCCTTCATGCATGAGATTGTCCCCACCTGCCAAGCGACCATCACCCCCTCTCCTACAATGCCACCCCAGCTCCCTCGGGCAGGAAGAGCAAGGAAATAGCAGCGGTGGAAGTGCGCGAGGCACCGGAACCCACCCTGGGTAGGTCCATAGTGCTGAATCGTGAGGGGATCCACTAGGTCCTCCACATGATCACGACTGACTCCAATGAATGGGGGCCAACCATAATCCTGCCGCCTTCGACTCCCCTCACTCAGATGGCCACAACCTCTGTCACCTTTCATCTTTCTGTGCTCTTCCCCATCTTACTTCCCCCATTCTCAGAGTTCTTCAATGTCGTGCTCACGCATTACCAAATTCACGCGCTGCATCTTGATATGAGATCCCTTCTTCTTCTCTCATTGTTTGCCTTCCTCTGTGAGGCCTTCCTAGGTGTTCTCCCCTCGGTGGCACTGTTTCGACACTTCTTCTCTCTCCGACTCACTGCACCCTTGCGCATGATGAGGATCTCCAAGGGACCTGCAAGCTTGAAGATGATGATGTCACCGGCGAAGTCTCCGCGGTGATCTCCTCATGCGTGACCAGGATATCCAAGGGACCCGCGTCGGCTTTGCGGGGCACGCGGTCCGCGTGCGTGCTCGCCCCCCGGAAGCACGGGGCTGAGTCGCCCTTGGCACATCCATCCTCCGCCGGCAAGAGGTCTGAGGCGCGAGACTCGCCCCCCTCCTTGTGGGGGCCATGTCTCCCCTACCATCGCCGGGGCAGAGAGGAAGATGAGATTGGTCGATGTCGAAGAGTAAGTGACTCGTCTTGGCACCCCCCCCCCGCGCGTCCATCGTTCGTGCATGGCTGCTTCCCTTTTTTCATGATGTCCAGGGACGTTGCCTCGCCGGAGGCAAAGAAGAAGAAGGCGAGCGTCAAGCTGAAGGTGACTCCTGATGCACCATGGGCCCTCCCCAACGCGTCGCCGCCTGCCGATGAAGAAGGAGAGGCTTGCGAGGTGACCTCTTAGGTCTTTTTCGCGGAGCCCCCCGAGCCCCCGAAGCGACCTGAGGTGATCGTGCCGGCAACGTTGCCCGAGGGGAAGGCTCTTGAGGGCCCTCGGTCCATGGATACGCCAATGCTCGCAATCTCCGAGAAACCTTCGAAACCTCCTGTCCCTCGTGATGCTGCCTCCCTGACGATACCGCCTGCGACTGCGCTAGAGGCTCCTCAGGGGGAGACCCACAGGACTCCGGTATACATCCAGGGCATCCTGAACAATTCCTTCGATGCCCTGGGCAAGGTCGCGATCGTGATGGTGGAGGGGAGAACGAGGCCAAGGCTGCTCGCGCTGCGCATGAGGAGGCGCTGGAGGAAGCCGAATCCACTCCTCCCGCGCATGAGGAGGCGATGAAAGGAGCCGCGACGGCCGCCAAACGCTGCGAAGAGGCAGAGGGTTGCCTGAAGGCCTTCCAAGAAGAACAAGCCAAGCTAGCCGAGCAGCTTCACCTGCGGGAGGAAGAACTCCTGGCCGGCAAGACCAAGATCGCCGCCCAGGAAGAAGAGGTGTCCCAGGAAGAAACTCACGTGGACACGAAGCAGGCACGCTTGGACGAGTAGGAGAAGGAGATCGCCTCGAAGAAGACCCTTCTTGATGCCAAGGGGAAGCCCTCGCCCCGGCCAAGAAGAAGAAGGCCGCGGAGCTGGTCAGCTTCCCTGACGTTGAGCTCAGGCTTCACTCGGCGCTCCACACCCTTTTGCCGAGACGGGTTCGACGAGCCTCAAGCCACCCCAGAGGGTGGCTTCGTCGTGCTCGCGGCGGAGCTCTCCGTGGCGTTGGAGGATGTCGTCATCTAGGTGGACAAGAACTTGGAGAGTGAGTGTCGCGACCTATTTTCGGAGGCCGCAACACACGTCTTCAGTCACCGTCATCTTCGTGAGCTGGGGTTTGAATTTGACTCCGTGATCCCGCCAGTCCCTACTGAGGCCTGCGATAGCGTTGCGGAAGGTGGTGAAGGGCTGCGTGGAGGCGTTGGTGAAGAGGTTCGCCCGCATCGCAGTTCCCCCATCTCCGGATGCCGCTGAAGCCCACGGCACGGAAAAGGAAGCTACTGACGATAACGACAAGCCCCCTGAAGATGGCTCGACCGGCAGCGGCGGTTCTTCCTGATTTCTTCCACCTTCTTTTCCCCTGCAATGCACATCGTGCCTCGTGGAGGCCTCAAACTCATTTGTGTTTTCGAGAACTTGTTAAGGCTTGTAATAACCGGCTGACTGGTTCAATGTTTTCTTGGCCTCGTTTCTTTCATGTTTGCCGTTATACTCTGCGTCGGCAGGGCCCGGCCCGCGCATACCTCAACCGGCATCGAACGGACCGGATTCCAGGAGGACCCAAGAGGTGAGGGGCTAATCGTCCAGTTAGGCTCCTGAGTCGCGATGCTTAGGAGTCCTCCTTGACATGAGAGAAACCCTCAAGAGGGGAATGCGGCGAGGATTTTGAAACTTCAGAACACCTTCAGCACTCTGCGTCGGAGGGCCCGCCCCGCGCGTACCTCTGCTGCCATTGGATAGACCGGATACCAGGATGGCCCAAAGGGGGAAGGGGCTATGAGCAAAGTTAGGCCCCTGAGTTGCTATGCTCAGGAGTCCCCCTTGACGTACGAGCGACTCCAATGTCCTTCCTAAGAAACTGACAATTTGAGACTCCTGAACTCCTTCGGCACTCAGCGTTGGAAGCGCCAGCCCCGCGCGTACCTCCGCCGCTGTTGGACCGCCTGGGCGGCCCAAGAGGGAAGG
Organism: Hordeum vulgare subsp. vulgare; assembly: GCF_904849725.1. Classification (NCBI taxonomy): domain Eukaryota; kingdom Viridiplantae; phylum Streptophyta; class Magnoliopsida; order Poales; family Poaceae; genus Hordeum; species Hordeum vulgare. Next base: position 261,023,283 of record NC_058523.1, on the reverse strand, counting down.
GGCTACGGGCGCAATTCAGGCTCCTGAGTCGAGATGCTCAGGAGTCCAGCTTGACGTACGAGTGAATCAAGCGTTCTCCCTAAGAGATTTTAATTGGCTTGTTGAGCGCACTAGGCTATGCGTCGGCAGGGCCCGGCCCGTGCATATCTCCACCGCTGTTGAACCGACCGGATTCCAGGACGGCCCATGAGGGAAGGAGCTACGAGCATAGTTAGGCCCCTGAGTCGATATGCTCAGGGGTCCCCCTTGACGTACGAGCGGCTCTGTACCTCTAGTTGTCCGTCGCCCGCACTCGGTGTGGGAGTAGTTGTAGGTGGACTGGGTTGACTTCCTGGCCAGCTTTGGGCATAGTCATTGTGGACTATGTTGATTTCCTTGCCAGCTGAGGGATAGTCATTGGTGGAATGTATTGATTTCCTTGCCAGCTCCGGGCATAGTCATTGGTGGATTGTGTTGATTTCCTTGCCAGCTGCGGGCATAGTCATTGGCGTACTGAGTTGATTGCCTCTGTGTTCTCCCCAGCAAGGAGCGTAGGGCTGCCACAAGGCGTGGGAGGTACCCCTCCGTGTCCTCTGGGGGTCCCGGGCGTATACAGCTGCAGCTTGTTATTACGTGAGAGTGTCATGGTCTTCTCGCCAACATGGACCATAGGGCTACCACTAGGCATGGAGGGACCACTCCGTGTCCTCGGGGGCCCCAGGCGTATACAGCCACAACTCTTTATTACGTGAGAGTGTCACGGGGGGTGGGTTTGTATCTAGGAGGTCGCAAGGACGCTTTGGCCTCGCAAGTGTCCCTACCCCAGAGGCATAGGCGCCTGATTCCTTTTGGGGCATTGGTAAACCCTACTAACTTCTTCTCCTTCAAGAGTGAGGTAGGGCGTCTACTGCCCCAGGAGGCCTGCAAGGATAAGCTTTGGCCGGAGTGCCCAAGCGGGGGGGGGGGGAGGGGACTGCCCAAAGATGCAAGCAAGGTAGAACATTATGGTTCGAAGTGGGTACCATTGAAACAACCGAAGGATGCGTAAATGAAAGTGGCGGTTGGGGAGTGCCCTGAACTGCTGGAGGCACATGGCCCTGTGGGCGCCCTCGGACAAAGTGAGCCAAAAAGTTACCTCGCGGCAGCCAACAAAAAGTCACCTGGCAGCCATGCCGCTGAAGGGCCGAGGGCGACGTCGTCGCCCACTCTCCTGCTTCCACAATCGCGACCCTCACGGGTCTGCCATCCCCCGAGGCTCGGGACCTTCGCTTCGCCTGTAACACCCTGTGTTTAGCTCCCTGACTAATTAGCTTATTTCAAAAATTAGGACCAATTTAAAAATTTTGTGAATGCTTGTGATGCTTGAATTGACTATTGGTTGCCTGCTTGCTGGAATGCTTGTGTTGATCCCCAATGATTCTTGCTACCCTCAAACTCACCTCCTCATCCCATGTTCTCCTGCCTAATGATCATGCCATGTGTTTAGGACAAATATCTATTTTTACCAAATATTATTTTTACCAAAAAGCATTTCTTTGAATTGAACTTTCAAACCCGTGAGATGAGGTTTGTACTACAAGTCCTCAAATTAGGGAATTTATTTTGCACCAATTATTTTATTTAAAACATATTATCAAAATGTCTTCCAAAAACAACAATATTATTATTTTAGAAGTTATTTTATTATTTTATTTAAATGCCTTTCCGTGAGGCCAGAAATGGTTTCTTATGAAGGAAAGTTATTTTTATTGCTTTCAAAATGCTTAAGAAAGTTTAGGGAAACTGAGAGGATATATTTATTTCATATATATGAGTTTAAACACATGGTCATGTTCAAAATACTGGGAAAACCCCTCCAAAACCCTTCCTGCCTATTTCAACCTTTTGAAATATTTCTACTAGAAATATTCTCAATAAATTCCAGTAAACTTTCAGCATGTCATCTATGATATGTTTGATGATCGTGCCAAGTTTCATCCCAATCCAAGTTGATTTGACTCCCCAAATCATTCTAAAACTCTATTTGTCCAGATTCAAATTTGAGCAACACTACATTGTGAAGTGTCTTCAATTGTGCTAAAATTTGGTGGAAATGTTCTAATACTCCAATAATGCATCCACACCAGGTGGTGCATCAAGGAAAATAGAGGAACTTGTCTCAAGCCCCTCAAAACCCTCTTTGTTGATTTCTGACTTTGGGAAACTTTACATTACAAAGTTTCTCCAATTGACCTCAAACTTTTTGTGCAAGCCTTTATGCTCAAATAATGCCCCTACACAAAATATTGGATTTCTGGGAATTTATTTGAATAGGGTTGTAAGCAGAAAGCCATTTCTGCCCATGTTAGGGGTTTTCCAAGTCTACATTGGAAAACTTCTCCAACAAATCCCAAATTTGGTGTGCAAGCTTATTTTCATCTATTATTTGATCGTGTTAAGTTTCATAGCCATTGGAATCCATCTGGTAGCCCAACCGCAGATCAAACACCATGTGTGCACTCACTAAATTGGCTTCTTTGACCCCTTCCACTCTTATCCTTGAACTCAACTTTCTAACACAACTACCTCTAGTTACATTTTACCTCCAGTAACATCCCCATGGCCACTGGTTAATTATTGGAGAGAGACCCTATGTAACTATCTCTCATTTTACCCTTGGAATCACTATTTTTCCCCTCTTGCCTCTCTTTTGCTTAAGCCAAAGCCCCCCATCTCTTTACAGAGGGTATCTAGCACTCCAAGGTATTGTTTCAAGCCAAGAGGTGGAATGCTCATGTGGAGAAAATGAGCAGCACATCCTCAAGTTGATTTATGGCTGAAAGGTAGCTGTGTACAGCAAGTGCTAGCTACACTTCTTTGCTTGAGCTGAAATTTTGCAGATGTGTAGTCCTTCCATACCAGATGGTCCAAGACATGGTTTCACCTCCCATACCAGCCTGTAAAAACCACTTGTATCAGCCCCTAGTTTCCTGCTGAAATGTTTACCTCAGTCAACAGCCGTTCAAATCAAGTCCACTTGAAGCCAAACTCCTTAGTCACCTTCCAGATGGCATGCCCCACCTCCCAAACATATTTGACTGGTCATTAGGACCCTATTGGCACTCGTGTCGTGGTGACCACCACCCTGGACTGCAATATGGGTTCTCTGTACTTTGTTGCTTTCCTCCAGTCCATTTCTTGCTGAACCAAGATGCACAGTGTGTCTCGAAGCCTTCCTTTGACCATTCCAAGCATTCCTCCCTCCGCGCCCCCTCTCCTCCCTCGGCGCCACGCGCCCGAGTCCATGGAAGTCGGCGGCCTCCCTCATGGCCACCCTGCCGGCATCGTTGTCGCCCCTCCCCACTAGCGCGTGGGGCCTGGTCGGGCGCGGCGCGGCCGCCCGTGCCCGCTAGTGTGTCGGGACTCGCCGGGGATGGCCAGAGGAGCAGGAGCCGGCGCGCCCTCGAGCCCCTGCGCCTCCCTTGCGTGAGCGGGAGGTGGGAGATGCATCAGACAAGCGGGAGCCCCCGTCAGCCTCACGTCGGTCGGGCCCCGGGATAAGTGGCCGCGCCTACCCAAGATGTTGCCTCCCTGCGAGGAACACGTATTCCTCGGAATAAGCCTTCGGCGTCACCAGCCCCTCGAGGCTGAGGGAGCTGGGCCGGCCCGAGGCCTACCCAACGCCCTGAGCGTAAGATGCATGATATTGTTATCCTTCGCTTTCATTGTTCATATCATGGGCTGTTTGCGAATACATTCAAAGTACTCATTGGCTTGCCACTGGTTATTTCATTGACGAGGTATGAAAGAACAGGATATGGTGAAGATTAACTCGATGACGTTCTTGCGAGCTAGGACGCTTCCAAGTCAGAATGCATGTAGGTTAAGGCTGATGGCATGGGTTCATGCTTTCAACCAATAATTCCGCTATTGGTCCAATTTGGAGTGTTGGCCTTTAAGGCCTATATATGTAAGACTCGACCGAGGTTTTCATTTACGGTATCAAACGGTATGTATGGATGTAAGACTCTTTTATTCAGTATCTGTGTTCGGTGAGCATTGATCTCTGGGATCACTGAGCACGGCGATCCGACTATTAAGTCGGGGTCCCGCATGGTCCGAGCATCTACTCCTCTTCTTCACAACGCCCCAGCAGGCAAGGCATGAGCATGGCCTGCCAGAGACGCTGGTAGGTAGCAGCCGTGTTCCCCAACTCGAAGGGCATGAGGGTGCCAGCTCCCGGGCACACCCACCGATGGCAGCTCACGCGGGCCAGAAGAGGCCTTGAGTCGCGGCTTTGTCGATTGCGAGCGCGTTGACGCAGATGGAGGGCCGATCGACCGTGCCGATGATGGCAACTGTGATTGGTGATGCTGGGCATTCCCCGCCTCACACGACCTGGGCCTCTCGAAGTTCATGGATTTCTCTGATGACGGACTCATGGGAGCTCGGCGGCCGCTCGTCGGAGTGCACCCTCGGGTTGTGCTCGAGCACCACCCTCGCCTCACTGGTCAGGCCGGGAATCTCCCTGGTGGAAGCCCCAGGCCTGAACCAATGGGTGCGTCAAGCGCGCCTTCCTATGCGATGGGAGGCATGACCCCGTCCCAGGGCACGGGGCCCGAAGTCCCAAGGAGCTCCATGAGGAGGAGTTGCTTCTTCTTCTTGCGTGGGTCCTCGCGAGGTGGCTCATCTTCTTCGTCGTTCAAGCGTTCCGCCGCCGTGGCGCGGTAGGTGTGCTCGAGCGACAAACGACATCCTTCTCGTTGCAGGCGATGGTGATGACGCTGCCGCTCCCTGGCATCTTGAGGATGTTGTAGCCATGGTGGGTCACTGCCATGAACTTGGCGAGAGTCGGGTACCCAAGGATCTTGTTGTACGGCAGGTGGATGTGCGCGACATCAAAGATGATGATCTCAGTGTGGTAGTTCTTGCGCTCTCTGAAGGTGACTGGAAGACGCACCTGCCCTATGGGCACGGTGGACCCTTCCGTGACTCCCGAGAAGGGCTTGGTCGGCATGAGCTATTTGTATGGCAGTTGGAGTGTCTCGAAGGTCTCAATCGAGAGGACGTTGCGCCTTGCTCCACTATCAATAAGGGTCTTGGTTGCGAGTACGTTGCTGATGGTCGGGGTGCACATCATGGGGAGCTTGCCGGCCATGAACAAGCACCTGAGATGATCACTTGGGTCGAAGGTGATGGTGGTCTGGGAGCAGTTGAGGGGGCGCATCACATCAGGCTTCGGGAGAGACACATTCACCTCCCGGGCGAACTGCTTGAAGGCGCGGTTCTAGGCCGGGATATGGGCGTCGCCGAGAATGGAGGCCACTGCCCTGACCTCATAGAAGCCCCCAGCCCCATCATTCTGCATGTCTTCATCCCTCCTTCTGGGTGGCAGAGGCAGCCCAGCCTCACAAGGCTGACCGCGTCGTCGCCCCTCATGAAGGTCATCGCTCCAGCGGTCCTCCTGAGGCTGGCCGCACCAACGGTCTTCACGAGGCTGTTCATGCCACTCCTGATGTGGCTCCCGATCATCCCGACGCCCTCCACTCCGACCACCGTCGCGTGTGGGGCCTCTGTCTCCCCATTCGGGGCACCCGCTAACGTGCTCGGCATGGACCAGTCAAAGCTCGTGGCACTTGGAGGTATCGTGGCCGCTGGGGCAATGGAAGATGCACGTTGGCCCCCCTCCTGACGAACACTATCCCCCTCAGTCGTGCTTCGCCTCAGGCTCGGCTGCGAGCACCGCCAGAGCCTTGCGCTTCTTCTCCTTGGACTTGGTCTTCTTGTCTTCTAGTTCCACCACCTGAGGCCCGAGGAACGACATGCGACCTTCTTCAGCCCTGGCGCACTTGTTTGCCAGGTTGAACATTTCCAGTGCAGTGCTTATTTCATCACTCATGGCAAGCTCCTCCTTCATCTTGAGGTCGGTGACTCCATCGGAGAAGGCCGAGACGATGACCTCGTTCGACGCCTTCTGGATTGTCGGTGAAGGATCGACACCTATGGGGGCCTCAAAGGTCCCCTTTTGCTGGTTTGGCGGGGAGAGGGCTCGCGGCAAGAGCAGAACCAATAGTCATGGCCCGACAAGGTCTTTTTTACCCAGGTTCGGGCCGCGTGGTGCGTAAAACCCTACTCCTGCATGTGTTTAGTTATTCATTTTAGGTTATTGTAGATATGTCCCTCTTACAACCTTTGGATTGGTCAAAAAGCCAAAAATCCCTTACTACTGAGCCTCGGGCCTCCTTTTATAGGCGAAGGGGTCACCACAGTGGAACAGCGCCGACCGACGGTTACAGTGCTACTGTGGTGCATTAAATGCTTCGATAGACTTCCCTGACCTTGTGAGGGGGGTTGGACATGTACGCACACGTGGCAACTTCGGGGTGTTGCACTAGCGTGTGGGCGGACGCGCGGTCCATGCATCGGCGGTGGCGTGTTCGTCGGTGGAGGCGTTCTCAGGTCGCGAAGGCGCCCTCGGCCTGCGCCTCTCCTCGGGCCTTTTCTTCCTTCTCGGAAGGGTTACCTTGCCGGGGGCTCTTCTTTTTCCTCTCGGCAGGGTGGTGATGGCCTGCCGAGGCCTTGTCAATCTTCCCGGCAAGGATGGCTTGGCGGGGCTCAGTCCTTCTTTCTTGGCAGGAGGGTCTCACCATGGCATTGTCTATCTCCTCGGCAGGGAGCTCCTGCCTGGGTCTCTTCTATTTTCCCGGCAAGCGAGTGCTTTCCGGGGCTTGCAATTTGCACTTGGCGGCTTCTGAGTCTTGCTTCCGCATTAAGCTCCAGCGACGCGCCTTGCCGCAGCAGAGGGGCTGCCGGTGTCCGCGCACTAGTCCGGGGTACTGGAGACCCCAGACTTTAGTGCTGTGTAAGGGATCTTGAGGCGCTTGGCCGTGAAGCGTTGTATGAACTTGTGCAGGGTCTCCCCTCCTCCTACTTCATGCACCGCAGGTCGTTCACGGTGGGAGCTCAGTCGCGAGTGCCCTGGAAGTTGGTGATGAAGCGTTAGCGTAGATCATCCCACGAGGTGATGGACACCCTTGGGAGGATGAGGAGCCAAGAGAGTCCGCCGCTCTTGAGCGCCATGGGGAACCAACACGCCATGACCTTATCTCCACCTCCTGCCGCCCTGATACTCATCGTGTAGAGTTGCAGGAACTCGGCCGGGTCCAGGGTGCCGTCGTAGCGCGGGGGTAGGTCGGGCTTGAACTTACAGGGCCACACAATTGGGTAGAGCTCAGGGGCGATGGTGAGGCACCCCACCGCCCTAACGGGTGCGGTGCACGCGATGGCGACCTGCTCCTGTTGCTCCAATGGGTCTGCTTCGAGTGGGGCACGCTCGCGGCGCGAGATTTGCAGCGCAGGGAGTGTGTGCGCGTCTGCGTGTGGCCGAGGAACCACTGACAACATGCTTCATCTCCTGGCCTCGCCCTAGGTTCGCGAGGCCGGTCGCGGGGACGCGCTTCCTGGCTGGGATCGGGATGCGCGCCATGCCGTGGAGGTGGGGGTGGAGCGTCTTGCTCCTCGTCGTTTGCCAGGGTTGGTTGGGTTGAAATGAGCAGGAGAGCACCGCAGGATCACTGACAGTAGCAATGAGCTCCTCGATGCACTGGTGCCAATCGTTGTGTCGGTCAGGGGTTGGTCAGTAGCGGAGCAGCTCGTTGTCCATGCAAAGCGCGTGCCGGCCATGCAACATCTTAAGCCGGGCGCGCGAGGCCGACCTGAAAGCCCGAATGAGCCACGGAGTAACAGTGCGACCGTCGGGCTGCTCTATAGCCGGCTGGGAGGAACCTTAATGTTCTTGAACGACGGGGCCCGTGGCGGCGTTCACCATGGGCGATGATAACCGGTGCGTGCCAACAGGGCCCACGGGCGCCGTCAGAGCAACGCGGGTGGCGGGAAGCTTGGTGAAGGCAGAGCTTGGAGGAAACCTTGACACGCCCCCTACCTGGCGCGCAAAATGTCGGATTTCGGGCTCCGAAAAACCCAAATGATTCGAACTCAGGGGCGTGTACGAAGATCTCTCGCGGACTCACCTCACCTAACTCGCTACTCGCTTTGTATGGCATAGAACTCACTCGATGGTGAGGAAGACGCAGAACACACCAGTTTACCCAGGTTCAGGCCATTGGGAATCGTAGTACCCTACTCCTGCTTTGGTGGATTGCCTCTCGTGGGGGTTGGTGGATGAACTAATATAGTGTTCAAGGGCCTCCGGAGGCTGGGTGGCCTTTGTGTGGTGCTAGTGGGCGAATGAATGGATCGGCCCCCTATGAAGTAACCTACTCTCTCTATATATAGTGGCAGCCCTGGTCCTCGTCCCTTGTCATTTCGGCGGGAAGGGATCCCACAAGGGCCAATTTTGAAGGGGACCAGGGGAACATGCTCCCCTGCCCAAAAGTGGTCTTTGCCTCAAAGTGGTTGCCAGCGCTGCAGGGACGGGTCCAAGGATCACGCCTGTCCTGCTGGCGGGTGACGATGGCCTCGTTGCACCAAAAAGGAAACCTTTGGAAGATGCCTTGGGAACCCCGGTTCGTCCTCGCCCCCTTTGCACTAAAGGGGAAACTACCCCGTCATGTTCTCTGCTGCTCGCATGTCCTTCCTCCGCGTCATCCTTGACTCCTGAGGCCGGGTATCGCCCTAGAATATCCGTCGCCCCGGAGGGGTCCTGATGAGGCACCCTGCGGGTCTTGATGCTATTCCTCCTTGTGATGCTTGCCCCGTTGTGAGGACCTTGTCTTGAGTGGTGTCGTGCCCGACTGTGCTTGCTTGATGAAGTGGGCCAGCCCCGGGCCACATGCAGGCAGGTCTGGGTACCGCATTCCCAAAACACCGACAATAACCTCGTCGGTCAGGGGGTGCAGAGGGGCATGCGATTGATGATGACGATGATCGAGCCGAAGCACACGATAACGACGATGGCAACGAGATAAACGCTTCCCTCTAGGCTTCCCTGAGCCCCATGTCCATGCCATCTTGTAGTACTACCGAGGTGTGACGCGAGCAGCTTTTGTTTCAAACTCCATGTTTCCACATGAATATTTTGTTTTGTGTGGCTTCTTTTGGTGCTATTCCATACCTTTTATTATCAAAATACAGCCCGTATGCGGAGCTTAGGTGTCGCAGGGAACTAGGCTGCAATCGCCTGGTTAGGACCCAGCGGCAAGGATGGCCGCAGCGGGTCGGGGCCCTCCCGAGGTGGTATGCCTGATAAGCCGTCTTGTGTCGAATGTCGTGCTTTCTCACACATGGGGTGATATGCCTTGGGGGCATGACGCACGCTCGTCGACTCCCTCTTGCACATCGTACGAGAGAATTAGGCACTTGAGGCTTTGGTGAGGTGGTGCATGCGGTAACAGGCCTGTGGACAAAGCCTGCATCTCAGGCATGGGCACCATACCCCAGCCCCCTCTCATGTGACATTCAAGAGGCAGGTGCCCAGCGTGCTCGGTGAGAAGAGAGAAAACGAATGAAACTCCGGGAAAACCAGAAGTCGGAGATCTTTATTAAACCCATAGAGGAACTTGTGTACAAGCCAAAAAGGGGAGGTGCGGCTGCTGTGTCCAGCACGGGTCAGCTTGGTGAGCTTGCCAGGGCTGGCCCACTTCATCAACCATAAACCAACAGGCCCGGCACCACCCGAGACAAGGCTCTCGTGAGGAGCCAAGCTTCACGAGGAGGAACTACATCAAGGCCCGCAGGGGGCCTCCTCAGGACCCCTCTGGAGCAGCAGACATTCCGAGGCGAGACCCGGCCTTAGGAGTCAAGGATGACACGGAGGGAGGACAGGCCAGCAGCAGACGGCAGGGCGGTGCACTTTCCCCTTTAGCGCAAAGGGGACAAGTACGCACGCCGGTTTCCAAAGCATCTCCAAATAGTTTCCATTCTGGTGCAACAAGGCCGCCGCCGCCCGCCGGTAGGACGGACATCATCCCTGGACCCTTCCCTGCAGTGCTGGTAGCCATTTGGCAGGCGAAGACCACTTATGCATAGGGGAAGCATATTCCCCTATCCCCCCTTGGAAATTGGTCGTTGCGGGATCCCTTCCCGCCGAAACGATAAGGGAAGAGGACCGGGGCTGCCACCATATATAGAGGGGAAGGTTACTTTGTAGAGGGGACGAGATTTATTCATTCGCACACCAACAACTCAAAATGGCCACCCAGCCTGTGGAGGCTCTCGAACACTGTACGAGTTCATCCACCAACCTCGACGAGAGGCAAGCCACTAAAGCAGGAGTAGGGTATTACACTTCTCAGCGGCCCGAACCTGGGTAAACTGTCGTGTTTTGTGTCTTCCTCACCATCGAGTTAGTTCTCTGCCAACCTCATCGATTAGCAAGTTAGGTGAGGCGAGCCCACGAGAGATCTTCGTACACGCCGCTGAATTCGAATCTTTAAGGTTTTGAGGAGCCCGAAATCCGATATTTGGCGCGCTGGGTAGGGGGCGTTTCAAGGTCTTCTCCGTGCTTCGTATTCCCTAAGCCCCGCTGATCCGATGACCGGCACGGAACAAGCTTCTTCGAGCCTCGTCGAGCTAGCTTCCAACCGACATACCACAGCGGCCGCAACGCGTACCGGCGTTGTGGTACGAGGAGGCTCGTACCAGATCGTCAACATCACCTCCACCGTCGCAACTACCCGCGCCACCCAGGCTCAAGGTGACTGGGCGGCGCCCCTTGCATCCACGACGCGCCGCATCAACTTGGGGTACCTCGACGCGCACGACGCACTTTAGATGGCGAGTGATATGCTCCGCTTTCGACCGATGCAAGGGGGCTTCGATGCCTGGGCGGACCACATCACGGAGTTGGTCGCCATGGCCAAGAAGGCCATCCAACCCCACACTTTTTCAAGGCTGGAGGCACCAGGCATCGGGGGCTCGCACCTCGTGTCGGCCCCCGGACCTACAAGCGACGGGGCCACTCCTGCGCTGGGCGGAGCCGATAGACACGTGCCGCATGCTGCCCTCCTCCTCCTCCAGATTCCGACGGTCGGCCTCGAGGGGCAGCATGCCGGCAACCACCAGGGGCGCGGAGAGAACGGCAGGACGTTCGATGCACACACAGGCGCGCATCACCAAGACCATGTCGGCCCCCGACAACCCGGGGTGGCCAGACAGGAGCGCTCCCTCAGGCGCAGCCAGCAGAAGGAGGAGGCATCGGTGCGGGCGATCTACGGCAATGGAGACACGCCAGGATACCAAGGGGGTAGTCTGCACAGGCAACGTCGGGAACCCCGAACCAGAGCAACAGAAACAAGCGACTTCGTGCGGAGGCCCATCGCAAGATGAACTCCGAGCAGCGAGGCCGCGGGGACCTCCCCACACCACAGAGAGGGACCACCACCTCGCGCGGCTGAACGGCTTTGGAGGTCGATCGAACGCCAACATGAAGCCTTACGTATCGTGTTATGTAACACCACCTGACCCTCTTGTCGAGGAAGAGCCTCACGCATGCAGGCCAAGCGCCAGTCCTCCTCAGGGGGTCCCCCTTGAGCTGCACCCTAGGGGTCCCAATGGTGGAGCACTGTGCCCAAGAGGCGCAGGCAGGGATTCGCCCCCAAGCCGCGCAGCATGACGCCAGCCTCCGCACCCGCAGAGGGACCACGAGGAACCAGGTCCCCGACCTAAGGAGGATGAGTCGAAAAAGCAATGAGACACAAGTGGCGCGGGTCACCCGCGGCAAATACGATGCTGGTGCGGGCGCCGAGGGTCGGGCCTCACGAGATGCCCCTCAGGCGCGAAGAAACTATGCGAGGTAATTCTCTAGGTCCACTTTTCTAGGGGGTTTCTGCTGGTCGCATGAACCTCAAGTGTACAGGGCACACATCTTCCCATCATATCATTTACGCATACTTCCATAAGTTCTGTGACATCCATTCAACGATCTAACATCTTACCTTGCTTGCATCATTGGGCAATCTACCCCCCGCTCGGAGGCTCCGAGCGGTGCGCGCCGCCCCGTCGTGGGACCTGTGGAGGCCCTACGGCTTTCCAGGGCCATAATCAACATGATGAAATGGGGGGCGCTTGAGCATCAAAAGGGGGCTCCTGAGCATCGAGCCTCAGGCGCCTTACCGGTCATAAGGCCACCTTCCACCCGATACGATCCACAGACATTCAGTATTTATCAGGGGTGGCAGGGCTTGACCCCGTAGCTGCGTTCGTTCATTCAGTCGCAAGCATCGGTGGTAGGGAAATGTGCGGGACTCGGTCTTGGCGACGCAGAGCCGCTCGAACGTCAAAGGGGGCTCCTGAGCATCGCGCCTTAGGAGCCTTACCGGTCACAAAGCCACTTGGACACCCTGTTGCCGTCGAGGCACATTCGGTCACCATCACGGGTGTGAGTGCCTTGCCCCGTGAGGCGCATCACGACGGCAGGGAAATGTGTGGGACTAGGACCTGCCGACGTATAGCAATAGAAAAGCCCTCAACAAGCCTCAGGAGAATCAGGAAACATCACGGAGCCGGAGCGCCCCCGCATTCGCCCTACAATCCCCGTGGGACCTGCTTCAACCCGTGGCGCCTCTGCATCGTCCTTCAATCCTTCCGGAACCTATTTCATCCCGTGACACTCTCACATAATAATTAGTCGAGGCTGTATACGCCCAAGTCCCACCGAGGACGCGGAGAGGTCCCTCCCACACCTAGTGGCAGCGCTACGCTCCGCGTTGGGGAGAAGACGGAGGAAATCAACACAGTCCACCAATGACTCAGGGGAATCAGGCGCCTATTCCTCGGGGGTAGGGACATTCGCGAGGCCAAAGCTTTCTCGCGACCTCCCAGATACACCCCCACCGTGACACTCTCACGTAATAACGAGCCGAGGCTGTATACGCTCGGGCCCCCTGAGGACGTGGAGGGGTCCCTCCCATGCCTAGTGGCAGCCTTACGCTCCGCACGGGGGAGAAGACGGAGGCAATCGGCTAAGTCTGCCAATGACTATGCCCGTAGCTGGCAAGGAAATCAACATATTCCAACAATGACTATGCCAACCCGGGTGATGAAGGCGGCGTTTGCTTGCTTCTCCTGGATTTCGAATTATCCTGTGCTGGACTTAAGTTTGCCGATTTTAAAAGCTGATGTTTGAGAAACAAAAAGGGAGGGGATTTTCTGTTGCGCTTTCTCGTTTCGCCGGCTTCGAAGCCTCTTTTTCTGGCTGACATTTTCCGAGGAGCTGAATGCTCTGCACCACCCCTAAGGACCAAGGAGCGTGAAAGCAAGGACTTGTCATCCTAGGGGTAAACATTTTCAGTAGTCGACCCCTGCTTGCGGGTCCGGATCGAAGCATGTTACCACCGGAAAGAGTCTAGGGGGCCTCTGGGTGCCATGGGGCGATGACCAAAGGGTCTCCATCCCGTCCCACCGACAAAGCAGTAGCTACTCAAGAGGATATGCGGAAGGGGCCGGCGCGAACCTATAAGTTAACTACCCCGCGGGCCCAGACGGGGGCGATTTGGTTTCACGTCGAACCAAGAACGAATTAATAACACGCGTACTAACGAAAGGATGCGGGGACGAAGTTCTAAGTTGCGGAAAGGAACGAGGCCATCGACCGAGCGTGCAGCGGCACTAACGATGCCTCGGAAGGATGGGACCTCCTGAGGGGCCTAGATGCCGTTGCCCCCAAGCAATGGGTGGGTTAGCGACAGGCCCTATGCAAGGAAACCAAGTCGCAACGACTACGCAAGCCATAGATTCAAGAGCAAAAGGAAAAAGGGAGAACGGCGAAGGTAACATGCAAAAGTATAATGCCCGATAGGGCAGAGTTCGTGGTCCAATATTACAGGGGCAGGAAAACAGAAGCTGGGATAGAGGCCGTCGTCACCAGCCTTGGCCCCGGCAAACTCGGCGTCGGAACGCTCCTCCTCGCTGGAGACGGGCACCTAGACGTACTGCTCAACCAGGGCGTCTACATGCGAGCGCACTTCATCCCGGAAAAGACGCCGGAACTCAGCGGGCACTGGCTCGACGACGCGTTCCAGATGAAGTTGCGGTACGAGGCGACGCAGGATGGAGAAGAGGAGCATCAAGGCACGGCCCAGAAGCTCACGCGTGTCGGAAGCGTTGTCCTCCTCCAGGCAGGAGATGCCGGCCTCCAGCATCTCCACCACCTTCTGGAAGAAGGAGAGGTAGCCCCTGTCGCTGCTCACCATCGGCAGCACCGGGGAATCCCCGACGAATCGGTTCGCCGCGCCTCCCGCCCGGCCGTTGTTGCCTGCGAATTGCTTGGCACGCTGCGACGCCATCATCCAGACGTACGCCGCCTCATCCTGGGCGGCCTAAACTTTGTCGGCCAGCGACGCCTACTCCGCCTTGGCCTCCTCTTCACCCTGGCGGGCGGCTTGGAGGGCGGCCTCCGCACTCTCGAGCTGAGCCCGCAACCCCTTCGCCTCCTCCTGAAGCTCGTTGAGCTTGAGCTTCTTAGCCACAGGCGCTCTGGAGAAAAGGGAAGTTTTTCTCGACGGAACAAAGGAAGCAAGGAGGAAGCTCAAGATCGCAGTGCCTCCCCCTTGCCCCCTTGCCAGGGGTGGAACAAAAGAAGCGTTGTGGGAGCTCGAGCGTTGCACGCCCCTCGGGTGCCGCAGGGTGGGCCAGCAGGTGCATTGCCGCCCACGTCGCCTCGCCTGACAACCGAGGCATCACCACCGTTAGGGCCGTTGGACGTGGGCTAGCCGTGTCGCTCCCATTGAATGAGCAACAATGATGGACGACTCGATTCTCGGAGATCATGCCATCGTGGTCTGGGGCACCCCGAACGCCTCGACGAGCGAGAGCATCGCTGCATGGCGGATGGACACATGTGTCGCCTGTCCCGCTGGCAATTAGGGCCCGCGACGCTTCAGGACGCCCTCAAGGCTTCATGGAGAAGCCAGCAAAGGCGCGCCTTAGGCCCATGGGCTACCATTAGTGTTCTAGGAATGGGGGTACCCACACCTGTCTGCCCGCGGCCCAGGGCTGGCCTACTTCATCAACCAAAAACCAACAGGCCCGACACCACCCGAGACAAGGCTCTTGCGAGGAGCCAAGCCTCGCGAGGAGGAACAACATCAAGACCCGCAGGGGGGCTCCTCAGGACATTCCGAGGCGAGACCCGGCCTCAGGAGTCAAGGATGACGCGAAGGGAGGAAAGACGAGAAGCAGAAGGTAGGGTGGTGCAGTTCCCCCTTTAGCGCAAAGGGGGCAAGGACGCACGCAGGTTTCCAAACCATCTACCAAAGGGTTCCATTCTGGTGCAACAAGGCCACCGCCGCTTGCCAGCAGTACTGACGTCATCCCTCGACCCGTCCTTGCACCACTAGCAGCCACTTTGCCGGCGAAGACCACTTTTGGACAGGGGAAGCATGTTCCCCTATCCCCCCTTGGAAATTGTCCTTCGTGGGATCCCTACCCGCCGAAACGATAAGGGAAGAGGATCGGGGCCGCCACTATATATAGAGGGTAGGTTACTTCGTAGAGGGTGACGAAATTCATTCATTCGCACACCGACACCTCAAAAAGGCCACCCAGCCTCCGGCGGCTCTCAAACACTGTATGAATTCATCCATCAACCTCCACGAGATGCAATCAACCAAAGAAGGAGTAGGGTACTACGCTTCTCAGCGGCCCGAACCTGGGTAAACTGTCGTGTTTTGTGTCTTCCTCACCATTGAGTGATTTCTCTGCCATCCTCATCGAGTAGCGAGTTAGGTGACACGAGCACACGAGAGATCTTCGTACATGCCCCCGAGTTCGGATCTTTTGTGTTTTGTGGAGCCCAAAATCTGACAGAAAGGAAGAAAAGCAGTTGTCGTATCCAGCACGGGTCAACCTTGAAAGAAATGTGACTACCGTATCCAGCACGGATCAGCCTAAAAGAATTGACATTGTCGTGTCCCGCACGGATTAGCATGGGATTAGGGCTTCCACTTGGGAGTGGGCATAGTCGCCGTTCGACACTCATTCCACCAGCGCAGAGCATAGGGACTTCCACTTGGGTGTGGTTGGAAGCCCTCCACTGAGGCCACGACGCGGCTCGTTCTGGGGATCCACTTAGGAGGCTCCGGGCATATACAACTGTCGGCGATTCTAGCTCGACACCTATGAGAATCAGTGTGATATCCTTGTGATCGTAGGGCGGGGAAAGACAATGTCAAGAGCAGATCTAACGATCAACACCCGGCAAGCCTTTTTACCCAGGTTCGTGCAGCTTACGTGTAAAATCCTACGTCCTACTCGTATCATCATATTAAGCGTTATGTTCTTCGTTAAAGTGATGATAACCGTCTTCTTGGCCAATCTCCAAAGAGTCTAACCCCTTGTGAATGAGCTAAGGGCCTCCTTTTATAGGCAAAGAGGTCACCTATAGTGCTCAATGGGAGGTTCAAGAGAAGTTACAATGAACCTAGAGCGGTGCTTATCCATCTAGCATTGTCAGGTGCATTAAATGCACGTCTTGTCCTTGTCAGCGAAGTGCTAGTGAAGACAAGTGTCTAGGTGTTCCGACACCTGGACGCCCCACTGGCGCATGCGGAATGTGCAGGAACTTGGGGGCGGTGGCACTGTGGCAAGGGCGGTCACCCTCTAGTGCCTAGCCTCGTCATTCCGGCAAGGGAGCTTGCCGGGGGCTTCGGTTTTCTTCCCGGTGAGGGAGGATCGCCGAGGTCTAGTGCCTGGTGAGTTCATCACGCCCACTAAACGGGCGTGGCCTTGGATATCTACCCAGCAAGGCAGGCTTGCCGGGGCCTTGGTATTCTCGGGGCGCATCTTGTGTGGGTCCCGCCACACCTTGCCGTCAAAGGGCTTTTTGTGCCCGGGCACAAGTCTGGGGCACTAGGCACCCCAGTCTTTAATTCACCAATAGGAGCCCCCGGGCTTGGGCCACACACGCGCGCGGAGCGTTGTTGGGCCAGGGCCAAAGAGGTGCACGAGCCTTCATGGTTGGATCTACTAGTGGTTGCCTTTCCCCACGTCGCGCATTGATCGTGCGGACTGGGGAGTTGTGCATGCAGTGACCTCTCTGCCTCCTGAAACGCCTCTGCCACGCGCGTGGAGTTCCTTGAAAGGCGCAGTAGTGGCTAGGCCCGCCCGTGCATGCATTGGCGCATCAGGGCGGTTCTCTGTTTGTTTGTGAGCTCGAGCGATTGGGCGCCAGGGGTGGTGGCCTCTGGAGCAAGCGAGGCTAGCCCCCGCGCCCCGTCCCGTAAATTGGGAGGTTTTGCGAGGGGTTTTGCTCACCCAACTCCCTATGAATCCACCAACTCCTCGATCTTGGCCTTCAGAATCTTCTTTTTTCTGCTGGTGGCACTTGCCCCTAACCATGGTTAGGGGACGGGGTCCGCCACCGACGGCCGTGAGGGCGGCGAGGGGATCCCGTTGGGATCATGCCACAACTTCTGGGGGTGCCACGGCAGTAGACGGCCCGAACGCCCGTGGTGGAGGAAGGGCGAGGGGCCGAGGTCGTCGCGGAGGTCGAGGCCGGGGAGGCGGAGCGCTACTCCAACGCCTCCGCCTTCCTCGGGACTTGCTCGTGTGGCGGCCCTCCATGTTGCTTTAGGGGCCCCCACGTGTGCTTCTCGACTGTTGTGAAGAGAGCCTGAGCAACGCCAGCTATCCTACCTCGAGCGATAGCGACGAGGAAGACATCGGTGGTGGCGGTGTTCGTGTTGGGTTAGGGCCACGTGGTGTCAAGTTGTAGGTCGACTCCACGGGCCCCAACTGGACGTAGACCGCACCGCCGCGGCTAGCTCACAGCTCGCCCCCTCCTAGCGGGGGCGTCTTGCCAGAGTTGGCGTCGGTGCCTCGTGTTCAGGGAGGAGGCATCTCCACCAGCTCTGACTTCTCTAGGTCCTCTGCTTGGGCCACCTCCCCGAGGTGGGTATTGGTTCCCCAGCCCCGGGAGGAGGTGTGCCCGTGGACTCCGGATCCTTCGCCCCTTCCTGTGCCTTACCCTCTACTGCTCGGCCAGAGGGGGGCCTGGTGACGTCCGTCAGGGGCGGTCCCGTTCTCGTTGGCTCAGAGTCGGCCCTGGGGGCCAACTCTGGCCGCGCCGCGGGTAGAGGCCTTTGTGTCTTCTTGAACTTCACTCCTCCGTGCAGGTCGGTCCTCATCAAAAGACAGCGACTTTAGGTTAGGATAACCACGCTTTGTATATGAAGCGAAATGTATCCATTCAAATGAATGAAAAGACTGTTCCCCCTTTTTCCGATTCCGTTCTTTGTATGATTCGTTTTTGCATAATCTAGGAGCTTGCCGGCAACTACCGGCAAGGCTCCTTGCCGCGTTTGGTGCAACCATGGAAATTGCCAAGCGCAGCTTGAGAGGAAATCAGGTGCTACGTAGTCGCTTGCACTGTTGATCAGGTTCGCAACTGTTTGAAGGTGCTCTGTGGCCATTCAGGTCGTTTGAACGAGTTCGAAACCGAGACAAGGTGCACCGAACTTTGGGGAGGTCCCAGTATACGCAAAGTGCACACACAAAGGTTGGAAACTTTTTACGGGAAAAAGCAAAGGATCTATCTACTTCAGATCTGAATCTCAAACTTAAAAACTTATCTTCTCACGCCATGGTTGCATGGCGTTCGAGTCTTTCGCCACGGCATTGGAGCCCTTTGTGAGTAGGGAATCACCGCTCCTGGTGACTTTTTCCTCCAACAAAGTCTTCTTGCCGATGGTCCTCGACCGTCGTTTGAAGGAAAAGCCGACCGGTGTGTAACCCCTTCGGTTTTCTCTTGTTAGGCTATGCTTGCGGAGCCCCCGAGCGCGTTTTGGGCGACGATGCGACGCTCTCAGGGGCGCAACACTCGCACTGGAGTGCGCCCCGGGACTTCTGGACCATGTGGCGCATCCTCAACGACTATGCATCGCTCCGCGGAGGTGCGTCCACTAGAGTATGCGCCGGGGCCTCTGTGAAGCGCCCATGCACGCTCTCGACAGCTGTGCGTTGTCCCCCGAGCGACGCATCGGCCTGACGATGCTGCTCTTGGAGCCTTAGCCACCCTGCCCCATGCGTGCGAGTAGCAGCGTGCTCGCGCAGGCCTTGGGAAGTCGTAGCAGAACAGGGCGCCCGCCGTGGTACCCCTTTTCCGGGGGAACCCGTCATAGTGCCCAAACTTCGATGGAGCTGGTGCTGAGTTTGCTCCGATTCACGCATCCTTCCGCCGCCCCCTACCTGACGCGCCAAAGATGTCGGCGATGCTAGGTCAATACCTATGGGAATCAACGTGATACCCTTGTGATCGTATGGATGGGAAAGACAATGTCAAGAGCAGATCTAACGATCAACACCCGGCAAGCCTTTTTACCCAGGTTTGGGCCGCTTACCCGTAAAACCCTACGTCCTGCTCGTCTGATCGTATTTAGCATTTTGTTGTTCGTTATAGTGATGATAACTGTCTTCTTGGCCAATCTCCAAAGACTCTAACCCCTTGGGGAATGACCTAAGGGCCTCCTTTTATAGGCAAAGGGGTCACCTACAGTGCTCGATAATAGGTTCACAAGAAGTTACAAAGAACCTAGAGCGGTGCGTATCCATCTACCGTTGTGAGGTGCATGAAATGCACGTCTTGTCCTTGTCAGTAAAGTTCTAGTGAAGACATGTGTCCAGGTGTTCCAACACCTGGACGCCCCGCTGGCGCATGCGGAATGCGCTGGAACTTGGAGGCGGTGGCATTATGGAAGGGTGGTCGCCCTCTAGTGCCTAGCCTCGTCATCCCGGTAAGGGAGCTTGCTGGGGTCTTGGATCTCCGTCCCGGCAAGGGAGCTTGCCGGGGGCTTTGGTTGTCTTCTCGACGAGGGAGGCTCTCCGAGGTCTTGTCCCTGGTGGGTTCATCACGCCCACTAAACGGGCGTGGCCTTGGATATCTTCCCGGCAAGGCACGCTTGTTGGGGCCTTGGTTATCTTGGGGGCGCATCTTGTCTGGGTTCCGTCACATCTTGTTTTCAGGGGCTTTTTGTGCCCGTGCACAAGTCTGGGTCACTAGAGACCCCAGTCTTTAGTGCACCGACAACAACCCACTCATTCTTACATGAGAGTGCCACAGGTAGAACTTTTGGAGGTGCTGATTATTCCAAGCATTTGGCACCATGCTCCCACCAACCGTCTCTAGGCGCATGACGCTAGGCCTGCAGACATGCGTGATCCTGAAGTGGCCCTCACACATCGACGAGAGCTCCTGAAGGCCCTCCCTGAGAGGACCCACCTCAGCACGTGGCGGGTGTGGTAGCTCCACAAGGCCTACTGGTATCTTGCAGCGTGAAAGGCGGCCCAGAAGCGGGCCTCCTCAAGGAGGAGGAGGAGGTCGGCTTCCCGTGAGTCAGCTTGATGCGCCTCATCAAGCGCCAACACCCACGGGGAACCATACTTGAGCTCCACTGGGAGGACCGCCTTAGCCCCATAGATGAGGAAGAAGGGGGTTTCACTAGTGGGCTTAGTCGCGGTTGTGCGGATGGACTACAACATGGAATGTAGCTCATCGAGGGAGCCCTTTGTGCAACCTTCAAGCTTCTTCTTTAAGCTCCTGGTCTTGAGGCCCCTGAGGACCTCGGCGTTGGTGCACTAGCCTGGCTGTTGATATGCGGGTGTGCCATGGAGGCGTAGCATATCTGTGTACCATGGTTAGTGCAATATGACTTAAAGACACACATTGTGAATTGGGACCCGTTGTCGGTGATGATGCGGTTGGGACGCCAAATCGACACACGAGGCCATTGATAACCCTGATGGCAGAGCCGGCTGGGAAGGTGCGATCGGCTTCGACCTCTATCCACTAGGTGAACTTGTCTACGTCAATGTAGAGGTAGCGATATCCGCTAGCCGCGCGGGGGAAGGGGCCCAATATATCGAGCCACCACACCATGAAGGGTCAGTAGAGCCTAATTGTGTGCAGCCACTGCGTGGGCTGGTGGATCTGCTTGGCGTGGAACTAGCACACCTCGCAAGACCGAACTAGCTCGATGGTGTCGGGAAGCACCATGGGCTAATAGAAGACACTGCGGAACACCTTACCAACGAGGGTGCGCGATGAGGATTGGTTCCCACATACCCCTCTATGGATGTCGGCGAGCAGCTCATACCCTTTGGTGCTCCGAGATGCACTGCAGCGAGACGTCGTTGGGCTGCCTGAAGTAGAGCTCCCCATCTCTCATGCAGTAAGTGGTGGCCTGCCGTACTATGCACTCTACTCCCTTGTCTTCCGGAGGGAGGTCGCTACGAAGCAGGTAGGCTTTGAACTTGGCGGTCCAATTTCCTTCTTGGGGCTCCAGCGAGAACAACACCCGATCTCCCGAGGACGGGCCGCAGTCCTTCGTGCCGGTTAGCGGCGTGGGTGGCAGCCCCTCATGGAGTGGCGCGGTGCTGGTGATGAGCGGCACGGCCGGCGGCTTGAAGAGCCGTTCTTCAAAGATGCCGGGCTGCTGGGACTCCCAGCGTGATGCCCACTTGGCGATATCATCGACCTCCTGATTGGCGTCATGCGGAATGTGCTGCAATTCTACACAAAGGAACCGTTTCTCAAGCTTACATACCTCCTCTAGGTAAACCACTATATGCTCATCCTTGGGTCTGTACTTCTTGTTGGAGAAGTTGATGATGAGCTGGGAGTCGCCCCTCACAACGAGACGCTTGATGCCAAGAGCCGAGGCGGCCTTGAGACCGACAATCAGGCCTTCATATTCTGCAATGTTATTGGAGGCCTTCATGTCGCGCCCG
This sequence comes from Hordeum vulgare subsp. vulgare, assembly GCF_904849725.1. NCBI lineage: Eukaryota > Viridiplantae > Streptophyta > Magnoliopsida > Poales > Poaceae > Hordeum > Hordeum vulgare. The sequence continues at coordinate 261,001,644 of NC_058523.1, read as the reverse complement.
AAGCACAACTGGACTGCATAGCGAAGGTTGTCTCTTTTTGGCAAGATGAGCACCATGCCGGCCCCCGCACCCTCCATGGAGAAAGCACCATCGAAGCACATGACCTAGCCACAAGGTGCTTCGTTTCCAGGCAGGGAGGATTAGCCTTTGTGAGGCTCCTCTTCGCTTGGATCTGTACATTCCGTGACAAAGTTCGCTAGGGCCGCGCCCTTGATGACCCCGGTGGTGCAGAATTCCAGCTCAAAGGCATGTACCTCGATGTTCCACTCGGCAACCTGCGAGCAGTGTTGGGGCTGTGCGAGATCTTCTCCAGGGGATAGGCAGATACAACCTTGATTGGTGCCCCTAGAAGTAGTGGCGCAACTTTCTACAGGCAATGAGGAGTGCGAGGAGGAGCTTCTGCTGCATGGGATAACGTTTACGCGCGTCCCTCAACACTGTACGGGGTGCTTCACATGCCTTATGGCTGTGGTGTCGTCATCCCACTAGTCGAGGGGCTTGGTGGGCGAGGCCGCAGGGACTTTCGGAGGCGCGGTGCCATGGGTAGCAGGGGTCTTGTGAGGGGGGGGGGGGAAGCCCCCAAAGGGAAGGCGTCCTTCAGGGGGAGGGTAGCCTCTTTAGAAGGAATGTCCTCCAGAGTGAGGGCGGCTTCCCGAGGGGCGCCCTCACTTGGCCCCGATGGCGCCCTTGTAAGTTCTTAAGACGCGTTTTGGGTGGCTGCTAGCTGCGGCTTAATGCGAAAAGGTCCTTCCTGCCCCACCACGAGGGCCACGCTGGTTGTCACGGGGGTGGCCGCCAGGTACAACAGCAGGCCCTCGTGGGGTCTTGGCGCGACCATAACAGGAGGGCTTATGAGGTAGCACTTAAGCCCGGCGAAGGCCGCGTCCACTTCAGGGGTCCATGCCAATGGACCCGTCCTTTTCATCAACTTGAGGAACAACAACAATCGCTCGCTTAACTTTGAGATGAAGCATCCGAGGGAGGCTGGGCACCCCTTAAACTTCTGCATCTCCTTGAGGGTTTTTGGAGGGCACATCTGCTCGATGGCCTTAAACTTGTTCGGGTTTGCGTCAATCCCCCAAAGTAATACGAGGAAGCCCAGGAGCTTTCCAGAAGGGACCCCGAAGACACACTTGTCGGGGTTGAGCTTCAGGTTGATTTGTGTAGATCGGTGACAGTTTCCTCCAAATCTTCGATGAGGGTCCTAGCCTCACATGTCTTCACCATGATGTCACCGACATAGGCCTCGGCGTTCCTTCCCAGCTAGGGCCCCAACGCGAAGATGATAGCACCGGTGCTCTTCAGTCCAAAGGGCATACTTACTTAGCATAACACTCCGCAAGGGGAGACGAACGCCATTTTTTCACATCCCCTGCTGACATTTTTAACTAATGGTAGCCCGAGAAGGCATTCAAGAAGCACAAAAAATCATAGCAGGTCGTAGAGTCCATGATTTGGTCGATGCGTGGGAGTGGGAAGGGGTACGGCGGACATGCCTTGTTGAGGTTGGTGAATTCGACGCACATCTGCTCCTTGCCGGCCTTGTTTGGGATGATGACAGGGTTAGCAAGTTGCGCCGGGTGGCGCACCTCACGGTTGACCTCGGACTCCTGCAGCTTCTTTATTTCCTGAACGATGGAGCATTGTTTTTCGGTGCTTGGCTCCGCACCTTCTTCTTGACGGGGCGCGCGTTGGGGCACAACGCTAGGTGATGCTCGATAACGTCCCTCGCACCCCAATTCGATCGGCAGCCTTCCACGCGAACACTTACGCGCTCTCCCTGAGGAAGGTGATAAACACACTTTCTGGCCCTTGTGGAATGTTGGCTCTGATGGTGAAGGTGGGGCTTGAGTCGCTAATATTTAATGATAGGTTCTTCGTCTTGGTCCGATCCTGGGAGAACTGTAGTTTCTTTCTCGCCGGGGCCACCTCGGGAAGGCTCTCGGCGAACACCGCCTCGCCCCCGTCAACTGTAGAAACAACCGTCGGGGCTTTCCACGCATTCCAGAGGCAGCTCACCGCATCCCTCCAGTCACATTTGGTGGCGAGGACTTCACTGCAGTCATGGATCTTTAGGATGTTTTACCCCGGATGGGTCGCCGCCATAAATTTGGCGAGCACGGGGTACCCCAGCATGGCAATGTACGGGAGGCCAATCTGTGCAACATCAAAATTGATGAGCTCGGGGCGGTAGTTGGAACGGGTACCGAAGGTGACAGGGAGATGGATCTGACTGAGAGGGTCCGCAATCCCACCAACCGCCCCAGAGAATGGCCCGGTAGGCTTCAGCCGGCTGCAAGGCACCTGAAGCTCCTCAAAAGGTGCAACAGAGATGATGTTGATCCCGACGCCCCCATTGATGTGGGTCTTGGTGACAGTGACACCTCTGATGGTGGGGGTGCACACCATAGGGAGAGCGCCTGCGGCAACCGTAGACCCGGGGTGGTCCCTCGCAACGAAGGTGATATCGTGCAACGCCCTGTCTGGATGGGGCGCGATCCTCGGGAGCCCCATGCTTTACCGCCCCCCGAGGGCCGCGCTCGACCCGCGGAAGGACGGCTTGCAGTGTCGGCTGTTGTCTGGGGCCTAGGTTCCGCCTAGGATGCATGCCACTGTCAGATTTCAGGCTCCGCAAAACCCTAAGGACTCAAACTCAGCGGCGTGTATGAAGATCTCTAATGGCCTAACCTCTCCTAGCTATCTACTTGATCGGAACAACGAAGAACTCACTCGATGGTGAGGGAAACATAGAACACAATAGCTTACCCAGGTTCGGGCCATTGCGAAGCGTAAAACCCTACTCCTGCTTTGGTGGATTACCTCTCATGGAGGTTGGTGGCTGAACTAGTACATTGTTCTTCGGCCTCCAGAGGCTGGATGGCCTTAGTGGTGTGTGGGTTTGTGAATGAGAGTCGATCTCCACGCGCTATGATGCAACCTATGCTCCATTTATAGTGGCGGCCCTGGTCCTCATCCTTTATAGTTTCGACGAGAAGGGATCCCACAACGGACAATTTCTAAGGGGTGGCAGGGGAACATGCTTCCCCTCTCCAAAAGTAGTCTTCGCCTGCAAAGTAGCTGCCAGCGCTACAGGGGCTGGTTCAGGGATGACGTCTATCCTGCTAGCGGGCGACAACGGCCTTGTTGCACCAGAAGGGAAACCTTTGGAGGATGCCTTTGGAACCCTGGTATGTCCTTGATCCCTTTGCACTAAAGGTGTAACGACCAAGATGCGGTCCTTTCCGATCTGGGGGTCGAGGCCCCGAGTAGGAAAGAAGCGCATCTAAGTGTTTTGCAAGCAAGTAAACATAGCACATAATAATAAATAAAGTAGACAATCTGGGATTCAACTGTCTTCTTATTAAAATACAGAGTACAACGTAGATACAAACAAGGTAGTTCCGGTACGGACTACAAAACAAGGAAAATGCTATGCTACCCGCTGCAGGCCCACGATCACGACCACGGCTCAGTCCTCTGGATAGTTCACGTAAAGGCGATCTGTCTCCTCGTCGTACTGCCACGCCAGCTGGGTGCCGTCGGGATCATCTGACTCTGGGGTACCTGTACCTGCTGGAAATTTCGGAGGAATCCGTGAGCCACCGAGACTCAGCAATCTAAGGCCTTGGTGCCAGATCTAGTCATGCTACTGGGTAAGGAAGGGGTGAAGTGTTTCGGGCTGCTGCATCCTAAGGTTAAATAAGTGGCTAGCTTACGCAAAAGAAGAAGTGACAGTGTTCTATACTAACGGTCGTGAATACTTGATCAGAAAGTGATCCTGAACACCTACCTACGGCATTCATAACCCCGCCGTGTTCCCGATCGAAGAGAGATCTTTGAAGGGACAGTCACGGATACGCACACAGTTGGCATATTTTATTAGTTTATATTTAAGTTTTCTAATACCGGATGTTAACAAAATATTCCAAGTTGCCACATAACCGCGGGCACGGCTTTCCGAAAGATTAAACCCTGCAGGGGTGCTCCAACTAGTCCATCACAAACGAACACAGGCCGCAAAGGCATCCTCTATCACGAATCTCGTGATCTCGTCGGATTCCTTAGAGGAAAACCTCAACTCTGGGGGAACCAAAGCTTCACCGGGATTCCTATACGCAAGATATACCGCTAAGGCAAGACAAGACTAGCAGGACCTCCCGGTGTGTCGACGACCCGATAAGAGCCGCGTATCTCCGTCTCAGGACAACACCGTCTATGCAAAGTGGACAAGGACCAAACCTCAAGTTACCCCGGGGTGGTCTTGCCGACTGCTAGGTGGTTGGACCAACACTCATGAGGAGCACTGGCCCGAGTTGTTGATTCGGATCCTCGGGGTAGCTATTCCCTATGCAGATTATTATTAGGTGATTAGCAGATAGTACCAAAGTTGGGTCCTACCGGACAAGCCTTAACACTACGCGATTTATCAAGGGGGTCCCCATAACAACCCCGAACGTGTTAGGAGCGATCATTATGGAATCAAACACCGGTAACCGGTAACTAAGGCAGCAATAACGGAACAAGACACCCGGCAAAAGGCTAGGCCTCCCGTCATTTACCAAGTATATAGATACATTAATTTAAATACAGGAATTAAGATAATGATATCAAGCTCATGACAACTCATGAGTTATAATCACCTCCAACTAACAATGCTAACATTAGTAGCTGAGCAAGCCTACCTAGCCATGCAAATTTGCTAGGAAAGGGTAAGGTGTTTAGGCTCATGGCATATGAAGAGGCGATATGTTTTCAGTGGTAGGCAGCTAGCAATAACGTGGAATCGAAACTAACATAACAAGTCTAGATATGGGATCAAGGTCATGTCATCTTGCCTGTGATATCCACAGCTTGGAATGGTTCTGGATCGTCCTGCAAGTACTCTCCTGACTCCACGTAATCGGTCTCCGCTCCCGGTGCTACCCAACACAAGAATAACAGCCAATGAACAGAAGCACCACAAAATGCAACAATCACATGATGCATGAGATGAAAGTTGAGCATGCACCACTATTTCTAACACTAGCACAAGCAAGATAAACTACAACAAGTTCCTGGACAGAACTTTGCACTAAACTATTTGGACATGCATGGGAATGATATGGACAGATGCATCTCGTGAAAGCGGTGCAAAACCATATAAAGAACTTTGCAAACGGAGCTACGGATCAACGGGAATCAACGAAACACGATATGAAGCCCTACGTGAAAGATTCATCACCACTCCCACAATTGGCACAAATCTGGTGTTCCCAGGTTTCCAAGACATATATTAACCCAACATGAATGAAATGGATCAAGGTAGGACACCCCAACAACAATTAAACACAAACTTTGAACAAAATGTCAAAACTACGCAATCTGCCAGTTTCTGCATCTTAGCTATTTGTGAGCCACATGCAACATAGCTACAGGTCTTCAAATATGACAAATAATATATGTGGCTGTTTCCAACCAATAACACTACAATATCCAGCAAGAATCACAGAAAAAGGAATTAAACTTTAGAAGATACAAGGCCACAAACTTTCCCAAAACCCTCAATTCTCAGGGACTTAGTGAAAATTCCTGCACCTGAGTTTCTGTTTCTGTTCTGAAGCCTTTTGACAGCAACAAAAACACAAGATACTGGACTCCAAATGACTTGAAAATTGACAGGAAGCTTAACAAACATACCAGGTTCAAAACACGAGCACTGAACTAAGTCCAGTTCTCAACATAATGACCAGCACAACCTTACCTACAGGGGAAGAAAATGTTTTCAGCATCCCAGACTTGGTGAAATTTTCAGAGTTCAAAATCTGGAATTTCCCAACCACATGCCCACTTTGTCTAGGCATAGTTTGCACACACAAGTTCCCAAGAGGTGTTTGACACCACTATGGTATTGAGCACAAACCCCTACAACTAACACACCAAGATCCATGCCTTTGGGCTCCATCTATATCATGGAAACAAAGCCCAAACTTTCAACAAAATGAAAAATGCAAATCCATAAGGTATTCTTCTAAGATGACAATACATAGGAGGGTTTCATGTGCACAATGACAAAGTGACATGGGGGTTTGAACCCCATGGTTGTGTCATGCACATCAACAACACCAACCCAGACAATTCCTCTCAAGCACTACCATCAAGCTCACACAAAAGAAATCTTTAAACTAACAAGAGGGTAAGCACACCCCCACATATGGGCATGTGATGGTGCACACTCTCACAAGCATCACTAGGATCTTCCTAGTAATCATGTCATCCTCTATATGCAACCACCACAACATCCACACCTTCACACGCTAGCGTGGATAGTCACCTAGATCTTCACATCACACCAAAACATGTGATGAGGGGGAGGCACCCACATCAAAGTAACTCCATGCGAAACAATAAAGCTACAAGTTCAACTTAGCCCACGCCAAAGTTCAGAAGCTAGGGCTTTGCAAGATTAGCTAGGGCAACTAATCACCTCCAAACACTACACCCATATTTGTCAAGGCATCTAGCATCATGCCCTTAACAAGGTTGGATCCTCTTCACTAAGGTACAACCACTATAAACATCACAAGCTAGCAATACTATTTATCACCCCTAGTGTGCAAAACATACTCACAACTATATCTATTCCACTATTCTAGAAGGAACAGGAGCAATCACCACTGCGTAGGAGTTTTTAAAATAAAAACAACAGGGAGATAAGACACAAGTGTAGGAGTTAGGACACAGAAATTAAAAGACAG